>NC_056725.1:49430243-49730243 GCF_019279795.1 Protopterus annectens
CCCCGGCCTGCTGCTACTGGACGTTAAAGTGCAACATCAATTTTTTCGGGTGATCGTGGTTTATGGATTACTGGATCTAGGTGATCGTTGTCGCATGTTTCAGCTCCTCTCCCCATTTTTGTTGATACCTTTCCCGATTTTGGTGGTTGGAGACTTCAACACGCATTTATTGGAAGGCTCTACAAGCAGCAGGCGAGATGTCCGGACGTGTTATCAGGTAATGGCGGCCGCTTCTTTGAAGTTAGCCCCGTCTCCTCCTTATACATTTCATAGAGGGGATCTTCGGACCTCCATAGATTTCTGTTGGCACTCACCGATTTTGACATGTAAAGATATGGCTTCTTCATTGGTTTGCTTCACGGACCATGTAGTGTTGACTTATTCTTTTGGCCAGGCCACACGGGTATCCCCGGGTCGTGGCTATTTCCGTATGGCTCCGGCCTTGCTTAAACTGGATTTGTGGAAGTGGGTCATGGATGACTTATGGCATGACCACAGTACATTATTGTCTTTGTACCCTACCTTGCAGGACTGGTGGATAGACTTGAAATCCAAAGTGCAGACGAGATATCAATGGTTATCTCGTCGGTACCATGCAGGACTTAAACACAGGACTTCTAATGTTTATGATGCTTACACTGTTGTATCCAATTCTAAGGTTTCTACTGCATTGTTATATTTACGAGATGTGTATACACTTGCTTTGTCTAGGGTTACTACCCGCTTGCAACGGCTGGCGAGATCACTAGGTGGGAAAGCGGATTACTGTCTCCCCTATTTGAAGAAAGGGATGGTACGTAGCACTGCCTCCATGCGCTGTTTGAGGGATTCTCACGGCGTTTTACATAATACCAATGAAGATATGTTAGATATTGTTCATGCATATTTGCAGCAACAATATGGTGACAAAGGTCCTTCCTCATTGCGTTGGCGAAGGCCCCCTATGGCAGTGGCTTTGAGATCGCACATGGAAGCGGCTATTCAATTAACTGAACTCCAGGAGGCTTTGCAGCAGCTTACACGTAAGGACTCTGCCCCGGGTCCGGATGGCATTCCTTATGTTTTTTACTCCCTCTTGCCTCCGGCTTGTCTTGCTAAATTGCTGGCCCTTTTTAATGATTTGTTGACGCACGGCTTTGCAAATGGTGCCACGTTGACAGCGGCTATACATTTTCTGTGGAAAAAGGGAGATTGCGCCTCTCTCTCCAACTGGCGCCCCATCGCGCTCTGTAATACCGATTACAAATTGTTTACTAAGGTATTGCAGTTGCGTCTCAGGAAGGTTCTGCCATTGATTCCAGAGATCCTGCATGTGGTTAAGCAGCTTGTCTGCCATGTCCGCTGTCGCCCCTCTTCTCTTTTGGTCACTGCAGACATTGCTAAGGTGTTCGATAACGTTTCCCACTCTGCTTTAGATGAGTTGTTGCTCTCCTGTGGTTTTGGACAGCAGTTTTGCAATTGCATCCGCTCGCTGCATCACTTTTCCTCTGTGACCCCGGTAGTCAATGGATGGATTGGCAGGCCCGTTCCCATGCGATGTGGCATTAGACAGGGATGCCCATTGAGTGCCTTTTTGCTTGTCTTGGTAGTGAGTTCCGTTTTTACCCAATTCCGAGCACGTCTGGCTCTGGCCCCGAATTCCTTTAATTGTCTGGGGGTGTTGACCCCACGGACTCTCTCCTACGCAGATAACATTGTTTACGTAGCGGAAAACATGACAGTCTTCCAGGAACAATTCTCCGCTGTGTTACTTCCGTTATTTTTATCTGTGGGTCTCACAATCAATTTGGCTAAATCGGCAGGCTTTGCTGTCTCCGCCCCAGATGCCACTTCCGCTCAGGGATTACCGTTTAGCTCTGAGGGTGTTACCGTTTTGGGAGTTCCCTTTGGCACCGCACTGTCTGTGCGGGACAGGTGTCATCGATTGCTCCAGACCACACTGGCTCGCGCACGCTTGTGGGCTACATTTCCGCTCACGTATGCGAAACGGGTTTACCTTTTGCATACCTTTTTGCTTACCAGGTTGCAGTATGTTTTCATGGTTTACTTCTTTCCACTCGCCTGGATGGCTTTGCTCCTCCGACATTGATTTACCTTTCTTTGGGGCTCACAATTGAACCCCATCAGAAGAGGGGTGGTTTTCTCCCCGGCCCGCCAAGGGGGTTTGGGCTTGCATCACCCGGCCCTTTTCCTACATCTTCAGTATTTGCATTTCATTTGGTCGCACCTTCACAGTAGGGCCATATCCATAGTTGGAGCATTGACTTATGCTGCCGATTTTTCCTTTTGGGATAAGCTCTTGCAGGGCAAGAGGACGAGAGGGATGGACTCACAGGAATTGCAGGACATACAATTAGTAGTGATGCGTTATCGTGTCTCCACACTCTCTGTTACCTCACCTCGGACGGTGTGGTACTCCTCCACATTGGATACCTACATCCGATTGAATGGTTTTTTCGGGTATTCACCAATGCAGATGCATGGACTCAGCAGCCGCCGTGCCCTGTATAGAAAGTTCCCACAGTGGGCCGATTTGCTATGGAGGGCGTCCTTGAATAAATTGCCGATGCACGCCTCCCTGCCCTTTAGGACACTTCAAGAACAGATTTGTCATCGTCCAGGCTGCTCTGCCCCTGAGGACTCTTCCCATGTCTTCCTTTATTGCCCAAGGGCAGTTTCCTTCTGGGTGCAGGTGCAGACACGCTTCCGGGCTCATGCCTTGCTCCCATTGTCTATGAATAAGATATTGTATGGGGATTATGGTCGCCACTGGGATGTCAATGTTCAAAGAGCAGACTTTTTCTTGGTTTCCTGTGTCTATGTTTTGTGGAGTGCCAGATGCTATGAAAATAGGACTTGTCTTATTTATCCTCTCACTGTTATGATAAAAAAGTTGAAGTTTTGGTTAACACGGCATGGTTATGCAGCTCTTATTATTGGTTAATGGAGTCTCGGACTCCTTGTCAATGCCCTCACGCTGGGTTGTTTTGTGTTTCTTCTTCCTTTGTTCCACCTTTTTTCCTTTAAATTTTCCTTTCCTGTAACTGCTGTAATCATGAATGAACATCTGCCTGTAACCCATTGATGTTCTAAACTTGCAATGTTATAGTGTGTTCTATGTTTATACCTTTGTATCGTTTTGATTTTCAGTAAAAGTGGATTTAACTCCCTATGCATTTCAAGCATGTTTCTGCATAGAGAAAAAATAACCCTGGAAAGTTGTTTTTCTCCAAGAGGGAAAAAGCTAGGAGGCTGAAACTCTGCAGGTGAGTAGGGTACTATCCACCCTACAAAAGGTAGGGCAATCCTGGTTCTGGCTTAACTGCCACTTTCAGTATGACCGTTTATTGTTTTTAGCTTTCCCTATGCATTTCAAGCATGTTTCTGCATAGAGAAAAAATAACCCTTTAAAGTTGTTTTTCTCCAAGAGGGAAAAAGCTAGGAGGCTGAAACTCTGCAGGTGTGTAGGGTACTATCCACCCTACAAAGGTGTAGGGCAATCCTGGATCTGGCTTAACTGCCAGTTTCAGTATGACCGTTTATTGTTTTTAGCTTTCCTTATGCATTTCAAGCATGTTTCTGCATAGAGAAAAATAACCCTGGAAAGTTGTTTTTCTCCAAGAGGGAAAAAGCTAGGAGGCTGAAACTCTGCAGGTGTGTAGGATACTATCCACCCTACAAAGGGAAGGGCAATCCTGGTTCTGGCTTAACTGCCAGTTTCAGTATGACCGTTTATTGTTTTTAGCTTTCCCTATGCATTTCAAGCATGTTTCTGCAAAGAGAAAAAATAACCCTGGAAAGTTGTTTTCTCCAAGAGGGAAAAAGCTAGGAGGCTGAAACTCTGCAGGTGTGTAGGGTACTATCCACCCTACAAATAGGGCAATTCTCGTTCTGGCTTAACCGCCAGTTTCAGTATGACCGTTTATTGTTTTTAGCTTTCCCTATGCATTTCAAGCATGTTTCTGCATAGAGAAAAAATAACCCTGGAAAGTTGTTTTTCTCCAAGAGGGAAAAAGCTAGGAGGCTGAAACTCTGCAGGTGTGTAGGGTACTATCCACCCTACAAAGGGTAGGGCAATCCTGGTTCTGGCTTAACTGCCAATTTCAGTATGACAGTTTATTGTTTTTAGCTTTCTTTTTGCATTTCCAGCATGTTTCTGCATAGAGAAAAAATACCTCTGGAAAGTTGTTTTTCTCCAAGAGGAAAAAGCTAGGAGGCTGAAACTCTGCAGGTGTGTAGGGTACTATCCACCCTACAAAGGGGTAGGGCAATCCTGGTTCTGGCTTAACTGCCAGTTTCAGTATGACTGTTTGTTGTTTATAGCTTTCTTTTTGCATTTCATGTATGTTTCTGCATAGAGAAAAAATACATGTGGAAAGTTGTTTTTCTCCAAGAGGGAAAAAGCTAGGAGGCTGAAACTCTGCAGGTGTGTAGGGTACTATCCACCCTACAAAGGGGTAGGGCAATCCTGGTTCTGGCTTAACTGCCAGTTTCAGTATGACCGTTTATTGTTTTTAGCTTTCCCTATGCATTTCAAGCATGTTTCTGCATAGAGAAAAAATAACCATGGAAAGCTGTTTTTCTCCAAGAGGGAAAAAGCTAGGAGGCTGAAACTCTGCAGGTGTGTAGGGTACTATCCACCCTACAAAGGGGTAGGGCAATCCTGGTTCTGGCATAACTGCCAGTTTCAGTATGACCATTTATTGTTTTTAGCTTTCTTTTTGCATTTCAAGCATGTTTCTGCATAGAGAAAAAAATACCTGAGGAAAGTTGTTTTTCTCCAAGAGGAAAAAGCTAGGAGGCTGAAACTCTGCAGGTGTGTAGGGTACTATCCACCCTACAAAGGGGTAGGGCAATCCTGGTTCTGGCTTAACTGCCAATTTCAGTATGACAGTTTATTGTTTTTAGCTTTCCCTATGCATTTCAAGCATGTTTTTGCATTGAGAAAAAATACCCCTGGAAAGTTGTTTTTCTCCAAGAGGGAAAAAGCTAGGAGGCTGAAACCCTGCAGGTGTGTAGAGTATTATCCACCCTACAAAGGGGTAGGGCAATCCTGGTTCTGGCTTAACTGCCAGTTTCAGTATGACCGTTTATTGTTTTTAGCTTTCTTTTTGCATTTCAAGCATATTTCTGCACAGAGAAAAAAATACTTCTGGAAAGTTGTTTTTCTCCAAGAGGGGAAAAAGCTAGGAGGCTAAAACTCTGCAGGTGTGTAGGGTACTATCCACCCTACAAAGGGGTAGGGAAATCCTGGTTCTGGCTTAACTGCCATTTTCAATATGACCGTTTATTGTTTTTAGCTTTCCCTATGCATTTCAAGCATGTTTTTGCATTGAGAAAAAATACCCCTGGAAAGTTGTTTTCTCCAAGAGGGAAAAAGCTAGAAGGCTGAAACCCTGCAGGTGTGTAGAGTATTATCCACCCTACAAAGGGGTAGGGCAATCCTGGTTTTGGCTTAACTGCCAGTTTCAGTATGACCGTTTATTGTTTTTAGCTTTGTTTTTGCATTTCAAGCATGTTTCTGCATAGAGAAAAAATACCTGTGGAAAGTTTTTTTTCTCTAAGAGGGGAAAAAGCTAGGAGGCTGAAACTCTGCAGGTGTGTAGGGTACTATCCACACAACAAAGGGGTAGGGCAATCCTGGTTCTGACTTAACTGCCAATTTCAGTATGACCGTTTTTTTTTTTTAGCTTTCCGTATGCATTTCAAGCATGTTTTTACATAGAGAAAAAATAACCCTGGAAAGTTGTTTTTCTCCAAGAGGAAAAAGCTAGGAGGCTGAAACTCTGCAGGTGTGTAGGGTACTATCCACCCTACAAAGTGGTAGGGCAATCCTGGTTCTGGCTTAACTGCCAGTTTCAGTATGACCGTTTATTGTTTTTAGCTTTCTTTTTGCATTTCAAGCATGTTTCTGCATAGAGAAAAAATACCTGTGGAAAGTTGTTTTTCTCCAAGAGGGAAAAAGCTAGGAGGCTGAAACTCTGCAGGTGTGTAGGGTACTATCCACCATACAAAGGGGTAGGGCAATCCTGGTTCTGGCTTAACTGCCAGTTTCACTATGACCGTTTATTGTTTTTAGCTTTCCCTATGCATTTCAAGCATGTTTCTGCATAGAAAAAAATAACCCTGGAAAGTTGTTTTTCTCCAAGAGGGAAAAAGCTAGGAGGCTGAAACTCTGCAGGTGTGTAGGGTACTATCCACCCTACAAAGGGGTAGGGCAATCCTGGTTCTGGCTTAACTGCTAGTTTCAGTATGACTGTTTATTGTTTTTAGCTTTCTTTTTGCATTTCCAGCATGTTTCTGCATAGAGAAAAAATACCTCTGGAAAGTTGTTTTTCTCCAAGAGGGAAAAAGCTAGGAGGCTGAAACTCTGCAGGTGTGTAGGGTACTATCCACCCTACAAAGGGGTAGGGCAATACTGGTTCTGACTTTACTGCCAGTTTCAGTATGACCGTTTATTGTTTTTAGCTTTCCCTGTGCATTTCAAGCATGTTTTTGCATAGAGAAAAAATACCCTGGAAAGTTGTTTTCTCCAAGAGGGAAAAAGCTAGGAGGCTGAAACTCTGCAGGTGTGTAGGGTATTATCCACCCTACAAAGGGGTAGGGCAATCCTGGTTCTGACTTAACTGCCAGTTTCAGTATGACCGTTTATTGTTTTTAGCTTTCTTTTTGCATTTCAAGCATATTTCTGCATAGAAAAAAATACCTGTGGAAAGTTGTTTTTCTCCAAGAGGGAAAAAGCTAGGAGGCTGAAACTCTGCAGGTGTGTAGGGTACTATCCACCCTACAAAGAGGTAGGGCAATCCTGGTTCTGGCTTAACAGCCAGTTTCAGTATGACCGTTTATTGTTTTTAGCTTTCTTTTTGCATTTCAAGCATGTTTCTGCATAGAGAAAAAATACGTGTGGAAAAATGTTTTTCTCCAAGAGGGAAAAAGCTAGGAGGCTGAAACTCTGCAGGTGTGTAGGGTACTATCCACCCTACAAAGGGGTAGGGCAATCCTTGTTCTGGCTTAACTGTCTATTTCAGTATGTCCGTTTATTGTTTTTAGCTTTCTTTTTGCATTTCAAGCATGTTTCTGCATAGAGAAAAAATACCTGTGGAAAGTTGTTTTTCTCCAAGAGGGAAAAAGCTAGGAGGCTAAAACTCTGCAGTTGTGTAGGGTACTATCCACCCTACAAAGGGGTAGGGCAATCCTTGTTCTGGCTTAACTGCCAGTTTCAATATGACCGTTTATTGTTTTTAGCTTTCCCTTTGCATTTCAAGCATGTTTCTGCATAGAGAAAAATAACCCTGGAAAGTTGTTTTTCTCCAACAGGGAAAAAGCTAGGAGGCTGAAACTCTGCAGGTGTGTAGGGTACTATCCACCCTACAAAGGGGTAGGGCAATCCTGGTTCTGGCTTAACTGCCAGTTTCAGTATGACCGTTTATTGTTTTACCTTTCTTTTTGCATTTCAAGCATGTTTCTGCATAGAGAAAAAATACCTGTGGAAAGTTGTTTTTCTCCAAGAGGGGAAAAAGCTAGGAGGCTGAAACTCTGCAGGTGTGTAGGGTACTATCCACCCTACAAAGGCGTAGGGCAATCCTGGTTCTGGCTTAACTGCCAGTTTCAGTATGACCATTTATTGTTTTAGCTTTCCCTATGCATTTCAAGCATGTTTCTGCATAGAGAAAAATAACCCTGGAAAGTTGTTTTTCTCCAAGAGGGAAAAAGCTAGGAGGCTGAAACTCTGCAGGTGTGTAAGGTACTATCCACCCTACAAAGGGGTAGGGCAATCCTGGTTCTGGCTTAACTGCCAGTTTCAGTATGACCATTTATTGTTTTTAGCTTTCCCTATGCATTTCAAGCATGTTTCTGCATAGAGAAATAATAACCCTGGAAAGTTGTTTTTCCCCAAGAGGGAAAAAGCTAGGAGGCTGAAACTCTGCAGGTGTGTAGGGTACTATCCACCCTACAAAGGGTAGGGCAATCCTGGTTCTAGCTTAACTGCCAGTTTCATTATGACCGTTTATTGTTTTTAGCTTTCCCTATGCATTTCAAGCATGTTTCTGCATAGAGAAAAAATAACCCTGGAAAGTTGTTTTTCTCCAAGAGGGAAAAAGCTAGGAGGCTGAAACTCTGCAGGTGTTTAGGGTACTATCCACCCTACAAAGGGTAGGACAATCCTGGTTCTGGCTTACCTGCCAGTTTCAGTATGACCGTTTATTGTTTTTAGCTTTCTTTTTGCATTTCAAGCATGTTTCTGCATAGAGAAAAAAATACCTCTGAAAAGTTGTTTTTCTCCAAGAGGGAAAAAGCTAGGAGGCTGAAACTCTGCAGGTGTGTAGGGTACTATCCACCCTACAAAGGGGTAGGGCAATCCTGGTTCTGACTTAACTGCCAGTTTCAGTATGACCGTTTATTATTTTTAGCTTTCCCTATGCATTTCAAGCATGTTTTTGCATAGAGAAAAATACCCTGGAAAGTTGTTTTTCTCCAAGAGGGAAAAAGCTAGGAGGCTGAAACCCTGCAGGTGTGTAGGGTATTATCCACCCTACAAAGGGGTAGGGCAATCCTGGTTCTGGCTTAACTGCCAGTTTCAGTATGACCGTTTATTGTTTTTAGCTTTCTTTTTGCATTTCAAGCATGTTTCTGCATAGAGAAAAAAATACCTGTGGAAAGTTGTTTTTCTCCAAGAGGGAAAAAGCTAGGAGGCTGAAACTCTGTAGGTGTGTAGGGTACTATCCACCCTACAAAGGGGTAGGGCAATCCTGGTTCTGGCTTAACTACCAGTTTCAGTATGACCGTTTATTGTTTTTAGCTTTCTTTTTGCATTTCAAGCATGTTTCTGCATAGAGAAAAAAATACCTCTGAAAAGTTGTTTTTCTCCAAGAGGGAAAAAGCTAGGAGGCTGAAACTCTGCAGGTGTGTAGGGTACTATCCACCCTACAAAGGGGTAGGGCAATCCTGGTTCTGACTTAACTGCCAGTTTCAGTATGACCGTTTATTATTTTTAGCTTTCCCTATGCATTTCAAGCATGTTTTTGCATAGAGAAAAAATACCCCTGGAAAGTTGTTTTTCTCCAAGAGGGAAAAAGCTAGGAGGCTGAAACCCTGCAGGTGTGTAGGGTATTATCCACCCTACAAAGGGGTAGGGCAATCCTGGTTCTGGCTTAACTGCCAGTTTCAGTATGACCGTTTATTGTTTTAGCTTTCTTTTGCATTTCAAGCATGTTTCTGCATAGAGAAAAAATACCTGTGGAAAGTTGTTTTTCTCCAAGAGGGAAAAAGCTAGGAGGCTGAAACTCTGCAGGTGTGTAGGGTATTATCCTCCCTACAAAGGGGTAGGGCAATCCTGGTTCTGGCTTAACTACCAGTTTCAGTATGACCGTTTATTGTTTTTAGCTTTCCCTATGCATTTCAAGCATGTTTCTGCATAGAGAAAAAATAACCCTGGAAAGTTGTTTTTCTCCAAGAGGGAAAAAGCTAGGAGGCTGAAACTCTGCTGGTGTGTAGGGTACTATCCACCCTACAAAGGGGTAGGGCAATTTTGGTTCTGGCTTAACTGCCAGTTTCAGTATGACCGTTTATTGTTTTTAGCTTTCTTTTTGCATTTCATGCATGTTTCTGCATAGAGAAAAAAATACCTGTGGAAAGTTGTTTTTCTCCAAGAGGGAAAAAGCTAGGAGGCTGAAACTCTGCAGGTGTGTAGGGTACTATCCACCCTACAAAGGGGTAGGGCAATCCTGGTTCTGGCTTAACTGCCAGTTTCAGTATGACCGTTTATTGTTTTTAGCTTTCCCTATGCATTTCAAGCATGTTTCTGATAAAGGATTTCTTTATGTTTATGGTGAACCCCAGACTTTGATGATAAGGGTGATATTTTGTTTGAACTTCTTCGTGGAGATGGCTAAAAGGAGGTTTCCCAGATAAGAAAAAATGTATATGCCCAGAACCCTGCAGTGGGCAATCGCAGGAGCTAGGCATTTGGTGAAGACCCTTGGTGCAGCAGAAAGTTCAAAGGGCAAGGCACAGAACTGAAAATGCCATGACTATATAGATAAGTGTAAAAAATTCCTGCAGTTGGGATGGATGTGGATGTGCAGATATGCACCTTTGATATCCACAGTGTTATGGGACAAGACCAGCTTATTAAAATGTATATTAATTTCAGTTTATTAATGATGCCATAATATGATTGTTAAAAAGCAAATATAATTTGTATGCAGGGCTGGGAAAAATACAGCTTCATAAGTCCACAGTATTGCTGTTTTTTTTACTGCATTCTTTTAGTATGTAATAAGAGAGAATAGTACGTGTTGCATGAAGTGAGGGATGTAGCTATACAAAAAGGAATTTATTAGCCTGACTCCTCCAGGCTAAGAGTGCATTGTTGCTAAAGCAGGTTTGAAACATCCAAAGTCAGAAACAAGACCCTTTGGAAGCAGGTGAATCATGCATAGGAAGGTGTTTACGTGAAGTCAAAAGTGAAAATCACGAGGCATGATAAAATTTGCAAAGTTTTCTATAGGACACAGTTATTATAATGTCATGAAATTGCATGAGCAGTTTGATAAGAAAATGTATTAAATTACAGTTTTTCTATGTAAAGTGAGAATGCTTCATCAAGAATTATGAATTAAAACTCCCAGCGCTGTAAGAATAAAATTTCTGTTTCCACATTCTGAAGTGTTGTTCCTGACTAAAGGCATATAAGGTAAATTCTTAATGTTATTTATTTATGACTTTAACAATTTGGGGCCGTTCTCTGGATCTGAACTTTGGTATTGCTGCAAGGCAGTTCTGGAATAGGGCCCATCACAGATTTTCTGTGAATTCCACACTGCTTTGCATGGAATAGTCAGAGACTCAGATGTGCAGCTATTCAGGGTGTGCAAACATACTGGCCTTGGCAGGGTACCTCCTGTAGAAAACTCCATTGTTTCTCAGACTCCTACCTTTCGGTCTACTGTCCATTGGATGCCCAGTTCACATGATACTGGTACATCTCAGACTGGTTCTCCTTTTCAATCTTCATCTTTTGAACAGGTATCTGCAGTCGAGGGGGCGTTCTTCCTACCCTTCTCAGATAGCTTCTACTTACCCAACAGGGGCATTAGTATTTGACACTCCTGTATCTCACCATACACGCTCACATAACAGAGTACAACAAGAAGAGATTATAACCTCTGGAGGGGATCTATTGGCACCTCTCAGGGAACTTTTGGGGGCTAACAATAAGGAACTTGTTCATTGTCCTTGGACCCCTGCTGATTTGCATGCCATGTCTAAAAAATTTCCAAATATTAGAGAAGATCCATTAAAATTCAAAGAAGAATTAAAAACTATAATAGAATGTTACAATCCTACTTTGACAGATTTAAATCAACTGCTGAGGGTAGTTACTTCAGATGAAATAAGAAAGCAGTTACTGGAAAAGGCTGAAATAACAGATTTCAGTCTCATAGGAATGCATTAACAGATAAATGAACAGCACTGTTAAACAAGATTACGGATGTGTGTCAAGGTAGGACTGACTGGTCTAAAATACAGGCATGTAAACAAAATAAAGGGGAAGCCCCTGCAGACCATTTGAGTTGCCTTAAAACAGTATTTGCTAGACATTTAGGAATACCAGATCCAGAAGAGCAAGCTAAGCCAGCTATTGCAGCAGCCTTTGTGCAAGCCCCTGTACAAAATTAAATAAAGCAGGTGCTCATAGACTGGCAAGGGAAGGACTTAGAGTCTTTATTAAGTGCTGCAAATCACTGTACAAAGTATCAGGAGAAACAAAGGAAGGATACTGAGGATAAGCTGTTAACTTTACAAATCAGGCAGCTGGAAAACCCAAGGGGTCGAGGTAGAAGCAGGGGAAGGGGTAGAGGAATTGCTAGAGGATTTAGCAAAAGTCCTGGTCAAGGGAAACAAGGTGCAGCTGGTTGGCAACAACGAGCTGGCAGTGCCCCTTCAGCTTCATCTAATACATCTTGCTTTAACTGTGGAGAAGCAGGACATTGGAGAGGGGAGTGCCCACACAGGCAAATGCAAAGAGTCCAAGATACTTGGACTGAGTGGCAACCAAATTATAATAATGCAGTTTTTCCTCAAACACCTCCTCAGACTGGAAAGAGTCAAGAAGCTCCATACTGACCAGGTCAAAAAAATAATACTGAAGTGAATCTTAACCCTCTACTGCCAATAGATCAAAATGGGCCCTACGTTAAGATGAAAATAAATAAAAAAAAAAAAAAAAAACATTTCTGGTGGACACTGGAGCTACTAGGTCAGTGCTAAAAATTACTTCAGATAATCAAATAACAGTATCAAAAAAGAAAGCAAAGGCAGTTGGAGTAACAAATATTATGGTTACGTATCCTGTTTCAGAACCCATCCCCATTTCTTTAGGTCTGATTGAAGAAAATCATTCTTTTCTTCTGAGTACTACTGCACCTGTAAACCTACTAGGAAGAGGTTTGTTATGTAAGCTGGGTTGTACTATTTACTGTACCCCAGAAGGGGTGTATCTAAATGTTCCAACAGAATCGCAGGGGGAAGTATTGGCAGTTTTAGCAGAAACTGAGAAACAGCCTGCTGGAAGCATACAGACAGATGGAGAGTTACTACAGCAGGTACCTGCCAACTTGAGGGCTAAGCATGCAAATGAAGTAGGTATACTGAAATCAGCAAAACCAGTAAAAATAAAATTAAATCCATCAAAACCTCTCCCCAGAGTTCCACAATATCGTAATACTCCTATTTTTCCAATGAAAAAGCCAGGGAAGTATACTTATAGATTTGTCCAAGACTTAACAGCTGTAAATAATGCAGTACTGCCTATTTTTCCCATTGTTCCAAATCCAGCAACAATGCTGAGTTGCATACTACCACAGCTAGTTACTTTTCTGTGATAGATTTATGTTCAGCATTCTTTTCTATACCTATTCACCCTGACAGTCACTTTCTGTTTGCTTTCACTTATCAGGGACAGCAATATACATGGACTCATTTGCCACAAGGATATACTAAATCTCCTTCATTATTTTCTCAAATTCTAAAAAAAGATTTGGAGAATGTGACATTTGCAGGTGGGTCTGTGTTAGTACAATATGTAGATGATTTACTAATAACATCAAACTCATTTCAGCAATGTCAACCGGATACCTTGCATCTTCTGACTATCCTTGCAGAAAAGGGGCATGAAGTGTCTAGAGAAAAACTACAATTGTGGTCATGTCAGGTACATTATCTTGGTCATTTAATATCTCAGGGTAGCAGGCAGTGTTACCATCTCATATTGATGCAATATCTAAGGCCACACGTCCGACTACTCAGAGATAGCTTAGGTCTTTCCTAGGTATGACAGGATACTGTAGACAGTGGATCCCTAACTACACAGAAATTGCCAAACCTTTGACAAATCTTTTAAAGCAGGATACACTACAGCCTCTCCTTTGGAATAGTGAAGAGGAAATCTCATTTCAGAACTTGAAGCAAAGTTTAGCTACTGCCCCAGCTTTAGGGTTACCAGACTATGAGAAGACTTTTATTTTGTCATGAATGAAATGGATTCGCACAAGGAGTACTTGCCCAAAAACATGGGGACAGCTATCGTCCATTGGCTTATTACAGCACAGCACTTGATTCTGTTGCAAAAGGTTTTTCACCTTGTTTAAGGGTAGTTGCCGCTGCTGCCATTCTAGTTAATCTGGCACAATTGTTGGTGCTTGGAAATTATCTCACAGTAGCTGTCCCTCATTTTGTATCATCTGTTCTGCTTAAAATGAAAACTCAACCACTCTCGACTGCACGTCTAATTAGATATGAACTTACACTTCTTTCTGATCCATCTATTTCTCTGATCTGCTGCCCTGTTCTAAATCTTGCATCTCTGTTGCCTACTGCTGAGGATGATGAAGAGCATGATTGTGTGTGTGTAACTAACTATTTGCTTTCTCCTAGGGAGGACTTAAAGGGCACTCCTATACCCAATGCTGACATGCATCTGTTTGTCAATGGCTCCTGTGAAAGAGATCAAACAGGAAAGTTGATCTCAGGAATAGCAGTCTGCACCGAGGAAACAATATTGTTGCAACAAAGATTAAAGGGTGTTCAATCTGCTCAAATAGCTGAGCTAGTGGCTTTGCAAAAAGCCTGTGAGTTAGCCAAAGACAAGGTGGCCAATATTTTTACAGACAGCCCTTATGCTTTCAGGGTGGTACATGACTTTGGGCAACTTTGGAGAGAGAGAGAGAGAGGGTTTTTAACCTCTTCAGAAAATCAAATTAAAAATTCAGGGTACATAAAATCATTATTAGATACACTTTTGTTACCTAAAATACTGCCTGTAATCAAATGTGCACATCAAAAGGTGATAAATGTTGTTACAAAAGGTAACAACTTAGCAGACCAAGCTGCTAAACACGCAGTAGTGAATTGTTGTAAAAATCTTTGTATGTTGACAGCAACAAACTACAACAGTAATGATGTGTTTGATTTTGCAAAATTGTCAGCCTTTCAAGCTGAAACATCACAGGGAGAAGTTCTGAGGTGGCTCAAGGATGGATGTAGAAAATCCTCTGATGGCATATGGCGACATCCAGAGGCCGACTGGTGGCGCCTGCCTCTTTTCTTCCTTACCTAGTAAAGGTATATCATCTACCAGCCCATACAGGTAAGACAGCTTTATTTAATCAAATTACCCAAAGTTGGTATGCCCCTCATGTCTCCTCTCTGATACTTCAGTATGTACAAAATTGTAGTATTTGGAATATAGCATAAGCAAACATGCCAACAGAAAATCTGCATGTTTACCTCCACCCTGGGGACCTTTTGTTAATATACAGCTGGATTTCACCCAGATGCCTAAGACTAATAATTTATAATTTATTTTGGTGGTAGTGTGCATGTTCTCAGCATGGGTGGAAGCTTACCCATATCGCAAAGCTGATGCAGTCATAGTTATTAAAAAATTGTTATCTGATTATATACCAAGATTCGGTATACCCAGCATTGTTAACTGTGACCAGGGAACTCATTTTAATAATAATCTGTTTAAAGAGTTATGTAAAGCTTTTAATACTAAGCTGAGTCTTCACTGGCCCAACCATCCCCAGTCATCTGGATTAACGGAAAGGGTAAACAGGACCCTTAAAAATAAAATTATGAAGATTTGTGCTAAAACCCACTTCAAGTGGCCCAAAGCCCTTCCCTTAGCATTGATGAGTATGAGGTCCTCATTGAATGCCACCAGGAAATTGAGTCCATATGAGATATTAATGGGGAGACCCATAGCCCTTCCAGCTACCCCTCCAGTGGGAAATGCCAATTTAACTTTGTCAGATGATGCTATGATTTCTTATTGTAGGAGACTCCTCAAAATTTTGCAGCAATATCATTGAACAGTAATAGCAGCATTACCAAAGCCTCCTGACCAACCTTGTCACCAACTACAACCAGGTGATTGGGTTTACGTTAAAACTTTTCAGAGGAAAAACTGCGTGAGCCCGAGGTGGAAGGGACCTCTCTAGGTTCTACTCACCACTGTAACTGCAGTTCGCTGTGCAGGACTACCAACGTGGATCCATTAATCTCATTGCAAGAAGACTTGACATGTAGGGACCCCAGACAAATCATTGCAGCCAACAGAGGGAGATCGAGGTGTGACAGATAAATCATCTGCCCAGTGAGAGGGTCAACTTCAGTAGCAGTCCATGATGAATCCAGTGACAACAAGTACTTTTGCTTTGTTTCTGCTGCTGTTCCCTTCTATAAACTGGTCGAGAGAAAACAGTTTCTTGCTGGTCCTTCAGCAATATGCCAAAAATCTAAACAAAAGAAACTGCTGGATATGTTCACATATACCTCATCATTCCAAGGCAGGGATTCCCATGATTCCCACCCCTGCATCACAGGTGTCATTTGAAAAGGATCTTAATGACATCAGCTTAACCTGGCGTAATGTAACTGATTCTTCAAAGGTTGTGTCTTTTTAACTTGCAGCCACACAACATGGAGAGACATGTTATGCCAGAAATGGGACTGTACCAGTAGGGAAAAGCAAATGTAATGACACCAGGCATAAAAGTTTGTTAGACTCTTTGCACTTAAAAAACTATGACTGGGGGCATGGCATGGGCATGATAAGTGACCGTTACTACATCTGTGGTAGTCGTGCCTACCCCCAGTTGCCTACAGACTGGTCTGGATGTTTCTTTATAGGCTATGTTACTCCTGCTATTCAACATTTCAAACACCCACCAGCAGATAGACTGAGAAATAAGTGAGCAATCCACTGGACTGAGCAATTATTTTCAATTTTTAATCCTGGGTATGGAGTACAGATGACAATGCTTAAAATCACCATACTTGCCCAAATTCTACAGGAGGTGGTCAATGAAACTTCACATCACATCAGGATGGCAAATCGAGAAATGACTGAAATGCGGTGTGGTATTACAGAATCAAATGGCACTTGATATAATGCTTGTTGGAAAAGGGGAGGGGGTTATGTGCCCTCATAGGGAGTTGTTGTTGTTCGTACATTAGTGACTATCATGATGAACAGGAAAAACTGGTAAACTTCATGGAACAAAGGGCCAAAGAGTTGGACAGCACATCTAAAAGTTGGACACTTTTTGGATGGCTGGGCACTATTTATGGCAACCTGGGAACTAGCATAATCCAGGGCATAGTCATTGTACTTTTTATTATATTTGTAATCATTTTAGCATTTTCTATTCTAAAGGCTGTGATTACAAGATGTTTAACCTACCCTGCACATGAAATGCCACTGCATACACAAATCAATAACAGTTCTATTTTGAAAAAAAAAATGATGATGATTACTATGACGCTGAGACGTATTTTATCAAGTTAAGAAAAATAAAAATATAATTATATGGTATGACACTAGTAGTGTCAGAGGGAGAAAACTGTTATGGGACAAGACCAGCTTATTAAAATGTATATTAATTTCAGTTTATTAAAGATGCTATAATATGATTGTTGAAAAGCAAACATAATTTGTATGCAGGGCTGGGAAAAATACAGCTTCATAAGTCCACAGTATTGTTGTTTTTTACTGAATTCTTTTAGTATGTAATAAGAGAGAATAGTACGTGTTGCATGAAGTGAGGGATATAGTTATACAAAAAGGAATTTGTTAGCCTGACTCCTCCAGGCTAAGAGTGCATTGTTGCTAAAACAGGTTTGAAACATCCAAGGTCAGAAACAAGACCCTTTGGAAACAGGTAAATCATGCATAGGAAGGTGTTTACATGGTCTAAAGTGAAAATAACGAGGGATGAGAACATTTGCAAAGTTTTCTATAGGACACACTCATTATAACGCCATGAAATTGCATGAGCCGTTTGATAAGAAAATGTATTCAATTACAGTTTTTGTATGTAAAGTGAGAATGCTTCATCAAGAATTATGAAGAATAACTTCCAGCGCTGTAAGAATAACATTTCTGTTTCCACATCCTGAAGTGTTGTTCCTGACTAAAGGCATATAAGGTAAATTCTTAATGTTATTTATTTATGACTTTAACAACAGTAATCATGAATGCTTGAGGCAGAATAAGTGGGAGCAAAGTCTGAAGGGTCAGCATTCGAAAAGTGGGTACCCGTAGAAAGGTATTGAGATGGGACATGTTGAGGATGGGTCTCTACAGACCTTCCTTTCTTGGCACCAGGAAAGAATAGTTGTGTAAAATCTTACCATAACCAGAGGTGTCCTTCTCTTTCATGTTGCAGTAGTCTTAGGGTGGGATTTACCGCCGCAGGTGACCTGAATGTCAGCTCCTATACAAAAGCTTCAGCTTGGCTGTTGCAGCTGTGCGGGATGTCACATGTAGGGCCATAAACCAGGGACCTCAAATGTGACGTCTGCATGCACAGACCTCAGAACTTGAAAGCCCAGCAGAAGGAGTAGCCAGTGATGTCAGGCATAGGGTCATGGAGCCCTCATGTGGTATTCATAGGTCTCAGGATATAGTATAATACACCAGTGACCTTAGGGGGTATGTTATTCTGAGAAAGAGTAGAAAAGGGGGTTTGGTGAGTGGGAAGGAATACTGCAACATGGAAGAGAAGGACATCTATTGTTATGGTAAGATTTTACACAACTATTCTATGTCCTCCTATTCCTATGTTGCAGTATTCATGGTGTGGGAGAGTACCACAGCTTAGTTGGAAGGAAGGGTGGTGGAAGAAGAGGCTGATTTTACAAAGCCCTGTAGGATTGCCTGACAAATCCTGCCCATGCTCTGGAAACATTATCTAACTTATAATGTTTGGTGAAAGTATGAATGGTGGACCATGTGGTTGCTTCCATAATGGAAGCAGTGTTCAGTCCTTTGAGGAAGGCTTTTGAGGCTGCCATTGCCCTGGTGGAATGAGCTTTTACACCCAGTGAGTGTTTTTTGCCATGGTAAGAGTAACAGAGGCAAAAGGCTTTTCTGATCCAACATGCAATGGTTTGTTTGGAGACTGCCTTGTCCAGGGCCCTGGGGTGGAATGAAACAAAGAGTTGATTGGACTTTCTAATGGATTTTGTTTTGTCCAGGTAAAATCTTAGCTGTCTTTGTGCATCCAGGGAGTGCAGTATCCTCTCCCCCTCATTGGTGGGAGAGGGGTAGAAGGTGGGAAGGTGAACAGATTGGTTTAATGACAAATCATTGATCACCTTAGGCATGAAGGAGGGGTTAGTTGTTAGAGTTACCCTGTCCTTGCGGAAAGTAGTATAGGGGGGGGCGGCCATTAAGGCCTGTAGTTCTGATACCCTTCTGGCTGAAGCTATGGCTACCAGCAGTACTGTTTCCCATATACACATTTGCAGAGTAGCTGACCTCGCAGGTTCAAATGGGTGCTGAGTTAGCTTTTCCAGAATGAAGTTAAGGTCCCAGGGTGGAGGAATGGGCTTTCTTGGAGGCCTAATGTGTAAGATTCCTTTCAAGAATAGCTTCACATTGAGCCTGGCTAGTAAGGGGGGGGGTCTAGTGGTAGACAGGCTGAGATAGCGGAAAGGTGCACTTTAACTGAAGAGTATGAAAGTCCACGTTTTACTAGTTGACACACATATGCGAGAACAAAGGGGGTGGGTCTGCAATGCATGGGTCCCTGCCCTTGTCCAGACACCATTTGGAAAATCTTTCCCATTTAGCTAGGTATGATTTTCTTGTAATAGGTTTCCTGGACTCCCTCAGGACTGAAATCATGTCCTCTGAATAGTGGTGTCTGAAGGGAATTAAAAGTTTATCACCCATGGTGTCAGTGACAACATCTGCAAGTGTGGGTGGATAAGGGTTCCCTTTTGTTGTGTCAGAAGGTCCACCTCATGGGGTAACTTGTGATGATTGCCCTTGGCTTGATTGTGAAGTAAGGGGAACCAGTGCTGCCTTGGCCAGTAGGGAGTCACCAGCAAGATTTTTGGTTTGTCTCTCCTGGTTTTCAGGAGGACTTTCTGAATTAGTAGGAAGGGGGAAAAGGCATATAGAAACATCCCCTTCCAAGAAATGTTGAAAGCTTCTACTCTCCAAGCTAGAGGGGAGTAGGTCTTGCTGCAGAAGGTCTGCAGTTGTCTGTTCTGGGGGAGACGAGCAAGTCTACTTGAGAAGTGCCCCACTGGACAAAGTCTAGGAATACTGTCCTGTCCAGCATCCATTTGTGTTGTGGAGAAAATGTCATGTTTAGAAGGTCTGCTTGTTTGTTGTTCTGCAAAGGGGATGTAGGATGCCTGCAGAGACAAATTGTGGCATGGGGCTAGGTCCCATATCAGTAAAGTTAGTCTGCACAGGTGGTACGCTTTTGTTCCTCCCAGTTTGTTGAAGTACCACATGACTGTGGTGTTGTCTGTACTTATTTGAAGAACACCTGGTAGTAGCAGGGGGCTGAAGGCTTTCAGAGCCGGGAGGACTGCTGTCATTTCTCTCACATTGATGTGTTTGATCTTTAAGGAAGGGTGCCAGGTTGCCTGCACCCTGTAGGATGCCACTGTGGCTCCCCATCCTGAGTCAGATGCATCTGTATGCACAACTTGGATTGGGAGAGTGGGCTGGAGGGGAAGGCCCGGGTTGAGCTGAACTTGTTGGATCCACCAGCTCACCTCTGCCTTCAGGCAGAGTAGGAGTGAGATTTCTTGCTCCAGTGGATGCTGGTGTTGTGACCAAAGGTTTTTCAGATACTGCTGCAGCTTTTGCATATGAATTCTGGCCAGTGGAAGCTTAAGGCTGGTGGCTGCCATTAGGCCCGGGGTCCTTAGGAATTGCTTTGCAGTTAATATCTGTGTCTGCAGCATGACTTTGAAATGGGAGGTCAGGGAGTTGATCTTGTCTTGGGGTAGAAAGGCTTTAATTATGTCTGTTTTGATTCTGCAACCCAGAAAAATCTTGTCTTGCTCTGGGGTTAGGGAATATTTTGGGAGGTTGAGGGTTACAGTCTTGAGTAAAAGCCTTTTCCTTCCTGTCCAAAGGGGACCAGTAAGTTCTATGGTACCCAGGTTCAGAAGGTCTGTCAGGACCTGTGGTAGGAGGGGGTCTTTGATTTCTTGGGGGGATGGGAACGCCTCTTAAGGGTGGCTTTTCATTCCAGGAGAGGAAGTATCCCTTTTGGACAATAGCCAAACCCATCTGTCTGTGGTGATGGTTTTCCAAAAGGGGAGGCAGTGGGAGAGGCAGGCGGACATGGGTAGGTGGTCAAGGCAGTCACTCATTATTGGGGCTTCCTCTGTCTTGAAAAGGCTGCCTATGGGGTTGAGGGGCAGCTGGTCTGGAAGTGGTTTGTCTTCTAGTTCCCCTTCTAGGTCTGGAAGAAGAAGATCCAGCAGAGGTTGGATTACACCTGACAAATGTGGCCTTGGCAGGGTAATTCCTGTAAGATTTGGGGATTGGAGACACCAGAAAATGTTTGATGTCTTGTAATTCCTTGCTCTTTTTTTGCAGGTTTTTAAAAGGATTTGCAGATTGTTTCCCAAATAAATAGTTGGGGTCCAGGGGAGCATCTAAGATCTTAGACTTAAAGTCTTCTGGTATGTGTTGAAGTCTAAGCCAGGAATATCTTCTGAGAACAGAGGCAGATGCTGCAGAGTGAGCAGTAGCTTTTTCAGTATCATAGCTGCATCTAATCGAGTGTCTGGCTACTTGGGCAGCCAGAGATAATTTTGAAGAGATATCAGCTTTAGTAGGGCAGTCAGGAATAGTGGCCAGCAAGGTAGAAGCTTGTGAGACCAGGTCCAAACTATATTTGGTCATATGTGTCTGATAGTTGATGGCTCGGGATGCCAAAGTGGAAGAGATATAGGCCTTCTTACCAATCCTATCCATAGATTTAGGTTCATAGGTTCATAGGTAGGTACTAGGCTATCGGCCCAAGGGCCTACATAAGCCTACTAATTTACTGTTTTTGTCAGTGGGTAAGAGAGAGGCAGATGGAATGAGTCTGGATTGTTTATCAGGAGAGGTGGCAATCACAGCTGGGTCTGCAGGGGGGGGGTTGACTAGGAATTTTTAGTCATCAGGCACCTTGTAGAAGCAGTCTGGTCGCTTAGAGGCAGGTGGCTGTGACTCTAGAGTCTTTGACACAGAAGTGAAAGCATCCAAGTATGCAGGTATGACAGGAGGGATGGCAGAAGGGGAGGGGTATTCAACTTGTAAAAGCTAAAAATACCCCTTTTGATTAGCACACATTTGAGAGGTATCCCATTTAAATTATTCTTTCATTTTGGTGATAGTTTCACCAAATGTAATATCCTCTGGAGGAGAATCTCCCTCAATAGATTCTTCATCTGGGGAGTAGTACTCCTGAGGTGAAGCAATTTGGGAGGTGTATGAAATGGATTCCTCAGAAGAGGAGTAGTAGGTGTCTTGCTCTTTTTACCTGTTTTGGGAGGCCAGAGGGGGGAGGGAAGAGGCTGAAGCAGGTCTAGGGATAAGCAGTGGTAGAGCAGTGGGGGATGAGGCTGAGGCCTGCATCAAGGAAGAGGTGAAGGATTGCCAGTCAGGCAGGCCTTCTTTGGTCGAGGTGATATGCTTGATCTTTTGCTTTTTTTTGGCTGGGGTAGACGTAGGCATAGGAAGATGGAATAATGGTGGTAGCGTCTGTAGGAGGAATCCCAGTTGGAGGCTCAGATAAGACTGGTTCCCCCTCGACCTCGGTAGTCAGGGTCTAGGTAGGCTCCAGGGATGTGCCGGTCATCATATGATAAATGGCTTCTATGAAAGTCACCATTGAAGTAGACAGATCCACCAGGTGTCCCTCAACTCCTAAATTAGAAGCTGGTGGGGCATCTGGTAGCAGAGGGGCAGAGGAAGTGGGCCTAGGCACTTTGGCCTTCTTAAGTGGAGGTTCTGTCTTGGCCTCCGAGGTGGGATCCATCCTACGGGCTAACCGTTTAAGCTATTGGTTCTCCAAATAAAGATTAAGAGCAGCCAGACGGCTGTGAAGGGTGTTAGGAACAAACAATTGGCAAATGGAGCAGGCGTTGTGATTGTGCTCCTGGCTTAAGCAGAAAATGCAGCAGTCATGCGAGTCTTTATGGGGTATTTGGTGGCCCCATAGGCATTTACCCCATTTTACTGACATTGGCTAAGAGTTGGCTATAACAAACTAAGCTTTAGCAAGTTAATTAGAAGAAAAAAAAAACAATGGGGTACTTAGCTTTTTTAGACATTTGTGATGAAGGAGTGAAGCAGACGATGCATCAGTCATCTGCGGCTGAAAAATTCTGAGGTCTGTGCGTGCAGACATCACATTTAAGGTCCCTGGTTTATGGCCCTATGTGTGACATCCCATGCAGATGCAACAGCCAAGCTGAAGCTTTTGTGTAGGAGCCAACATTCGGGTCACCTGAGGTGGTAAATCCCACACCAAGAATACTGCAACATAGGAATAGAAGGATATCAACCTGGAAAAAAATCATCTTCTTCTTTGTTTTATTTTGTGAGAACTTTGGACAGCCCCTTGGTTAATTAACACTAACAGAACCCCTGGGAAAAAGGTATTTGTTCTCTGGGAGGTTGAGAGATGCCCCTAAAGGATAGTAGGTGATCCCATACTATAATGTACCCTTTTTGAACAATGGAGAGGACTCAGGTGTCTTGGGTTATGCTTCCCCAGGCTGGAAGGGACAGGAGAAGGTGCTAGGAAAGTAGGATGTGGGTGGGAGAACAGTCACAGAGGATGGTTCATCTGGAAAGTGCCACTTTAGTGGCACAATTGACGGAAGGGTCCTAGGCTGTTGTGGTCTCTTGTCACTCTTTTTTGTTCTGGATTGTGGGTGATGTAAATGCCTATGCACAGTTTTTTTTTCAGGATAATTTATTTGGAACTTCGGTACTGGGGAAACAAAGATGTGTTTCAAATCTTGCAATTCCTTACTCTTTTCCTGCAATGATTTGAACAAGTTAGCAGCTGCAGGGCCAAACAAAGGAGCATCCATATGTTTGGCTTTTATGTCTTTAGGTAAGGGCTGGAGTCTTAACCAAGAGAATCTTAATACTGATCCAGAGGCAGTTTCTGCAACATTATAGCTGCATTTTATGGAGTGGCGTGCTACTTGAGAAGATGCACCAAGCAAGGAAGTAGTCCAGGTTTTATTTTCTGAGTCAGTTAAGTCTGCAATTACCTGTGAACGTTGGGACATAAGCTTTAAAGCGAATTTGGTCATATATGTTTGGTAATTTATGACCCTAAATGGTCAAGTGGCAGAAGTGTACTTTTTTTTTTGTCTAGTCTATCCAGGATCTTGCTATCTTTATCTGATGGGAGGAGGGTAGTGGAGTGCAGTAATCTGGAAGGCTTGTCAAAAGCCACAGAAATAACAGAAGGGTACACAGAAGGGCATCTGAAGAAGAACTTGCAGTTCTTTGGGACCTTATAGAAGTGGTCTGGCTTCTTGGGGGCAGGTGACTGGGACTCTAGTGCCTGTGAAGCTGAGGCAAAAGCATTGAGAAGGGCAGGCAAGACAGGAAGAATAGCAGATGGGCTAGGTGATTCCACCTGTAGTAGCTCATAGTATCTTTTTTGTATTTCAGATACCTAGGTGCTACCCCATTTAAAATGGCCTCTCATTTTACCTCGAGTTCCTCCAAAGGAAAGGTATTCCATAGACAAATTTGTTCCACTAGTCTCCCCTTCTGGGAGGCATAATCCAGGGGGAAGGGATCTGTGAGTAGTAGTCCAGAGATTCCTCCCCTGAAGATGCCTCTTCCTCTGAAGACTCCTCTTCCCTAGTCCTTTTAAGTAGAGAGACAGTACTGGGAGAAGGAGCTAAGGGACATAAGGGGATTAAAAATGCCCTGAGTGAATTGTTGCCAGTCACTAACAGGTTCTTTTGGACACAAATGTTTGGTTTTCTATTTCTTTTTTGTATGCAAGTCTATCATATAGGGTAGGAGGGCGCAACATAGGCCTACATTCTATCAGATCTGCTTCCACCTCTTTCCTAACAAGGATCTGAGGAATACCCTTAGGGCCTTCCATAACCACAAGCCATAGTTCCTCTCAGACTTCTGACAAGGATGCCTGCTCAGCCATTGTGGACATGCTTATGTTTAGATCCAAGGTGGCCTGGACATCAGGCTCAGCCTGTGGATCTGAACAGTGAACTAAATGTGTCTCCAGGCTCTCCTCTGCCTCAAGAGAGATGTCGGTATCCAGAGGTGCAGCAGAAGTTTCAGGCCTTTGCTTTTTGTTTTGGCCTTCTGCTTCAAAACTGACTCATCCTCTGGCACAGAGGATCCCTCCACAGCACTTTTTTGCCAGCAGCTTTAAGCACTGATTCTCTAGGTAGATAGCTAATGAGGCTAGTCTAACTCATTGAGGTCTCTGGCACAAATGCCTGACAAATGGGGCAGTTTTGTGGTCATGGTTTGCATCTAGGCAAAACAAGCACTCAAAATGGCTATCCTTGTGTGGAATCTGTCTTCCACATTGGCACTTGCCCCTCTTGGATGACATGAACCCTAACCAAAGACAGTAGCAAAATAGTATACTGGCCAACATCAGGTCACCTATTGCATGGAACTCCCTCATGTAATGAATACTGCAAAAGATGAATAGAAGGACATTAAACCATGATGAGGTAAAATGCACTTTTCAATATAAGCACAAGGAAAGGCAAATTAATTCAAGATATCAACAACAGTATAGAAAGGGAGGACCTTATAAAGCTTAATTTACCACCAGCAAAACTGTAAGGATACACCACGAGAATAAATCCTTAAAATCTTCTTTTATTCAAATACAACCAAATGACAGGATAAGCGCTTTCGCATGCGTTGTGCATGCTTCATCAGATCAATTAAATCAAATATCAGCTCTCCTTTTATATATTATGTCCACCAATCAAATCTTGTTTTAAGAGCCATTAATTAAATAATTTAATTCATCAATTAATACAAAATTCTCACAGCTGACTTCAGCCGAATGAATCTCAAAGGCAGCATATGCTGTTCAAATCTAGTATACAGCGCTCTATTTAAAGCGGACAGTACTTGTGTTAAATGCTTATAATTATTATCAGTTTTAAAGACTATAATATTCCAAGCCTGTTACAATATTATATTTTACACCTGACAGACATAGTAAAAATATTTCATTCGCCATATAAAAGTATAAAAATATCAAAATATAAAACATATGCATGACATTCTTGGCAACTGTAACATTCAATTCTTTGTAAAAATCAAACTTTATATTACAGAATCATGTCCTAAAACTTTCTCTCGCACAGCAAACATTGTAACTATAATAAAGGGAGACTATTTCGTCTCTGTATGTATTGTTGCTCAATCTAAAAATATTCCGCAGCTGTCACTTTCGATTCAATAAGACAATCGAAATTAATATAGCAGAATCTTGTCCTAGGACTCTCTCTTGCACATTAATACATCTCTGAGTATTGTTGAAGAAAAAACATAGTGACTATAATAAATGCAAACACTTCATCTCTGTCTGCTTTATTATACCATCTACAAATTCAATCCCTGTCCATAGCATAATCGTGCTATATATCGCATTGTATATAAAAGACACCATATACGTGTTTAAAAAATGTGTCAAAAGAAAAATATATATAGTGTATATTTCTCTTATTACATTTCTGTAGCAACAGTTGATGTTTACTCTGTAGGACAAGATTCTGCTACATTAATTACGATTGTCTTATTGAATCGAAAGTGACAGCTGCGGAATATTTTTAGATTGAGCAACAATACATATAGAGACGAAAAGTCTCCCTTTATTATAGTTACAATGTTTGCTGTGCGAGAGAAAGTTTTAGGACATGATTCTGCAATATAAAGTTTGATTTTTACAAAGAATTGAATGTTAAAGTTGCCAAGAATGTCATGCATATGTTTTTTATATTTTGATATTTTTATATTTTTATATGGCGAATGAAATATTTTTACTATGTCTGTCAGGTGTAAAATATAATATTGTAACAGGCTTGGAATATTATAGTCTTTAAAACTGATAATAATTATAAGCATTTAACACAAGTACTGTCCGCTTTAAATAGAGCGCTGTATACTAGATTTGAACAGCATATGCCGCCTTTGAGATTCATTCGGCTGAAGTCAGCTGTGAGAATTTTGTATTAATTGATGAATTAAATTATTTAATTAATGGCTCTTAATAACAAGATTTGATTGGTGGACATAATATATAAAAGGAGTGCTGATATTTGATTTAATTGATCTGATGAAGCATGCACAACGCATGCGAAAGCGCTTATCCTGTCATCTGGTTGTATTTGAATAAAAGAAGATTTTAAGGATTTATTCTCGTGGTGTATCCTTACAGTTTTGCTGGTGATATTGCTTTCTGACTTTTTGCTGGTAGGATACTTTGGGAGTCAACGATATTCTTAACAAGTTTAAAGCTTAATTTACAGTAGGTGGGCAACTTAAAATCACCAGGCTGTGCAGTGTCTTAGTTTTGCACCCAAACAAGAAAGGCACTTGTCTATCTTTATTGAGAATCTGCCTGCCACCTCACATTTCCCCTTTATGGGTGACATTTACTTTCAATAATCACAACTATAGTGGGTTACTTATTTGCTCTAGGCTTGGGAGCTGAAGAGAAAAATGACTTTCTGACTGACCTCAAAAAGTACAGTTGTGTACACATCATAAATGTAGATGTTCAAGTGTATTCACTGTTGCAGTCATCACCTGTGGGTTATCCCTGGTGTGATAGCCCTCGCCCAGCCCGAATACCAGAGTCAATGTTCTTCTGCGTCAGCTGCTGTCACTTGCTGGCTGATGTCAGGTCATCAGTGTTATAAAGGAAGGCAGCCAACGTCATTATATCAGTTTTTCTTGCCCTAACCCATCAGTAGCCCAAGTAAATAGGACAGAGTGGTCCTGGTGGCTAAAAGCCACCTGATGAAACTTATGTCTCCCTAAAAAAGAAGATATAAGGGGGAAGGAGGGTGGGAAACCAGGATTGCAGCAGTGAATACACTTGAACATCTACATTTATGGTAAGTGTACACAGCTGTCCTATGTTCTTCATGTTTCACTGTTGCAGTCATCACCTGTGGGAGGATTCCCAAAGCTGAGGAGAGGGGTGGTAGGCTTAGTAAGAGACATAGGAATGGGTCAGCATGCCCTGCAGAGGCAAACCCTATCCTAGCCTTAGAAAAAAGAGGTAGGTGGTAATGCTTGGTAAAGGTATGGACAGAAGTCCAGGTGGCAGCTTTCAGGATGTCCCTGGTGGGAACTCCTCTGAAGAATGCTGTGGAAGTGGAGGCTGTCCTAGTAGAATCGGTTTCAATAGACTTAGAGGGGGTTTTCCCATGCAATCTGTAGCAGAAATGGATACAGTGTGATATCAATTTGGAAATGGTTTGTTTGGAAGTGGGATTCTCCTCTGCCATTGGGGCAAAGCTGACAAGTAGTTGGGCTGTTTTCCTGAAGGGTTTAGTATGGTCCAGATAGTATCTGAGCTGTCTACGCACATCTAGTGAGTGCAGAATTCTTTCCCCCTTGTTTTGAGGATTAGAAAAGAAGGTGGATAGATGTATGGCCTAATTGAGAGTTACATTAGATACCACCTTGGGCATAAAGGAGGGATTTGTCCTCAAGGACACCCCATCTGCACGGAAGACGATGAAGGGCTCAAAGGCCATCAGTGCCTGAAGTTCTGAAATTCTCCTGGCTGAATTCATAGCTAGGAGAAAAGCAGTCTTCCAGGAGAGGAATCTTAGTTCTGCTGAAGCAGCAGGTTCAAAGGGTGGTAAGATTAGTTTTCCAAAACATAATTAAGGTCCCAGGCTGGAGTGGGTGGGCTTCTGGAAGTTCTGATATTAGAAGCCCCTCTGAAGAATTGTTTAATCAAAGGATTGGAGAACAGGGGCTGTCCTGTATCAAAATGAGCTGAAATGGCTGAGATGTGGATGTTAATAGAGGAGAAGGAGAGGCCACTATTAAGTAACTCCGCTAGGTAGTCCAGGATAAGAGGGATGGAAGGTTGTGAGGTGTTGCCCCCTCTGGACTGGCTCTAGGAGCAAAATCTTTTCCATTTTCCTGCATAAGATTTTCTGGTGCTGGGCCTTCTAGCCTCTGTGATAATGTCTAGGACCTGTTTGCTTAATAGGGGCTCCTTGTTTGCCTTTAGAGTATTATCCATGCTGATAGTTTGACCGTCTACAAATCAGGGTGCAGCATCCCCCCTTCCATGAGATAAGAGGCCTGAGATCAGGAGAAGCTGCCTGTGAGGCTGAAATGTCAGGCTGTGCAGTAAGGGGTACCAACGTTGTCTGGGTCACTCTGAAGCAATGAGGATGGCCTTTGGTCTCTCCTCCATATTTTGATCAGTACCTTTGGAATAAGAGGCAGAGGAGGGAATGTGTATGCAAAGAGGGTGTTCCAGGGGAAGGTCAATGCACCCACCTTCTATGCTAGGTGGTGATACTACCTGGTACAGATTTTTTTCAGCTAATGGTTGAGGTGTGAAGCAAATAGATCCAACTCCAGAGTCCCCCATGCCTGAGTGATTTGTAAAAAGATTTTTCTGTGGAGCTGCCATTCATGGGGGTCCAGTAAGTTTCTGTTTAAGTGGTCTGCCAGGGTGTTATTGATCCCTGGTAGGTATTGGGCTATCAAGTGTAGTCCCACAGAAGAGGCTGTCAGCCAGAGGTTCATGGCTAGCCTGCACAGAGGGTAAGATTAGGTCCCTCCCTGTTTGTTGATGTACCACATTACTATGGTGTTGTCTGTTTTGACAAGGAGAACCACTGGCTTGAAATGGGGTTTGAAGGAAGTCAGAGCCTTTTGTACTGCAATCATGTCCTTCCAGTTGATGTGTAAGGGAAGGTGCTGGACATCCCAAATACCTTGGGTGCACCTGCCTTCTAGATGAGCAATCCAAGCTATGTCTGAGGTGTCGGTGGTAATGATCTTCCCAGTTGGGTGAAGGGTGAAGGGAAGACCCTTGTTCTGAGCACAGGCCCCAGCCCATGAGAGAAACTCAGCCCTTATACAGGGGATCACAGAGAGAGAGAGGTTTCTAGAGGCTGAGAGTTCTGACACCAAAGGTTCTTTACGTACTACTGAAGTTTTCTCATGTGAAGCCTGGCCAGAGGAATTAGAAGGATGCGAGATGCCATGTACCCCAAGGCTTGCAGGAACTTCCTGGCAGTGAGGTGAGTTCTGTAAGCTAGTTGGGTGATATAGAGAGGCAGGAAACTCTGCTTTTCTGGGGAAAGGAAGGCCATTTGGGATAATGTGTCCAGCAGTGCTCCTAAGAAAATGATCTTCCTAGAGGGTGTTTGCTTTTATTTTTCTCATTGATGGTGTACCCTAAGGAGGTTAGGAGGGTTTTGACAAAGAAGAGGTCCTTGAGCAGCTTTTCTATGCAGTTTGCCTGAATGAGGCAGTCGTCCAGATAGGGGTAAATTTGTATATTTTTCTGTCTGCAAAAGGCTATGGCTGGGGCTAAGCATTTGGTGAATACCCTGGGAGCAGTAGATAAGCCAAAGGGTAGCACAGAGAACTGAAAGTGTTGTGAGCCTGCTCTGAAGTGAAGGAACTTCCTGCAGGATTCCCTTATGGGGATGTGGAGGCAGGCATCTTTTAGATCTAGGGTTACTAACCAGGCATTTTTTGTCAGCATAGGCAGCAGCTGCTGTAAAGTTAGCATTTTGAATTTGGGTACCACCAACAAGGTGTTCAGAATGGATAGATCCAGGATGGGGTGCCAAGTGCCCTCTTTTCTGGAAACAAGGAATAGCCTGGAATAAAAGCCTTTGCCTGTTTGATCTGAGGGGACAGGTTCTACTGCCCCTTGTGATATGAGAGTTTGGACTTGTTTTAATGCCTCGGACCACTGGTTTGGAGGTATGTCTGGGTACCCAACTAGACTTGGGAGTTCATTGAAGGAGAATTTGTATCCCTGAGAAATTATCTTTAAGACCCATTGGTCTTTTGTTACAGAAAGCCAATTTTCTTTGCTTTCTTCCTCCTAGTTTTTGGTGAGATGAAATAGAGCAGAAGGGGGAGAGGGAGTCATTGAGAGTTTTTCTCATAGAGGGATGGCTTAGAACTCCCTGCCTTTTGAGTGGAAGTAATCCACTGTTTGGTTCTCTGTTGTCCCTGGGGTGGGAGTCTGAGAGATCTGTCCCTGCAGGGCTTACCTTGCCCCTTTCTGCTAGGTGCAGGAAAGGACCAGTGTTTTGAGGGAAAATTCCTGCTGAACCTAAGAGGTTGTACCTGAAGGAAATCTTTTACTGTTTGCATAGATTTTTCTTTGTCTTCCATCTTTTTAAGCACCTCTTCTGCTTTTTTCTCCAAACATGTGGTCCTTATCCAGGGGTGCATCAAGTAATTTAGATTTGACATGATAAGGGAGAGGTTGTTCCTTCAACCATGCATGTCTCCTAATGACATCCTGACACTGCTGCTCTGCTTGAGGCTTCTAGGGTGTCATATCCACAGTGTAATGAGTGTGTAGCCACTTGACAAGTAGAGTGCAGTAAATCTAACTCTTTCGAAATGGCACAGTCAGGAAAGGTAGAATTTTTTTGTTTTAACAGTTCCAAAGTGTGTTGTTGATAGGAACTGGCAGTTGAGAGCTCTGATAGCCAAGGTTGCAGAAGTGTATATTTTTTTACCCCATCTGTCCAGAGCTCTGGAGTCCTTGTCAGAAGGAGTAGGATTCTTTGTAGAACTAGCCTTAGCTCCTTTTGGGCTGTGTGTAATGACCTCTGGCTCTGCAGCAGGATTCCTGTACAGATATTTGTGAGAATCCAGTACTCTGTAATACCTGTCAGGTTTTCTGGGAGCAGGTGGGAGGGCATCATGAGTTAAATTGGATTCCTGAAAGTCATCATCAACCACGTCTAAGATAGGAGGGATGGCCAAGGCTCTGTGCTGGGGCAGGTCTAGAAACTCCCTTAGTCTTTTCTTAGACTGAGGGAAATCCTGGGATTCCCAGTGGAAATGTTCCCTGAGGGTGTGAAGGGTTTCCTCAAAGGAAAGATCTTCTGGTGGAGAGGCAGGGGAAATGGATTCCCCTGCATCTGAATCCTCATAAGCAGTCAGAGGTTGTTGTTCCTCTTCAAAATCTGAATAATCAGACTCCTCAGAATCCTGTTCTGTTAGTATTAAAGGGGAAAGGTTTCTTTTCCTTTAGAATGTGTGGTCTGACTATCCCTGATAAGGGTGATAAGAACCTCTGCCATTTTAAGCATTTGAGTTTGGGGAGGAGGAGCAGGAGTAACATGGTGGCTAGAGGTACTTTTCCTGAGAGTGACCTTCCCTCTAGGCCTAAGAGAATCCAATGGGTCTGAGTGGAACGGTTGTCAGAAGAGAAGAAGTTTTTTGTCTGAAATCTGTAGTGCGAAAGGCCTCCTCAGAAGCCAGTGCCTGCATCGCAGCTCCAGACCCAGTTGAAGCAGAGACAACCAAATGCTCATAAGATGAAGAAGATTTCTGCAGCATACTGGACTCCAAAAGGGTCCCGGTAGAGGCCTCTGAAGGTATCAAATCCAGCATCAGGGGCTATGAAAGAGCCTCACTGAATTCCGGAGAACTGACAGCCTGCTTAGCGGTAGAGTCGTCGGAAGGCCTGGCCTTGTGTGGTCTGTCTCTATCTTTATCCTTATGTTTCTTCAGAATGTCTATGAATGGTTGGCTGATTGAAGCCATTTCAAAATGCAAAGATGGAAGATGAAAATCCCTGGCTGCAATAAGAGCTCTACAATGGATAGTTCTCGCATTAAAGAGGGCACAGAACTGGCAATGGGGGACATTGTGATCTGGCCCTAAACAAGTGACGCAGTACGAGTAGAAGTCTCGGTGTGGTATTTGCTTTCCACAGGTGAGACAATTGTTAACTTTTTCAGACATCGTTAGTGCAAGAAAAAAAGGATCCCCAATAGGGTACTTAGCTTTACGTTTTCAGATGTAAATCAAAAGTCTGGCAGCGACCGACCGGCACACTTGCGAACTGCTTCTGCTACAGGTTCCACAGCAAGAAAGACTGATGTAATGACATCGGCTGCCTTCCTTTATAGCACTGATGACCTGACGTTAACCAGCAAGTGACAGCAGCTGACGCAGAAAAACATTAACTCTGGTATTCGGGCTGGCCGAGGGCTACTACAGCAGGGATAACCCACAGGTGATGACTGCAGCAGTGAAACAGGAAGAACATCACAGTGTTTGGACTGGCAGCAAAGTTCAGAGGATTTGGAGCTTGTATATCACTTATGTATCTTATGCCTCAGATGTAGGACATACATCTGACTTACAATGTTCGGAAGTGGAAACAGCTTTGGTGTACTGGCTAAATGTAAGGCTATCCTTGGAAAGATATTTCTTTTGGAAGGAATATTGTAGCAAAGACTAAAGAAGGTCATGAAGAAAGGTATCAATCCAAATAGCACATACTTAGCAAAAGTTGTTCTAGGTCAATAGAAAGCATCTACCCTATATGGTTTTGTGAAAGTATGCAGAGAACACTAAATTTAGCTATGGAGTAAATTCCTTTGTAAAATGCCACAGAGAAAGGAACTGCTCTAGTGGAAATGGCCTTAACATGAGAAGATACAAACATACCATGGGTGAAAACAAAAAGTAGATAGATTTAGATATCTAACTTACTGTTAGGAGACAGGATTATCCAACTTAGTTTCCTCAGTCTTCCTAAAGTCTTTAGTGTCATCCAAACAAACTTGGCTGCTTGCCACATCCAAGGAGTGCAAAAGACTTTTGCACTTGGTTTGGAGGTTTGGAAAGTAGACAGATTAATAGCCTAGTGGAGAAGACATCATTAACCACTTAGGATCAATCCTTCATGCTCAGAGAGATCCTATCCTTATGAAAAAAACTAAGGGAGGGAGAATAGGCCATCAGGGCCATAAGCTCAAAAACCCTTCTGGCAGAAGTAAGGGCTACTAGAAAAATGGTTTTCTAAGAACAAACCTTCAGAGATGCAGAAAAAAGACGTTATGTACTCACCATAAAGTACAGTTGTGTACACCTACCATAAATGTAGATGTTCGAGTGTATTCACTGTTACAGTCATCACATTTGGGTTATCTTCCTGCAGATAGCCCTCAGTCAGCCTGAATACCAGAGTCTTGGGATTTCTGCATCAGATGCTGTAGCTTCTTCCATGACATCAGGTTGTCAGGGGTATAAAACATGCAGCCGACGCCATTACATCAGCTTTTCTTGCCCCCAATGTCAGGTGCCCTCAAAATAGGAAGCAATTAAATGTTATGGGACAACCCCCAGCAAAAAGCAAATACGCATGACATGACATAAGATATGCCAAACAAAAAGATAAGTAGAAGTAAAGAGAAGTCAGTGGGCTGGAGGGAGGGTAACCAGGACTGCAACAGTGAATACACTCAGACATCTACATTTATGGTAAGTGTACACAACTGTACTATGTTCTTTGTTCTTTGTGTTGCAGTCATCACATTTGGGTTGATTCCCAAAGCTGAGGTAGTTAAGAAGCATTAGGGCTGGCAATCAAGCCCTGTAAGACTGCTGTGGCAAATCCAGCTCTGGATTTAGAAAAGATAGGTAAGTGGTAATGCTTGGTGAAAGTGTGTACAGAGCTCCAGGTTGCAGCTTCCAGGATGTCCCTGGTAGGGACTCCCCTGTGAAATGTTGTAGACATTGATGTAGCCCTAGTGGAATGTGTTTTGATATCCTGTGGGGTAGGTTTCCCATGTAGTTTGTAGCAGAAATCAATGCAGTGTGCTATCCATTTAGAAATGGTTTGCTATGAAATGGCCTTGCCCTCTGCTCCTGCCACAAAGATGACTAGCAGTTGGTCAGATTTTCTGAAAGGCTTAGTCCTGTCTAGAGAGAACCTGAGCTGCCTGTGCACGTCCAGAGAGTGCAGGATCCTTTCCCTTTATTCTGAGGATTAGAGAAAAAAGTTGGCAAATGAATGGATTGGTTTAAAGCCACACTAGGTGCCACCTTGGGCATAAATGATGGGTTGATCCTGAGGGAAACCCTGTCTGCATGGAAGATAATGAAGGGTTCCACAGCCATAATTGCCTGCAATTCAGACACTCTTCTTGCTGAAGTGATGGCTAGAAGTAAAGCTGTCTTCCATGAGAGGAATTTTAACTCAGCTGTGGCAGCAGGTTCAAAGGGCAGAAGCATTAGTTTTTCCAATACAAAGTTAAGGTCCCAGGCAGCAGTGGGAGCTCTCCGGGGGGTCTTAAATTTTTGGCTCCTCTCAGGAACTGTTTGACCAGGGGATGAGAGAAAAGGGGTGGCTCAGTATTATAATCAGCTGAGATGGCAAAGGCATGAATCTTAATTGAAGAGAAGGATAGGCCTTTGTGGAGCATTTCTGTTAAGTAATCTAGTATGTGGGGTAAGTTGGGCACAGTTGTGTCCATTCCCTGAGACTGGCTCCAGGAGCAGTATCTTTTCCACTTTTCCGCATAGGATTTTCTAGTACTAGGCCTCCTTGCCTCAATAATGACATCCAGCACCTGCTTACTGAGAGCTGCTGGTGAAGAATTCAGTGGATGAGCCAGACTACTAGGTTCAGGGTCTGTAGCTGAGTGTGCAGAATCTGGCCCGCCTGCTGGGACAGCAGGGAAGGAGTCTGAGGCAGGTGCCATTGTGGCATCACTGTCAGACTGCACAAAAGAAGGTACCAGTGCTGGTGGGGCCAGTCTGGAGCAATCAGGATTGTCCGTGGCTTGTCCTGTTTGATCTTTAGTAGAACCTTTGAGAGGAGGGGCAGAGGGGGAAAGGCACAGACTGATAGGTTTTTCCAGGTGAAGGACAGGGCATCCACTTTCCAAGCTTGGCTGTGGGGAGTTCTGGTGCAGTATTTGCTCAATTGATAGTTTTGAGGGGAAGCAAAAAGGTCCATCTCTGGTGCCCTCCACCTGTTCCTCAAAAGCTTGAATATTTTGGGTTCCAGTTTCCACTCTTGTGGGTCCATGAGATTTCTGAGTAAGTCGTCTGCCAGTGAATTTAGTTTGCCTGGCAGGAATTGAGCTTGCAGGTGCACTTGGCTGTTCAAGGCTAATTTCCACAGAGCCGTGGCTAATCTGCAGAGTGAGTAGGAACGGGTTTCCCCCTGCTTGTTTATTTACCATATGACTGTGGTGTTGTCTGTCTTTACCAATAGTTGTCCTGGAAGAATAAGGCCTGGGAAGGCTGTCAGAGCATTCTGTACAGCTAACATTTCTTTTTGATTGATATGCAGGTGCCTTTGCTTTAGGTTCCATTTGCCCTGAATGCACTGCCCTGCCATGTGCGTCCCCCATGCATAGACTGATGCGTCTGTTGTTAGGGTTTGGGAAGCAGAGGGTAAAGTGAAAGGGGGTCCCTTGTTATGGTCACAGGCCTCTGCCCACCAAAGGAACTCTGTTCTTAGGCAAGGAATGATAGGAATCATTGTTTCCAGGTCCTGAGAATGTTGACACCAGAGACTTTTTAGGTACCATTGAAGTTTCCTCATATGCAGTCTTGCATATGGAATTAATAGAATGCAAGAGGCCATGAACCCCAGGGCTTGCAGTATTTTTCTTGCAGATAGCCAGGTTTTGGTGGCCAGTAGATTGAAGTAGTTTGTGAAATAATCTTTCTCTTGTTTCTCTTGAGTGAGGAATGCCATCTGGGAAGTTGTGTTCAAGCTTGCTCCAAGGAAAACAATCTGTTGGCTGCCTACCAGCTGTGATTTCTTTTTGTTGATGGTGTACCCCAGTGAAGTTAGAAGTCTCTTTACAAATGCCAGGTGCTGTAGTAGCAAGTCCTGGCTGTCTACCTGAATCAGGCAATCATCTAAGTATGGGTAAATTTGAATTCTTCTCTGCCTGTAATATGCAATGTCTGGAGCTAGGCACTTTGTGAATATCCTGGGTGCAGTAGATAAGCCAAAGGGAAATGCAGAGAACTGATAGTGCACAGATCCTGCTCTGAAGTGTAGGTATTTCCTGCAAGATTCCCTTATGGGGATGTGCAAATAAGCTTCTTTTAAATCTAGGGTTGCTAGCTAGGAGTCCTTGACTAGCATAGGCAGCAACTGTTGGAGAGTTAGCATTTTGAATTTTGGAACCACCAGAAAAGTGTTGATAATAGACAGATCCAGGATAGGACGGCAAGGGTTTTCTTTTGTGGGAACCAGAAACAGTCTGGAATAAAAGCCTTGATCCCTTTGTTCTGCTGGGACAGGTTGAATAGCCTTGATACTGAGAAGGGAAAGTACTTGCTTTTGGGCCTCTGTCCACTAGTTTGGGAGGAGGTCTGGCCATCCGCTTAGGGTTGCGAGTGAGTGGAAGTGGAATCTGTATCCTTGGGAAACAATATTTAAGACCCATCTGTCTTGGGTAATGCATTCCCAGTTTTTGGCATGCAGGGCAAGTTTACCTCCTAAAGGTGCAAGTACTTGGTCAAGGCTTGGAAGAGTTAAGGATAAGTCATTGTGCAATTTTATCATAGGATGGTGGCTTACTACTCCCTGTTTTGGACGTGGGAGCACTCCATTGCTTAGATCTGTGCATAACTGGAGACTGATGTCTTGGTGGTCTGCTTCCCCTGGGCTTGGACTGAGAAGGCCTGGAAGGGATTGGAAATGACCAGTTTTTTGAAGCCCAATGCCTACTGAATCTAGGTGGCTGTACTTGTAAGAAATCTTTAACAGTTTGCATAGATTTAACTTTCTCCTCCATCCTTTTGCGGACTTCTTCTGCTTTATTGCCAAATAGACGCTCTTGGTTTAATGGTGCATCTAGTAATTTTGCTTTGACATGATCTGGCAAGTTTTGTTCCTCAAGCCAAGCATGCCTTCTAAGGACAGACCCAGTGACAGCAGCTCTGCAAGATGCTTCTAAAGCATCAAACCCACATTGCAAAGTATGTTTACCAACTTGGTTAGCAGAATGCATTAACTCTTGTAAATCTTTGTATTCTGCACAGTCAGGAATCATCATTTTCTGTTTAATTAGCTCCATAATATGCTGCTGATACTTTAACATATGAAACTGGCAATTTAAAGCCCTAATGGCAAGAGTAGCAGAGGTGTATAACTTCTTACCCCAGCTGTCTAAAGCCCTAGAATCCCTGTCTGAAGGGGTAGGATTTTTGGCAGTTGTAGCCTTAATGCCTTTAGATCCCTGGAAAATGGTCTCTGGATCCACAGTAGGATTCTTAAAAAGGAATTTGTGGGAGTCAGGTACTCTATAGTGCCTGTCAGGTTTCCTGGGAGCTGGAGGCAAGGTATCAGGGCTAAGGCTGGATTCCAAGAAAATATCATCTACAATTTCCAGAACCGGAGGGACAGCTAGATGCCGGTGCTGAGGTGAGTCTCTTTTTGGACTGAGAGTAGTCCTGGCTCTCCCAGTGGAAATGCTCTCTAAGGGTATGCAGGGTTTCACCAAAAGAAAAATCTTCTGGAGAGGAAGCAGAGGGAATGGAATCCTCTGCATCAGAATTCTCATAGGTAGATAAGGGGATGTCCTGGTAATCAGAAGGATCAGAGTTATCAGATTTCTGATCAGAAGAATCAGAAGGAAAATCAGTTCTTGGTCTCTTTGATGGGGAAGGCTGACTTCCCCTAATTAAGTTAATGATGTCTTCAGCCATTCTAAGCATTTGTTTTTGTGGCATTTGGGCCTGAGAATGCACTTTGGTTGTCGGTTTCCTAGGTGTAGTCCGACCTTTAGGCCTGAGGAATTCAGTATTTTTGGTTTGAAATGAAGTCGTCGGTTTAATATGAAAATCGGAAGGCCTGAATACACCCTCAGAAGCCGGTGCCTGCACAGTGGCTCCTGACCCATCCAAGGTAGAGACATCCGCAGGTTCCATAGTCAAAGAAGCATCTCGCAGCATACCGGACTCTGAATGGGTCTCAGTATAGCCCTGCGAATCAGTAGAAGTGAGTATCAGGGGCTGTGAAAGCGCCACACTGAGTACTGGTGGACTGGTGACTAGCTTAACGGTAGCATCGTTGGCAGTTTTGGACCTATGCGGTCTGTCTCTGTCTTTATCTTTACGCTTTTTCAGAAGATTGGTAGTTGGATGGCTTATCGAAGCCATTTCGGAGTACGGAGATCAAGAGCTAAAGAATTTAACTACTAAAATTGCCTGACGACGAATAGTTCTGGTGTTGAACAAGGCACAAAACCGACAGTGAGGGGCATTGTGGTCTGGGCCTAAACAGGTGACGCAGTAAGAATGAAAATCCCTGTGAGGTATTTGCTTTCCACAGGCAAGACAATTATTTTTTTTTTCTGACATCGGAGCAAGAAAAAAGGATCCCCAATGGGGTACTTATCTTTTAGAAGACTTCAGGTCTGAAACTCGAAAAATGAAAATTTCAGGAGGCAGCGGCCCGGCACTTGCGAACTGCTTCTGCTTCAGGCACCACACGGCAGGAAAGACTGATGTAATGACATGTTTTATACCCCTGATGACCTGACGTCATGGAAGAAGCTACAGCATCCGAAGCAGAAATCCCAAGACTCTGGTATTCAGGCTGACTGAGGGCTACCTGCAGGCAAATAACCCAAATGTGATGATTGCAACAGTGAAACATGAAGAACATAATTCCATCTGTGTTGTCTACTTTCATTTATCCTCTACATATGAGTTCATTTCCGAGCTCGGCCATTACTACAGCTTGCGAAAGCCAAACACTCTCAAGCTTAACCCTTACCCACAATGCTCCTCTCCTAATTACCTCAGATCACGTTTGCTGAAAGACAAACAAAGAATAAACACCAAAAGCCTTCACAGAGACAATATCTGGGACCATATAACAATAGCACTAATAATAAGTGTTATGTGTCCATTATCTATTCCTCCAAAAAACTTCACAAGGGCTGGGGGAGGGTGGGAGGGGACAAAAGGACAAATGAAAATGGGCAACACAGATGGAACGTTATGATGAGTACATAACTTCTTTATCTGATGTTGTCAATTTTCATTTTATCCTCGACATATGGGACAGAGTCCCCAGCTACCTTTGACCCTGGGTGGACTCAAGGAAGGATGTTCCTGAGCACCACTGAACCAAATGACGCTCTTTCCCTGGAGACCAGATCCAATAAAGGTATGAGGGGATGCCCAAGTTGTTGCTGCACAGGTGTCATCCATAGAAGCTCTTAGATAAACTGCTGTGTGTTGTTTATCTGAAGAAGTCTGTTGTGGACGAAAACGTGAAAGAAATTGTAGCATTAATAAAGTATATTGTGCGCTGCAGGAGTTTTCCGTTTCACTTTTGTTGGAGGTTACTGGTTTTATTTTTGGTGATTTTCCTCTCTGTTTTTTTTTTTTTTTTTTTTTTTGTGATAAACTGCTGAAGTAGCTACGGCTCTTGTAGAATGTCTCTTTAAAGGTCTAGGCAACATAATTTTCTTTTTATTGTAGATAAAAGAAATAATTATTTGAGCCAGCTGGCTAGCGTCACTTTGCTGACTGGCTGCCTAAGTCTTGTAGATGAAAATTGTTAGTAAAATTGGGAAAAAATACTTGTAAATTAATAGTCCAACTGAAATTGGTCTCTGACACCACCTTAGGCAAGAAGGAAGGACTGGTTCTCAGTGAAACTCTATCTTTATGGAAAAACCAGTATGGAGGTTTACATGATAAAGTTTGTATTTCTGAAATCCTTTTGGATGAAGTTATTGCCACTAAAAATATGGTTTTCAGGATAAAAAATTCAGATCACATTCAGCTGAAGGTTCCAAAGGAGGTTGAACAATGGCTTGTAGCCGCACTAAGTTGACATCCCAAGGTGAAATGGGATATTTTAAGGTGGTTTTAGCAAGACAATTCCTTTTAAGAAGGCCTTGTAAAGCTTATGAGAAGCCAAAGAGGATTCTTTAAACCCATTATGAAAATTTGAAATAGCCGCTAATTGAATTCTTATAGTAGACTGGGAAGCACCTGCTTTAAAAAATGAAGCTAAAATTTCTAGGATTTAATCGATGGGTGCTGAAAAAGGTCAGTATTGTTATCAGGAGCCCAAAAGGTAAGTCTCCTCCATTTGCTAACACAGAGTTCAAGGGTAGCTGGTTTGTGAGATTCAAAGAAGCTTTACTGTCATTTAGGACCACACAAGTGCAGCCTAAACAAAATTACAAATGTCAGCTCACAAGAGAAATGCAGTGCAAATAACATAGATACAGCAGTATCAAAGAATAACATAAGAAAGAAAATAACACGTATGACATGCAAAAGGTAGTTCACATTACATAAACACATTCAATATCCATTATCCAGTGATAAAGAAGAGTTGTGTAAAATCTTACCATAACTATAGATGTCCTTCTCTTCCATGTTGCAGTACTCTAGTTGTGGGATTTCCTGCCCTCAGGTGACTCGTACGTCAGCTCCTATACAAAAGCTTCAGCTTGGCTGTTGCAGCATGCGTGGGATGTCAGACATAAGGCCATAAACCAGGGGCCTTAAATGTGACATCTGCACACACAATCCTCAGAACTTGAAGGCCAGCAGGTAGAGAAGAAGGCCCAGCAGGGGACAGGTGTGTGACCTTGGTGTTCTTCAGTATCATAGATAGGTCCAGGTCTTAGTTGGGACTAAAGGAGAAAGCACTGGGGGTAATGGTGGGTGGAAAGGAATACTGCAACATGGAAGAGAAGGACATCTATGGTTATGGTAAGATTTTACACAACTATTCTATGTCCTTCTATTCCTATGTTGGAGTATTCTAGTTGTGGGAGAGTACCGCAGTTTAGATGGATGAAAGGATGGTGGATGCTGAAGAGGATTCTACAAAGCCCTGTAGGATTGCCCTGGCGAATCCTGCCAGTGTTCTGGAAACTTGGACAAGTTTGTAATGTTTGGTGAAAGTGTGGATAGTGGACCATGTGGCTGCTTCCATAATGGATGCTTTGTCCAGACCATTTATGAAAGCCTTGAAGGTGGCCACAGCCTAGTGGAATGGGCCTTTATTCCCACTGGGGCTTTTCTTCCTTGTTGGGAGTAACAGAGACAGATAGTTTTCCTGATCCAGCATGTGATGGTTTGTTTGGAAACTGCCTTGCCCAGGGCTCTGGGGTGAAAGGAGACAAAGAGCTGCTTAGATTTCCTAATGGTTTTGGTTTTGTCCAGGTAGAATCTTAGTTACTTGTGCACATCCAAGGAGTGCAGAATTCTCTCCCCTTCATTAGTGGGGGAGAGAAAGAAAGTGGGTAAGTGGATAGATTGGTTTAGAGACAAGTCATTGACCACCTTGGGCATAAAGGATGAATTAGTTCACAGGGTGACTCTTTGTGGAAGGTGGTGTAGGGAGGACATGCTATTAAGGCCTGCAACTCTGACACCCTTCTGGCTGAAGTGATAGCTACTAGAAGGACAGTTTTCCATGTACACATCTGTAGGGAAGACATCCCAGCCAGTTCGAAAGGGTGTTGGGTTAGTTTTTCCAGGATGTAGTTAAGGTCCCAGGGCAGAGGAATAGGTTTCTTTGGTGGTCTTATGTGTAAGACCCCTTTAAGGAAGAGTTTTACGTCGAGCCTGGCTAGCAAGGGAGGAATCAAGGGGCAAACAGGCTGATATAGCAGAAAGGAGTACTTTCACAGAAGAGTAGGAAAGTCTGCTTTTAATCAATTGACACACATAAGTGAGAACAAGGGGGGGCATCCGCAGAGCAAGGGTCCCTTCCCTTGTCCAAACACCACTTTGTAAATCTTTCCCACTTAACTAGTTAAGATTTTCTGGTGGTAGGTTTCCTTGCCTCCTTCAGGACTTAAAGCACATCCTCTGAGTAGTGGTGTCTGAAGGGAATCAAAAGTTTATCACCCACAGAGTCAGGGATAATATCTGCAAGTGTGGGTGAAGAAGAGTTCCTTTGTTTTGTGTCAGTAAGTCCACCTTGTAGGGTAATTTGTAGTGATTGCCCTTGGCTATTTTGAGAAGTAGGGGAAAGTACAGTTGCATACAATTACCATAAATGTAGATATTGGCGTGTATTCACTGTTGCTGTCATCACACTTGGGTTATCCTGCCTGCCGGTAGCCCTCAGTCAGCCTGAATACCAGAAACTCAGTATTTCTGCAGCTGATGCTGTTGCTCCAGGACTGACGTCAGGTCGTCAGGGGTATAAAAACAGGCAGCTGATGCCATTACATCAGTTTTTCCAGCCCCAAATGTCAGGAGCCCCCCAAATAGGGAGCTAAGTTATGGTGGGGAAAACACCACCAGTAAAAAGTAAATACCAATACCCCAGAAGGGTTGAGTAATAGACATAGAGAGGAGAGAGAGAGAAAGCCAGGGGGCTAGAGGGAGGTAAATCAGGACTGCAACAGTGAATACACTCGAACTTCTACATTATGGTAAGTGTACACAACTGTACTATGTTCTTTGTGTTTCACTGTTGCAGTCATCACACTTGGGTGGATTCCCAAAGCTGAAGAAGGGTGGAGGCAGTCAAGAAGAGTTAAGGCTGGCTAGTATGCCTTGCATGACTGTTGTAGCAAAACCTGCCCTGGATTTGGACAAGATAGGCAGATGGTAATGCTTGGTGAAGGTGTGTACAGAACTCCAGGTAGCAGATTCCAGGATGTCCCTGGTAGGGACTCCCCTGAGAAATGCTGTAGAGGTAGATGTTGCCCTAGTGGAATGAGTTCTAACCCCCTGAGGGTTTGGTTTTCCATGGTGCTTGTAGCAGAAATGGATGCAGTGTGCTATCCATTTGGAAATAGTTTATTTTGAAATGGCCTTGCCCTCTGCCCCTGTTCATAGGTTCATAGGTAGGTACTAGGCTATTGGCCATAGGGCATAATTAAGCCTAGCCATAAATGTTGTGGTGTAGCACTCCCTTCCAAGTGGTTTAGTTACCTGCACCCCTGTTGAGCAGGGCCACAGAAGTGATTCCCTGGGTGAATTTTCTGTTTCCCATCCACTCATCAAGATTTCTCTTGAAGAGTGCTAATCAGAAGCTCTGCCTCACATATATGGGGACCCTGTTCCAGAGCAAGGGAAGTCTCTGGGACATGAATCTGTCCCTCCAACACGTCCTCTTTATTGATGATATCAGGTTTATGTCCCTTGAGTGTGTAGCTCTGGTGGATTGGGTTTTCCTTAGGTGGATCATTTCTATCAATTCAGGGTTTGACAGAGCCTTGTATGTCAGGCAGAGATCACCTCTTAGTAGCCAGTACGCGACCGAGTACAGTCTGAGTTTTTTTAGCCTCATGGCATAGGGCATCTGTTTAGGGCCTTTTATCCTCTTTGTGAGGTACTTTTGAGGCCTCTCAAGCTGCTGCAGATGTCTTCTTGCTAGGTACATTCCGAATGGGGCATTATATTCAATAATGTGTCTAAATAGTGATGAGTAAAGGGGGACAATAACTTTCTTATTCCTAGATGCAAACCCCTTTGTGATAAGGTGGACCATGTAGAAGGATTTTCTAACCCCTTTAGCAATGTGGTTGTCGAAAGAGAGGTTACGGTCTACCTGAGTCCCTAGGTCTCTTATCACACTCTCTGTGATAAGTGGGCTGCCACCTATGTTGTAGTTCATAGGTACTTGTTTTTTCCCAAAGGGGATAACAATGCACTTTTTGACATTTAGTTTGAGGCCATGGTTTTGGCACAATGTATCAGTATCCATAAGACTCTTTTGAAGGATGTCTTCATCATTAGGATTCTCGATTATGGCTCCCAGTTTGCAGTCGTCTGCAAACTTTGTTAGCCATAGTCCCTCCGTGTTTGCTTGCACCTCCGAGAAGTAGATACCAAACAGGAGGGGTCCCAAGACTGAGCCCTGTGGTACACCACTAGTCACAGGTTTGGAGTCTGATCTAGTGTTTCCTATTCTCACTGAATGGGTTCTATCAGTGAGCCAGTTTGCAACCCATCTTGTTACGTAGGGGTTTATATTTAGGTTGGTGAGTTTGTCTATAATTCCTGAGTGGGGAATGGTATTGAAGGCCTTTACAAGATCAAGGTATGCTGTGTGAACCACCTTTCCCTCATCTATTGCTTTAGTGACTATTTCAAAGTAGTCAACCAGATTTAGGAGACATGAACTTCCCTTCACAAACTCAAACTGTGTGGGGTCCAGGGTTTGTAGGTTTCCAATGTCATTGTTTATGAGTTCCATAATGATGTGCTCCATGGCCTTGCAGACCAGACTTATCAGGCTGATGGGACAGTAATTCCTGGGGTCAGTGGTTGCACCTCCTTTGTAGAGTGGTATGACTGTTGCCATGTGCCACTAAATGGGCACATAGCCTGAGGTGAGGCTGTGGTTAAACATGGTATTAAGGTGAGGGGTTAATTCATTTTGGAGCTCATGTAGCACACAGCCTGGGATGCTGTCTGGTCCCTTGGATGCTGTGTTTCTTGCCTTGGAGAGTTCTGTTTTCACCTGAGTGTCTGTGATTTTAGGGGCAACACAATCTTCTAGTATGGATATAAGCCCTTTGGGGGAGAGGGTGGGGTGAGGTTTGCACTGAACCTATCTGTCAATATATTGGCGATATCAGTTGATTCCGTGAATTTTGAACCATTATTCTGTAGTTTGGAGCAGATCTGAGAGTTGCTATTGAGGTTTTTGGCATAGCTAAAAAATGCTTTGTGATTGTCTTTAGTGTCCGTTGTGATTTTTCTTTCAAAGCTCACCTTAGAGTTTTTTTATGAGGGCTGTTAGTATTTTGCTAAGGTTGGTCAGGGAGCCCCTCCATTCCTGTTTTTTTTTTTTTTTTTTTTTGCAGTAATTTCTTCCTTCTATTATAGAGCTTATTTATGGCTGGGGTCCACCAGACTGGTTTCCTCTTTTTAGAGGAGTGGGTCTTGGTCTTGTTCAGGATAGCACAGTCCATGCACTCATGTAGGTGCTTATAGAGTGCTTTTGTGTAAGATATAGCAGATTCAGTCATACTGTCATTCTGAGTGTGAGTAACGAAGTTTACCACCTCTGTCTTGAGTAGCATAAAGTTTGCTTTGGAGAAGTTTTTCACTATGGTTTCTTTTGGGACTGAGGATGGGGGTGGTATTTGGATATCTATGTTGATGAGTTTATGGTATGATCTGACCAATGAGGAATTTACCACAGGTGTGGAGCATTTGTCCCCCATGTTGGTGATGACCAGGTCCAGTATATTTTTACCTCTTGTGGGAGTGTTTACAAGCTGGTCCAGAGCACTGGAGTTAATGTATTCCAGGAAGCACTGAGCAAAGGTATTAGTAGTTTCATAGTTTTCCCAATTAATGTTTTGGTAATTGAAATCACCTAGTATAATGGTGTTTGGTTGGACTCTCATGTTTTCCAATACCTTGAGGAAAGCGGAGTGAGTGTCCTGGGGCAGGAAAGGTGATCTGTAGCAAGCTACAATCTGTATTACAGTTTTGCCCATTGTTAGTTGTACTTGGATGATCTCCGAGACAGCATACTTTGCAACTAGTCTGGAGGTGTGGTTATCCCTGATGAATACGGATACGCCTCCTCCCTTTGTTTTTCAGTCTGGGTTTTGCGACCAAAATGTGTGGTATGAGTTGTAGTCTGGAATCACTGGGGTGCTCTCTTGAGCCTTGAACCAGGTCTCAGTTACTGCACAAATATCGATGTTCTCCATGTTGAGGAGTGCCTCGAGAGAGTGTCTTTTTTAGGCTTAAACTCTTAGCATTTAGCAGCATGATCCTCAGTTTATTATCGCTAGTACTTGTTACAATGGTGGATTTGTTTTTTTTAGCCTTGCCTAAAGAAGGCACTATGGGGGTGGCAAGAGCTTTAGCCAGTATCCTGAATCCCAGGTGTGACAGGTGCAAGTCATCTCTGGCAAAGCATTGAGCCTTGTCAAGCATGTCATCCCAGATAGACAGATACTGGATCCCCTTTGAATGACACCAAAAACCTAGCCAAATCTTGAAATTTATAATTTTTTCTTTGTACTGTGGTATCATACTTGGTGAGGGTAAGATGCTACTCAAGGCTAAGGACATACCTGCCTTGATTACATAATCAGAGAGCATTTCTATGTCCCTTTTCATGTAGTCCAGGGAGGTACATCTCAGGTCATTCACAACAACATGGACAATGACAGAGTCGTATTTGTACTTGCTGTGGAGTGACCTTAGTGCGTGGGTAATGTGGTGGATTCTGGCGCCCGACAAGCAACTGACAGTGACCTTCTCTTATCCAGCCTGGTGAGAGGGACATCGGTGTGCCTGACTATGGAGCCACCTATTACAAGTGTGTTAGGTATGGTGTTTTGCCTTAGGGGCTGTGGTTGTGCGGCACACTGGTTTTTATGGTTATGTGATGATTGCGGTTTGTTTGTGGGTGTAGGTTGCTTGCGTGTGTGCTTTGGAGGTCTCTGTTGTTTCCGCAGATTTTTATTTAGAGCCGAATATGTCTTTTTGTATCTATGTGTGGGGTTCGCATTTGGATGTATGGTGGGTCTATGTGTAGTAGGTGGTGTGCTGCAGGTTGGTACCTTCTCCTCTTGACTGTCAATTCAAGTCGTGACTGGAGAGAGCTTTGCTTCAAGTTTAGCTATGTAAGTGCATCTGTCACAAATTGTGGTGTCTTGTGGTAGGAGGAGAGGGTTGTCTGTGTACATGAGGCAGCTGTGACATTGCCTTAGGATGCCCAAATTCATCAGGTGCACAGGAGAACTCACTGGGAGCTGGCTCTTGGACATACCTGAATGGGTTAAGGAACTTATTTTTGTTTGCCTGGTGGGGAGAGTAATTTAACTATTCTCTACAGACAACTGTTGGGGATAGAGTATCATAGCTTATTTAGTGCTTCTGACTCTTTTTGCGCCAAGTGCTAGTCTAAAAGCACTGTTTTCAGTGCTAAAACTGTAAGAACTGGCCAGTACCAAGGGAAAAACTGAAGAGCAGACTCAGTGGAGCCAGGGATAGTTTAACCCTAGCTAACTGCCACTGCGCGATGCGCAAAACTGTGCAAATGTGGCTTTTATATCAGAAAGATTAAAGAGATAGAAATTAGCCCAAATTGGCCAATAAGACTACAATTTCTGGGCAGAAACCACTCCTCCAAGGACAGGTAGGCTGTTTGGAGCTCCCCACTCTCACTGGTGAACAAAGAAACTTCTTTTTGTCCAAGTAAGGTATGGCCAACACAGAAGCTCAAACACAGTCCAGGTATCAGCAAGTATCTGAAACTGGACTTTTCTAGCTTAGTAAGGTGGGAAAATTGCAAGATTTTGTTTTCAGGAAAAACAGTAGAAACAGGTATCAAACAACCTTTACAGTGCAGTAATGGCTGTCACACTTGAGTGGGAAGCCAGAGACAATTAAACAATATAATTTACAGCAAAACCAACTTTTTAAAAGTGCAGGCACAAATAAATGCAATTTTCAGTATAAAATGAGCATTTTGAAAAGTAATAAATGCCAGAAATGAGCATTTTGGTGGAAATAGCAGTAAACAGCAAGAAAAAAATGGTACTTAAATACTCGAAAGTCTCTCCTTTTGTCTTCCTGGCATTGTAGGTCTCTGCAGGACATCTGGGCAGGATCTGCTGAGCTTATACAGACTCAAAAAACGTGCAATGCAGTTTTTATACCAGAAAGATTAAAGAGATAATAATTAGCCTAAAAATGGCCAATAAAACTACAGTTTCTGGGCAGAAACCACTCCTCCAAGGACAGGTAGGCTGTTCATAGCTCCCCACTCTCACTGGTGAACAAAGAATCTTCCTTTTTGCCCAAGTAAGGTATGGCCAACACAGAAGCTCAAACACAGTCCAGGTATCAGCAGGTATCTGAAACTGGACTTTTCTAGCTTAGCAAGGTGGGAAAATAGCAAGATTTGTTTGTTTTTTTTTTTGCTTGTTTTTTGGGTTTTTTTAGGAAAAACAGTAGAAACAGGTAACAAACAACTTTTACAGTGCAGGCTGTCACACTTGAGTGGGAAGCCAGAGACAATTAAACAATACAATTTACAGCAAAAATGACTTTTTAAAAATGCAGGCACAAATAAATGCAATTTTCAGAATAAAATGAGCATTTTGAGAAGCAATAAATGCCAAAAAAATGAGAGTTTAGGCTAAAATAGCAGTAAACAGCAAGAAAAAACAAAAAAAATTGTACTTAAAACACTCCAAAGTCTCTCCTTTTGTCTTTCTGGCATTGTAGGTCTCTGCAGGACAGCTGGGTAGGATCTGCTGAGCTTATACAGACTCAAAAGCTGTGCAAATGCAATTTTTATATCAGAAATACTAAAGAGATAGAAATTAGCCCAAAATGGCCAATAAAACTACAGTTTCTGGGCAGAAACAACTCCTCCAACGACAGGTAGGCTGTTCAGAGCTCCCCACTCTCACTGGTGAACAAAGAAACTTCCTTTTTGCCCAAGTAAGGTATGACCAACACAGAAGCTGACTAGTAACGGGTCAGATTTTCTGAAGGGCTTAGTCCTATCAAGGTAGAATCTGAGCTATCTGTGCACGTCCAAGGAGTGTAGGATCCTTTCCCTTTTATTTTGAGGATTATGGAAGAAGGTTGTCAAATGGATGGATTGGTTGAGAGCCACACTGGACACCACTTTAGGCATAAAGGAAGGGTTAGTCCTGAGGGAAACCCTGTCAGCATGGAAAATAATGAAGGGTTCCACAGACATCAGTTCTTGTAGCTCATACACTCTTCTAGTTGAAATGATGGCTAGAAGCAAGGCTGCTTTCCAAGAGAGGAATTTTAACTCTGCTGACACAGCAGGTTCAAAGGGGGGAAGCGTGAGCTTTTCCAGTACAAAGTTAAGGTCCCAAGCAGGTGTGGGTGCTCTCCTTGGTGGCCTTAAGTTGTTTGACCCTCTCAGGAACTTTTTGATAAGAGGGTGCAAGAAGAAACGTGGCTCAGTGTTATAATGAGCAGAAATGGCTGAGGCATGTATCATAATGGAGGAGAAGGACAGGCCTTTGTGGAGTAGATTTTCTAAGTAATCCAGGATTAGAGGCAGGGAGGGGAGTGTTGTGTCCTCTCCTTTAGATTGAATCCATGAGCAGAACCTTTTCCACTTATCAGCATAGGATTTGTTTGCACTGGGTCTTCTGGCTTCAAGAATGACATCCAGCACCTGCTTGCTTAGGGTTGCTGGGGGAGAATTCAATGAATAAGCCAGGCTGCAAGATTTAGGGTTTGCAGTTGTGGATGCAAAATCTGTCCCCCATGCTGAAACAGCAGGGTTGGGTTCTGGTGTAGGTGCCAGGGTGGCACTGGTGACAGGCTGTGCAGGAGTGGGTACCAATGCTGGTGTGGCCAGTCTGGGGCAGTCAGAATTGTCCTTGGTCTGTCTTGTTTTATCTTGAGTAATACTCCTAAGAGAAGGGGCAGAGGGGGAATGGCATAGATTGAGAGATTTACCCATTGAAAAGATAGGGCATCCACTTTCCAGGCCCTGCTGTGAGGATTCCTGGTACATAATTTGCTGAGCTGATGGTTGTAGGGGGAGGCAAAGAGATCCACCTCTGGGGTCCCCCATTTCTGAATCAGAAGGTTGAAAGTGCTGGGCTCCAATTGCCACTCATGTGGGTCTAGGAGATTTCTGCTTAAGTCATCTGCCAGTGAGTTTTGTTTGGCTTGCATGAATTGAGCTTGCAAATGGACTTGAATGTCCAAGGCCATGTTCCACAGGGCCATGGCTAACCTGCAGAGTGGGTAGGAATGGGTTCTCCCCTGCATGTCGATGTACCACATAACACTGGTGTTGTCTGTTTTTATTAGTTGTCCTGGAAAGAGTAGGGATCTGAAAGCTGTCAAGGCATCCTGTACAGCTAGCATATCTTTTGGTTGATGTGCAGATGAATTTGACTTGGGCTTCAGTGGCCCTGAATACATTTGCCATCAATATGTGCTCCCCAGGCATAGTCTGATGCATCTATGGTTAGGGTCTGGGTGGCATGGGGTTAAGTAAATGGCAGTCCCTTGTTGTGGTTGCATGCTTCTGCCCACCAAAGGAACTCTATCCTTAGACAGGGTATGATAGGAATGACTGTTTCCAGGTCCTGAGAATGTTGGCACCAAAGACTTTTTAAGTACCATTGAAGCTTCCTCATATGCAGTCTTGCGTATGGAATTAGCAGTATATATGAGGCCATGAACCCTAGGGCTTGTAGTATTTTTCTTGTTGATAGCTGGGTTCTGGTAGCCATTTGTTTGAAGTAGTCTGTCAGATAGACTTGTTTTTCTGAAGTGAGGAATGCCATCTGGGAAGATGTGTCCAAGCTTGCTCCCAGGAATACAATCTTTTGACTGGGTACCAGTTTTGATTTATTTTCGTTGATAGTGTACCCCAAGGAAGTGAGAAGGTTTATCACAAATGTCAGGTGCTGCAGCAGCAATTTCTGACTGTCTGCCTGAATCAGGCAGTCGTCCAAGTACAGGTAAATTTGGATATTTCTCTGCCTGCAGTATGCAATGGCTGGAGCTAGGCAATTTGTGAATACTCTGGGCATAGTAGATAAGCCAAAGAGAAGTGCAGAGAACTGATAATGCATAGATCCTGCCCTGAAATGTAGATACTTTCTGCATGACTTCCTTAAGGATTGTGCAGATAGGCTTCATTTAAGTCTAGGGTGACTAACCAGGCATCCTTGGCTAGCATAGAAAAAGCTGTTACAGGTTAAGCATTTTGAATTTTGGTACCACCAGGAAGGTGTTGAGAATTGAAAGATCCAGGATTGGGCACCAAGTGCTTTCTTTCCTGGGTACCAGGAAGAGTCTGGAGTAAAATCCTTGACCCCTCTGTTCTACTGGAACTGGCTGAATAGCTCTGATATTGAGCAGGGAAAGTACTTGGTTTTGAGCCTCTGCCCACTGGTTTGGAGGAAGGTCTGGAAACCCGCTTGGGGTTAGCAGTGAATGGAAATAAAATGTGTACCCCTGGGATATAATGTTGAGGACCCACCAGTCCTGAGTGATGGTCATCCGTTTTTTTGCATGAAGGGCAAGTTTTCCTCCTAGGGGCACAAGCAATTTGGCAGGGCTGGGGAGTGGAGTAAAGAAGTCACTGTGAGCTTTTTCCATAAGGAGGTGGCTTACCACTCCCTGCTTTAGGGGTGGGGGCACTCCATTACTTAGATCTCTGCATACCCTGAGACTATAGTTTGGGTGGCCTGTTTCCCCTTGTTCTGGTTTGAGAAGGCCTGGAGGGGGCTGGAAAGGACCTGTGTTTAGAAGGGCAATGCCTACTGAATCTAGGGGGTTGCACTTGTAAGAATCATTTAACTGTCTGCATAGACTTAGCTTTTTCTTCCATATTTTTAAGAACATCTTCTGCTTTGGTGCCAAACAAACAGTCCTTATTCAAAGGAGCGTCTAGTAACTTTGATTGGACATGGTTTGGCAAGGACTGCTCCTTCTGCCAAGCATGTATTCTCAGTACAGAGCCAGTGACTGCTGCCCCGCAAGATGCTTCTAGGGCATCAAAGCCACACTGCAAAGTAAGCTTACTGACTTGGCTTGCAGAGTGCATAAGCTCCTGCAATTCTTTATTTTCTGCACAGTCTGAAAAGGTTGCCACTTTTTGTTTAATAAGTTCCATAATATGTTGCTGGTACTTTAGCATGTGAATCTGAAAACTCAGTGCCCTAATAGCAAGAGTTTCAGAGGTATATACCTTCTTACCCCGTCTGTCCAAAGCTCTGGAATCCCTGAATGAAGGGGTGGGATTCTTGGCTGTAGTAGCCTTTATATCTTTAGGCCCCTGGGAAATGATCTCTGAGTCAGCAATAGGATTCTTGAAAAGAAATCTGTGAGTGTCAGGTACTCTGTAGTACCTGTCTGGTTTCCTAGGGGCAAGAAGTAAAGTGTCAGGAGTAAGACTGGATTCCATAAAAACATCATCCACAACATCCAGGACAGGGGGTATTGCTAAAGGCCTGTGCTGAGGCAACTGTAGAAATTTTTTGAGTCTCTTTTTGGACTGAGGATAGTCTTGGAATTCCCAGTGGAAATGCTCTGTTAAGGTATGTAAGGTTTCACCAAAAGAAAAATCATCTAGAGGGGAGACAGAGGGAATGGATTCCTCTGCATCTGAATCCTCATAAGCAGATAAGGGCATGTCTTCATAATCATAAATCTCAGTCATCGGACTCCTGATCTGTAAAAGCTGAATGGGACTGGACTCTTTGTCTCTTAGCAAGGAAAGGCTGACTTTCCCTAATCAGCATAATAAGGTCTTTGGCCATTCTAAGCATTTGTTTTTGTGGCATGGGAGCAGGTGCATGTGCTTTGGTCGTCGGTTTTCTAGGCATAGTGAGTACCCTGGGCCTATGAAACTCAGTAGTTTTGGTTAAAAAAAAAGAAGTAATCTGTTTGAGTTGAACATCGGTTGAGTGAAGAACTGCCTCAGAAGCCAGTGCCTTCACAGTGGCTCCAGACCCATCCAAGGTAGAGACATCCGCAGGTTCCATAGTTGAAGAAGAGTCTTGCGGCATACCGGACTCCAAATGGGTCTTGGTAGAGGCCTGCGAATCCATTGAAGTGGGCATTAGGGGCTGCGAATGTGCCTCACTGAGTACCAGCAGACTGGTGACTAGCTTAACGGAAGTGTTGTTGGCAGTTTTGGACCTATGCGGCCTGTTTCTGTCTTTATCCTTACATTTTTTTGGAATATCGGTAGTTGAATGGCTTACCGAAGCCATTTCAGAATACGGAGATTGAGAGCGAAAGAATTTAGTGACAAAGAGAGCCCGACGACGAATGGTTCGGGCATTAAATAAGGCACAAAACCAACAGTGAAGGATGTCGTGGTCTGAGCCTAAACAGTTGACGCAGTAAGAATGGAAATCTCTGTGAGGTATTTGCTTTCCACAGGCAAGACAAATGTTAACTTTTTCTGACATTGGTTAGAGCAAGAAAAAACGATCCCCAGAGGAGTACTTAGCTTTAGAAGACTTCAGGATTATTCAATTCCTAAACGAAAATTCAGGTAGCGGCCGACCGGCACTTGCGAACTGCTTCTGCTTCGGGCTCCTCGGCAAGAAAGACTGATGTAATGGTGTCTGCTGCCAGTTTTTATACCCCTGACAACCTGACATCAGTCCTGGAGTGACAGCCATGCCTCTCAACCTGGAAACATCCAAAATTTGGACAAGGTGCATGAAAAATAGGTACAAATCTGTATGCTGATTAACATATAATTTGCATACATAATTGCATAACCCCACCCGCCCACTCCAGTGGAATTGTGGGATACCAACTTTCAAATGCAAACTGAAGAACAGACAACCAAAATATGGCACCAGAGTCCCCCTGTAGCCATTCCAGTGTCCCATTACCTGACTATTTCACCCAATTTACCATAAACACTAATGTGTGCATACTGCTTTACTTCTACAATGATTATTTGGATTTTATTTTTACATTTTGCAGCACAATGTATACACATTAATAGACATCTGCTAAACAAAGCAATACTGTCTCACAATGAAAATAGACTTGGCATTAAAAGTTCTCTGCCCTTGAAACTCACATTCATTGAAACAGCATTAAACCATAACACATCCAAAGAAAATGCATCTGGCCAGTGGTGGATAAAGATTACCTTTGGGCTGTTTTCAAATCATTGGTCCCTTGCACACAAAACAAAAAACATATATGTGTGTTCTTTTGATACACCTTCTTGACTTTATTAAATTATATTACTTGTATAATACAGCACACTTGTTAGACAGAGCGCATTTTAAATTTATTGTTTGAACATTTTTCCAGTAGGTTGTACTGTAGGCAATGCATCAAAATGCATGAACCAATAATGACAAAACTGCCCAATTCAGAACATTTCCATCATAAATGTCTTCTTCCACATCCACACTATAAATAGAATGATAGTAGTGTAAGTCATAGGCATCATGCACAGCTTCTTGCACTTATTTTCAGTTTTTTTTTTTTTTGGGGGGGGGGCAAAAGGCTGAAACCCAGAAGGGACACATTTTAAACATTTCTTGTATAATTTTGGAAAGTTGCTAGAATAAAATGCTGTGTTACCACCATGCATTTTACTGGCAGGTCTTGAACCCAGTGTGCACTACAGTCAGAGCAACATACCACTATGCCAAATCAGCAGTTTCCTGGAAGATAAGAAAACTGAAACTTAAATGACTATCATTTAGTGAATTCAGTTCTCAATTCTCACCATAGCTCTCAACCGCTTAGCACAAAAAAACCTGGACAAATCCAATAATGGGGGAATACGAATTCAGTTCTCACTTCTCACCGTAGCTCTCAACCTCTTAGCACAAAAAAACTGGACAAAGCCAATAATGGGAGAATACAAATTCAGTTCTCACTTCTCACCATAGCTCTCAACCTCTTAGCACAAAAAACCTGGACAAATTCATAAGTCGTATTCAGTTCTCACTTTTCACTATAGCTCTCAACCTCTTAGCACAAAAAACATAGACAAATTCACAAGTGATGGTGGTTAGGAACTTTAGGCTCTTTTTACCTTGTACCCAAGGTACAGGGTTTGAGCCTGAGTACCTCTAGCCACCAGGTGTATTAAAATGGGGCCATTTTCACAAACATGCACACACACAAAAAGACATGCACAAATGAAATCGGAAGACTGTCATTGTTTAACTGAAGAAGTAAGTTTGAAGATAACAGTACACAAGTTAAAACTACATGGATACAAATGTATATGAAAACAGAAATATACACACACAAAATTATTATACAAACAAAATAAGGGCAACAAGCTTAATTCAATCAGACAATCAGCTTAATTATTTAGCTACAAGTTTCATTTGCTCAGTTCTATAAAAAGTTTCATTAGATGAACGTCTTTCATTTAGCACAACCAATTTATCAATCATCTGTTTCTGAAAACTAGTTAATTGTTCATCAGGTACCTTCCATCTCCTGTAAGGTCACTCACTATGCAATGATTCATCTTCATGTTATCCCACAGCAAGTTCTATAAGCTTTTCCAGTTTGGCAAAAAGGTGACAGTTCAGTCAAATTACAAGTTTCTCTCTTTTTTGTTGTTAAAATTAGGCAACACAAATGTAGGTGCATGAATGAACATTACTGCAATTTGATATAATAACCAAATTGTTATTCCTGCACTCCTGCATGTGTTGGAGTGAGGCAAGAAGAAATGGTTACAGTTAGTGCCAACCCCCTCCCCCATCCAGGTGGCTATATTTCAGATTTCATTGTAACATATGTCTTGAAACCATACTCTGTAAACAACCCTAAGCAAGAGTACAGAAAATGGGTTTAGAATTGCAATAGTCAGTCTTATAAGAGGATATGCTGCACACCGTGAATCACTTTTAAATGCAAAAACAGAATTGTAATAGCACTGTATTTCGATTTTGCTCTCACTTGTGCACCTTTCCTCCAACAATAGCTACCCAAGGCACCTGTAACTTATGTGCATTTTGAGTGCAAGCCATCACTTGCTTTACCTCTTGGAAAAGGAGCTATGCTTAACATGCCTTGAAACTAAGTAAGAAATTGCTGGCCCAACACTCAAAAATTTGGTTTTGACTCTTAAAAGGAGGGAGCATTGCAGTGGATTTGCCATGTCCATGCATGTTTAATTCTAATGAAATCTGCTTTACAGTAGCAGGAATGAGATATACTATACTTAATAACTAAGTTAAGAGGCAAGCTTTAAAATGATGCTGGCAGGTGTACGTTCAAGTCACACAAACACGCGCACACACACACACACACACACACACACACACACACACACACACACACACACACACACACACACACACACACACACACACACACACACACACACACACACACACACACACACACACACACACACACACACACACACACTTGTTTCAAAGATTAGGAGCACTTCTTCAGTAACTAGAACACACAGCAGCAAGAAGCCAAGCAGCAAAACAAAGAAGTGATTTAATTAGAAGCCCTTAGAATTGTTCACGGCAAAATGGAGCCTAAAACAGCGAGTTCAAGGCAAAACAGACAATAAAGTTCAGTTCACAACAGTAGGACTAGTACCTGATTCCGGAGCTCAGTTCACAAGCCTAAAGCAGCAGCGAGCTCAGTTAAAGAAGTGAGTTAGTTAGAAGCCCTTAGAGTTGTTCACAGCAAAACAGAGCCTAAATCAGTGAGTTCAAGGCAAAACGGACAATAAATAAAGTTCAGTTCACAAAAGTAGTACTAGTACCTGATTCCAGAGCTCAGTTCACAAGCCTAAAGCAGCAGCGAGCTCAGTTCACAGCAGTTAGAAACCTTACAGCCAGCCAGAAATGTGTGCCCTTGAGCTCAATGATCTCAATTCCGACAGGCTGATGGAGCTGATGTCATCGCGCATGTGATGATGCCAGCTCCGAAAGCGCAAAAAAATATTTTTAAAAAATAAATCGGGAATGAAGGGGTGCCACACGGGAATCATGACACCCCATTGTTTGAACCCCAAAACTCGGTATAAAATGAGTAATTTGGTGCAGTTGAGAGGTATGGTGACAGCATCCGACACAAAAATACTGAGTCTCTGGTGTTCAGGCCGACTGAGGGCTACCTGCAGGCAGATAACCCAAGTGTGATGACTGCAAGAGTGAAACACCAAGAACATCCAGTGCTGCCTTGGCCAGTAGGGAGTCACTAACAAGATTTTTGGTTTGTCCTTCTGGATTTTCAGGAGGACTTTCTAAATCATTGGGAAGGGGGGAAGGCATACAGAAACTTTTCCTCCCAAGAGATGTTGAAAGCATCCATTCTCCATGCTAGAGGGGAGTAGGTCTGAGTGCAGAAGGTCTGCAGCTACCTGTTCTGGGGGGAGGCAAACAGGTCTATTTGTGGAGTACCCCACCAGTGGACTATGTCTAGGAAGACCCCCTTGTCTAGCATCCATTTGTGCTGTGGACAGGAAGTCCTGCTTAGGAGATCTGCTTTCTTGTTGTCCTGTGAGGGGGTGTAGGTCACCTGCAGGACCAAGTTGTGGCAAGAGGCTAGGTCCAATATCAGCAGTGTCAGCCTGCATGCACCCCTAGTACAAGAAGGGGAATAAAGGTTCTTAGAGCTAGGAAGACTGCTGTCATTTCCCTGATATTGATGTGCTTAGACTGTAGAGAAGGGTGCCACTTTTCTTGGACCTGTAGGATGCCAGTGTTGCTCCCCAACTTGAATATGAGGCATCTGTATGCATTGTTTGGGTTGGGGTGGGAGGTTGCAGTGGGAGCTCTGGGTTTAGTTAGACTTGCTGGATCCACCACCTGATTTCTGTCTTTAGACAGGGAAGAAGGGAAATAACCTGTTCTAAGTGATGTAGGTGTTGGGACCAAATGTTTTCGAGGTACCACTGTAGCTTGCGCATGTGCATTCTGGCCAGTGGAAGCAAGGGGATGGTTGCTGCCATTAAGCCCAGGAAGTGAAGAAATCACCTTGCCGTCACCTTCAGGGAGTGAAGGATTTCCTAGAAGTGGGAAATCAGGGATATAGCCTTGTCCTGTGGGACAAAGGCCTTCATTTTGTCCATTCTGATTCTGCAGCCTAGGAAAATCTTGTCCTGACCTGGGTTCAAGGAGGACTTTGGGAGGTTGATGGTAACCCCTAGATTTTGCAGAAGGGACATGGTGAAGTGCAGATGCCTTGAGAGGGTATCTTTGGACTCTGCTAGTATTAGGATGTCATCCAGATATGGGTAAATCTGGATTCCCTGAGGAAAAGCAGAAGGCAATGGCTGGGGCTAGGCACTTTGTAAAGGCTCGGGGGCAGTGGATAAACCAAAGGGCAAGGCAGTAAAATGGAAATGAGAGGAAGGTCCAGAGAAATGCAGGAATTGTCTGTGGGAAGTCCTGATGGGAATGTGTAAGTAGGCCTCTTTTAGGTCCAGGGTGGCCATAAAGGCCTTGGCTGGGATAAGAGGCAACAGAGTAAGGAGTGACAGCATTTTGAAGGAGGGTACCTGAAGGTGTAGATTTAGAAAGGAGAGATCCAAGATGTGTCTCCAGGGACCATCTTTTTTGGGGACCAGGAAGAGACAGGAGTAGAATCCCTTTCCTTCCTGTCCTGATGGGACAGGTTCTATGGTGCCTAGCTTTAGTAGGTCTGACAAAACTTGTGGTAGGAGATGAATTTGGTTTTCTGGGGGAAAAGGAATACCTTTCCTGGGTGTTTTTTTCTTTCCAGGATAGGAAGTACCCTTTTTGGATAATGGCTAGGACCCACTGGTCTGTGGTGATGGATTGCCAGAGGGGAAGACAGTGGGGAAGGCATGCAGAGAGTGGTAGGTGGGTAAGGCAGTCACTCATTATTGGAACCTCCTCTGTCCTGAAAGGAATGTCTGGGCTGAGGAGGTGGTGCAGTAGGTCTGGACGTGGTAGGTCTTCTTGTCCCTCTTTTAGATTTGGAAGAGGAAGTAGCTGTCTGAGGAGGGATACGCCTTACAAAAGTGGTTTTAGCAGGGTATTTCCTGTAATATTTGGGAATGGGGGATACCAGCAGATGTTTGATGTCCTGTAATTCTTTACTTTTTTCCTGCAGATTCTTAAAGAGGTCTGCAGATTGTTCCCAAAAAGGAAATTGTGATCCAGGGGAGCATCCAAGATTTTGGACTTGAAGTCTTCAGGTAGATCCTGTTGTCTCACCCAGGAGTATCTCCTGAGGACAGAAGCAGATGCTGTAGAGTGGGCAGATGCCTCTGCAGCATCATAGCTGCATCTGATGGACTGCCTGGCTACTTGCTGAGCCAAGAACATTTTGGAGGCAATGTCAGCCTTAATGGGACTGTCAGGCATAGAAGCCAGCATGGAGGAGGCTTGAGACACTAAGTCTAGAACATACTTAGTCATGTGGGTCTGATAATTTATGGCTCTGAAAGCCAAAGTGGAGGATGTGTATACCTTCTTTCCCATCCTATCCATATATTTGCTATCTTTATCTGTGGGTAGGATGGAGTCAGAAGGCAGCAGTCTAGAATGTTTATCAGGAGCGGTGGCAATAACAGCTGGGTCCACCGGGGGGGGGGGGTTTAACTAGGAATTTCTGGTCTTCTGACACTTTATAGAAGCAGTCAGGGTGCTTAGGGGCCGGAGGCTGGAAGTCTGGGGCCTTAGAAGCTGAATTAAAGGCATCCAAGTAAGTAGGTAGCACTGGAGGGACAGCTAAAGGGAGGGTGATTCCACTTGAAGCAGCTCAAAGTACCTCTTTTGGGTGTCAGTCATTTGGGAAGTTTCCCATTTGAAGTAATCTTTCATCTTGGTGATGGTCTGACCAAAGGTAATATCCTCAGGGGGAGAATCCCCTTCCACAGATTCCTCATCAGGAGAATAATACTCCTGGGTAGAAGCAATCTGAGATGTTTATGAAATAGAGTCCCCTGAGGAAGAAAAAGAAGAATCATGCTCTTCCTCCCTAACATGAGAGGTCATGGTTGGGAGGGACGAGGCAAATGCAGGCCTAGGACTCAGCAAAGGCAGAGTAGTGGGGGCTGACACTGAAGGCCTAAGGGCTATAAAGGCCTGCATGAGAGAGGAAGTAAAAGCCTGCCAATCTGGTATGGCTTTTGGAGAGGAGGAGGTATACCTGTTTTTTTGTTTCTTCTTAGCTGGGGTGGAGGTAGGAACCAGCCTGGTGTCAGGTTTTGAAATCAACATTTCTGAAGTCTGGATCCCGGTCGGAGGTACCATAGAAACTGGTTCCCCCTCGACATCGACAGTAGTCAGTGTCTGGGCAAGCTCCGAGGATGTGCTGGACATTGGCTGTGCAACGGCTTCCTCAAAGGATGGCGTTGAAGTCGACGGATCCGCTGAGTACTCCTCAACTCTAAGATCGGCAGTTGGCAGGATGCTGGAAAGTGGAGCGGCAGGCGAGGAAGGCCTAGGAATCTTGTCCTTCTTTCATGGAGGTCCAGATGTGGCCTCTGATGCGGGATCCATTCTAAGGGCTAACCTTTTAAGGTACTGGTTTTCTAGGTAGAGGTTTAAAGGGGCTAGATGGCTGCATAGGGTCTTTGGCACAAATGATTGACAAATTAAGCAGGAGGAATGGCTGTGTTCCCAGCCTAAGCAAAAAACACAGCTATGATGGGCGTCTTTATGGGGTATCTGGCACCTGCATTGGCACTTTCCCTTTTTACCTGACATCCGCTAAAGCCTACAACAACCAAGCCTAAGCAATAACAACTGATAAAACAAGAAAAAATAGAAACCCAATGGGTGGATTAATCCCTCTGGATGAAACAGAAGAACTGAAGCTGGGTCCAGAATTCAAGGCTGTTGAATCAGATAAGGCCAATGAAAGGGGAACCGTATTTGCCAAGGCCAATAAGGTGCAATGAGAATTGCTTTGCTCTTCAACCTGATAGCTTTCTGTAGGAATTTCAGGATTAAAGGAATTGGGGGGAAAGGCATACAGAGCAGTCCAGAGGGCCAAATGTGAAGAAGAGCACCTCTCAGTGATTCCCCCTGAAGTGAGGATCAGGGCAAAGTAGTTGCTGCACTTGTTTAGGGGAGAGGCAAATAGATTGCAACAAGGCTGGCCCCATTGACGGAAAATCCTTTCTATCACTTTTAGACTGAGAGACCACTCGTGAGGTAAGAGAATACATCTGCTTAAGTTTGTCCGATATCACACTGGAATTTGCTATGGAGGAAGTTCCCTTATGTTTTGTGGAAACAAGTATTGTCCCACTTCCGAAGAAACCCAAACCTACCTGCCTCAATGACTTCAGACCAGTTGCCTTAACCGCAAATGTCATGAACTGCTTTGAGAGGATTGTGAAGAAACATCTATCTGCAAGTCTGCCTAAGTCCATGATCCACTCCAGTTTGCATACCAGGCAAATAGATCGACTGTGGATGCTATATCAGTCACACTACACCTTGCAATAAAATACCTAAAAGGGAGGAACAACTATGTAAGGTTGCTGTACATCAACTTCAGCTCTGCGTTCAACACTGTGATACCGATGCAACTCGTGGATAAGCTAGTGAAACTCAGGATAAACAAGCAACTATGTAACTGGACTCTACTTCCTGTTTGTTAGACCCCAGTGGACATGCACTGGAAACAACACCTCTCAGTGCATAGTCCTGAATACTGTTGTTCCCCAAGGTTGTGTGCTCAGCCCCTTGCTCTTCACCATCCTTACCCATATCCATGACTGTACGGCAAAACATAAGTCAAACCATATTATAAAATTTGCTGATGATACCACAGTTGTGGGTCTCATTAGTGGTGGGAATGAACATAACTACAGGAATGAGGTGAACACTTTGATTGCCTGGTGTGACAGAAACAATCTGGACCTGAATGTTAATAAGACCAAAGAAATGATTATGGACTTCAGGAGAAAGGCAACAGTTTACCAACCACTCACTATCAAAGGGGAGGTAGTAGAGAAAGTCAAAATAACCAAGTTCCTGGGCCTTCACATCTCTGTTGACCTCTCCTGGACTGCTAATACGAACCGTATAGTCAAAAAGGCTCAACAGAGGCTTCACCTCCTGAGAAAGCTCAAAAAGGCCAGGGTCCCACTGTTTGCTCTTACCACTTTTTACAGGGGAGCTATCAAGAGCATTCTCACTAGCAACTTCATAGCATGGCTCGGCAACTGCACAGCTGCTGAGAAGAAGAAACTACAACGGGTGGTGAGGGTGGCTGAGAAAACTTGAGCACAAACCTCCCTTCTCTTCAGGAGCTTTTCTTTACAAGAGCAAGAAAATGAACATACAAAATACTAGCTGATTCGACCCATCTGGCCCACACCTGGTTCTCACAACTTGCTTCTGGAAGGAGGTACTGCAGCTTCTGCTGTAGGACTACCAGATTCAGGAACAGTTAGTATCCTACAGCTCTCAGACTTATTAATACAGACACCAACCATAATACCTGATACAGGGAAGCCTCTTTGTTTCATTTAATCCTGCTGCTCTGAGCAATTACTGCCAGCATTACTATCATGCAATATGATGGCTATACTGAGCCATGTCTAAGGTTAACAAATGCAGTATGGTAACTAAACAGCTGCTATTCACTAGTCTCTATTTATTCTCTATCTTAACAGTATAGGGGTTTGGTGGTGGGTATTTATTATTTATCACTGGATCTCTGGGCTTTGTCTTGGTTCCTGTGCTATTCCATATCCTTATTTGGATAAAAGGAAGCTTCTTTGTTCACCAGTGGGAGTGGGGAGCACTGAGCAGCCTATTTGTCCCCAGAGGAGTGGTACCAGCCAGAAACTTGTAGTCTATTGGCCATTTTGGCTCAATTCCTAGCTCTTTTCAACCCCCTGCTATAAAGCCCACTTTAGCGCGCTTTTTCGCTTGTATTCAACTCAGCACAGCTCCTCGTGGTGTCCTGCAGAGTTCTACAAGCAGCAGAGAGCAAAAGAGTGACTTTTTCCTGATTTAAGTATTTTTTCTGGCTTTTTGATTATTTACTGCTTAGCGACTGCATTTTCGCCTGTTTATACAGCTCTGCCTTCTATTTAAACTGTTTTTGTGTTGATTAACTGTTTTGCACTTTTAAAAAGTTATTTGTTGCTTAATTTTACCTGTAGGCTAACACACTCAAGTGCTAGCCGTTTAAAAGCATTTATAGCATTTACTGTCTGTTTTTCCTCTGTTTTCTGCAAAAAAAAAAAAAAAAAATCTTGTTTTCCCGCCTTACTGAACTAGAATAGTCCAGTCTTCAGAGTTTGCTGATCTCTGGGCTTTGTCTTGGTTCCTGTGCTATTCCATATCCTTATTTGGATAAAAGGAAGCGTCTTTGTTCACCAGTGGGAGTGGGGAGCACTGAGCAGCCTATTTGTCCCTAGAGGAGTGGTTCCAGCCAGAAACTTGTAGTCTATTGGCCATTTTGGGTCAATTCCTAGCTCTTTTCAGCCCCTGTAATAAAGCCCGCTTTAGCGCTTTTTCGCTTGTATTCAACTCAGCACCGCTCCTCGTGGTGTCCTGCAGAGTTCTACAAGCAGCAGAGAGCAAAAGAGTGACTTTTTCCTGATTTAAGTATTTTTTCTGGCTTTCTGATTATTTACTGCTTAGCGACTGCATTTTCGCCTGTTTATACAGCTCTGCATTCTATTTAAACTGTTTTTGTGTTGATTAACTGTTTTGCACCTTTAAAAAGTTATTTGTTGCTTAATTTTACCTGTAGGCTAACACACTCAAGTCGCTAGCCGTTTAAAAGCATTTATAGCATTTACTGTCTGTTTTTCCTCTGTTTTCTGCAAAAAATATCTTGTTTTCCCGCCTTACTGAACTAGAATAGTCCAGTCTTCAGAGTTTGCTGATCTCTGGGCTTTGGCTTGGTTCCTGTGCTATTCCATATCCTTATTTGGATAAAAGGAAGCGTCTTTGTTCACCAGTGGGAGTGGGGAGCACTGAGCAGCCTATTTGTCCCTAGAGGAGTGGTTCCAGCCAGAAACTTGTAGTCTATTGGCCATTTTGGGTCAATTCCTAGCTCTTTTCAGCCCCCTGTAATAAAGCCCGCTTTAGCGATCTTTTTCGCTTGTATTCAACTCAGCACCGCTCCTCGTGGTGTCCTGCAGAGTTCTACAAGCAGCAGAGAGCAAAAGAGTGATTTTTCCTGATTTAAGTATTTTTTTCTGGCTTTCTGATTATTTACTGCTTAGCGACTGCATTTTCGCCTGTTTATACAGCTCTGCATTCTATTTAAACTGTTTTTGTGTTGATTAACTGTTTTGCACCTTTAAAAAAGTTATTTGTTGCTTAATTTTACCTGTAGGCTAACACACTCAAGTGCGCTAGCCGTTTAAAAGCATTTATAGCATTTACTGTCTGTTTTTCCTCTGTTTTCTGCAAAAAATATCTTGTTTTCCCGCCTTACTGAACTAGAATAGTCCAGTCTTCAGAGTTTGCTGATCTCTGGGCTTTGGCTTGGTTCCTGTGCTATTCCATATCCTTATTTGGATAAAAGGAAGCGTCTTTGTTCACCAGTGGGAGTGGGGAGCACTGAGCAGCCTATTTGTCCCTAGAGCAGTGGTTCCAGCCAGAAACTCGTAGTCTATTGGCCATTTTGGGTCAATTCCTAGCTCTTTTCAACCCCCTGCTATAAAGCCCGCTTTAGCACGCTTTTGCGTGATTTAGCGCGGAGTTGCCCATAGAGCACCATCGGGCAGCGCCGGTTAAACAAGGTTAAACTATTTCTGGCTCCGTAAAGTCTGCTCTTCAATTTTTCCCTTAGAACTTCTCTACTTGCAATCTAAACAGTCTATTCTCTATCTCAAAAGCTCAGCACTTGCTCCTAAAGCATTTTTATATAGGTAAAGTACTTATATACTAAACAAAGTACTACATTAGTCTAGAATCCCCTTGAGTACCCATTTTCCTATAGGTACCCTCTGACTCAGTTACACATCAAACTTTTTCAATTTTTCTAGCATGTCGAAGGGTCAGTTGCTAGCGTCCTCTCCTGTTCAGCTGGTGAATCTGGGCATCTTGAGGCAATGTTACAATTGCCTCATGTACACAGACAACCCACTCCTTCTCCCACAAAACACAAATACATGTGAGAGATGCAACTATATAGCCAAACTGGAGGCTGAGCTCTCTCAACTCAGAACTGGCAAGACCAGACAGGAGGAGAAGGAAACCACGCACACCACAAACCCAGTTTCACATAGAGCTATCACAACTGCTAAACAAACACATAAACACACAAAGACATACTCGGAGGCACTGATCAAAAATCTACCAAAACTACAGAGGCCTCCAAAGCAGACACCCAAGCAACTGCCACCTCAAGACATAAGACATGCAGCACATAGCTCTCAAAGTCAGTGTGCTAAACAGTCACAGCCCTTAAGGCCAAACACAATGCCAGACACACTTGTTATAGGTGACTCCATAGTCAGACACACTGACATCCCACTCACCAGACTGAACAAGGAAAATATCACAGTAAGCTGCCTGTCGGGCGCTAGACTCCGCCACATAACACAAGCACTCAGGTCACTCCACAGCAAGTACAAGTATGACTCAGTCATTGTCCATGCCGGTGTGAACGACCTGAGACGTACCTCCCTGGACTACATGAAAAGAGACATAAAGGAGCTCTCAGATTATGCAGCCCAGGCCGGTATGACCCTGACCCTGAGCAGTATCCTACCCTCACCAAGAATGATGCCACAATACAGAGACAAAATGATCAGCTTTAATAGTTGGCTTAATTACTGGTGTCATTCTAAGGGGATCCAATGTCTGTCTGCCTGGGATGACATGCTTGACAAGCCACACTGCTTCGCAAGGGACAGCTTGCACCTGTCACCCCTGGGCTTCCGGATATTGGCAAAGGCTCTTGCCACCCCCATAGTGCCTTTTTTAGGCAAGGCTCAAATGATAAACCTACTGCCCTAGAAAACAAAAATGGAAAAAAACTAAGGGTAATACTGCTCAGTGCCAGAAGTCTAAACCTCAAGATGCACACCCTCGAAGCCCTCCTCAGTATGGAGAACATCGATGTCTGTGCTGTGACTGAAACCTGGTTCAAGGCTCCTGAGAGCACCCCAGCACTATCAGGTTATACCTCATATCATGCGTTCCGGACCCAAAATCCGGACCAAACCACAAAAGGAGGGGGAGTATCCATATTCATAAAGGATACCCACACCTCCAGGTTAGTGGCAATGCACGAAGCATCGGAGACCATCCACGTGCAATTAACCATAGGTAAAACTGCCCTACAGTTTGTAGCATGCTACAGACCACCCTCTCAAACTCAGGAAACCCACACAGCCTTCCTGAAGACACTGGAGAGTATGAATGTCTCTCCAAACACCATCATATTGGGTGACTTCAACTACCCAAACATAGACTGGAAACATTACTTAAGCCCCAACACCCTAGCCCAAAGGTTCCTGGAGTTCATAAACTCAAATGCTATGGAACAACTAGTCACCATTCCCACAAGAGGAGAAAATATACTAGACCTGATCATCACAAACATGGGGACAAAATGCTCCACACCGGAAGTATATCCCTCATTGGTGAGATCAGACCATAAATTAATCTCACTGGAGATCCACATCCCGCCCCCAACCCCAGCAAAAAAGACCACAGTGAAGAACTTCTCAAAAGCAAATTTCACACTTCTTAAGACTGGAGTGGTATCCTTCAAGGCCCTCGAGCTAGTGGAAACCACAACCCACGCTGCTGAAACCCTTACAAATGCCTTCTACGAGCACCTCCAGGAATGTATGGATCAAGCAATCCCTAATAAAATCAAGACCCTTTCCACCAAAGGCAGGCGCCCGGTCTGGTGGACCCCAGCCATAAACAAACTCTACAACAAGAGGAGAAAGCTACATGACATGACAGAGCAAAATCCCTAAAAGGGAAGGCATCTCTGATCAATACTAGCAAAAAACTACGATCACTCATAAAATCATCCAAGGCCAACTTTGAGAGAAAAATCGCTAAAGGCACAAAAGACACAAAAGACAATCATAAGGCCTTCTTTAGCTATGTTAGAAACCTGGGTGGAAACTCCCAGATATGCTCAGAATTAGTCCAAAATGATACAAAAATCACTGAACCCACAGACATTGCCAACATACTGGCAGACAGGTTCAGTGCAAATTTCTCCCCTCCCTCCCCCCCAAAAGGAGAAATATCTATCCCACCAGAGTCTAGCCTCCCAAACATCTCAGATGCCCAGGTGAGAGCTGCTCTCTCTAAAGCAAAAAACACAGCATCAATGGGACCGGACGGTGTCCCCGGCTGTGTGCTACACAAACTCAGTGAGGAACTAAACCCACACATAAGGCTGCTGTTTAATCTTAGCCTTACTACAGGATACGTACCCAAAGAATGGCGTACGGCAACTGTGGTCCCACTCCACAAAGGCGGTGCTTCTATGGACCCTGGAAATTACCACCCCATAAGCTTGACGAGCCTTGTCTGCAAAGCTATGGAGAGGATCATAATGGAACTCATAAATAAAGACATTGGGGACCTACAGACACTGGATCCTACCCAATTTGGCTTTGTCAAGGGCAGATCCTGCCTCTTGAACTTGGTCGACTTTTTCGAAACAGTCACTAAGGCCATTGATGAGGGTAAGGCAGTTCACACAGCCTACCTTGACCTAGCAAAAGCGTTCAACACAATACCCCACTTGGGCATCATAGAAAAGCTCACCAGCTTAGATGTAAACCCATATGTCACAAGATGGGTTGCAAACTGGCTCAAGGACAGAACCCACAGGGTTAGAGTTGCTGGTGCCATGTCAGACTCTAAGCCGGTCATGAGCGGTGTCCCACAGGGCTCAGTCCTGGGCCCCTTCTTGTTCGGCATTTATTTTTCTGAAGTGCAGGCAAACATAGGGGATTGAGGCTGACAAAATTTGCAGATGACTGCAAACTGGGCACCATAATTGACACTCCATCAGACACAGACATCCTCCAGAGAGGTCTCATAGAAATGGATAACTGGTGCCAGAGCCATGGCCTTTAGCTAAATGCCAAAAAATGTATAGTCATACCCTTTGGGAAAAACAAGGTAACCCCTAATTACCACATAGGTGGTAATCCATTAAACACGGAAGAAGTTATCAGGGACCTGGGGACCCAAGTTGACAGTAACCTCTCTTTTGACACTCACATTGCCAAAGTGGTTAGGAAGACCTTCTACATTGCTCACCTGATCATGAAGGGATTCACATCCAGATCAGGAGAGGTCATTGTACCCCTGTATTCTTCACTTATCAGACCAATTTTTGAGTACAATGCCCCATTCGGAATGTACCTTACCCGACACATGCAGCAGTTGGAAAGACCCCAAAAGTTCCTCACCAAAAGGATAAAGGGGCTCAAACATATGTCATACGCTGCCCGACTGAAGAAACTCCAGCTCTATTCAGTCGCATACCATCTGCTCAGAGGTGATCTGTGCCTGACATACAAGGCCATGTCCAACCCGGAATTAATGGACATGCTCCACCTCAAAAAATCCAAATCCACCACAGCCACGAGAGCAAGAGACTTAAACCTCAACACGGATATAAATAGGACGTGCTGGAGGGACAGATTCATCACCCAGAGACTCCCTACACTATGGAACAGAATCCCAGTCCATGTGAGGCAGAGCCTCTCACTGACTCTGTTCAAGAGAAATCTTGACGAGTGGATGGGAGATCGTAGGTTTACCCCGGGAATCATCTCTGTGTCACTGCTGGACAGAGGCACAGCAAACTAATGGGTATAGTATTCTCATCCTAAGGGGTGGTGAAAGCCACACACACTCTGGCTAGGCTTATAAATGCCCTAGGGCAGATAGCCTAGTATGAACCTATGAACCTATGAACCTATGGGTATTGAATGTTTTTATGCAATGTGAACTACCTTTTGCATGTCATACGTGTTATTTTCTTACTTATGTTATTCTTTGATACTGCTGCATCTATGTTATTTACACTGCATATCTCTCGTGAGCTGACATTTGCAATTTCATTTAGGCTGCACTTGTGTGGTCCTAAATGACAATAAAGTTTCTTTGAATCAGAATGTGCATTGCTATCGGAAAGTGGTTGGAAGAGCTCACCCACTGCCACACTATGAGAGCTTCTTGCCAAAGGGGGTAGGATTTGGTTCTCCCCCTGTTTGTTGATGTACCAAACCACTGACATATTGTCTGTTTGAATCGCAATTGTTCCTGAAGAAAGAGCAGTCTGAAAGGCTTGCAATGCTTAAAGCACTGCCCTTAACTCCAGTTCATTGATATGCAAGTTGGTCTCTGTGGGGGACCAAGCGTCTTGGACAGTCTTGCCCAGATAATGCCCCCCACCCCATCTGGGAGGTGTCTGTGGTCACTATGGCTTGGGGTTGTGAAGGGATAGCCAAAAAATGTCTTCAGAATGCATCCACCAAGCTAAATCTTTTCTGCAAAGATTGGTGATCAAAAATCAAGTCTGACATGGGTTGGTGTAACATTGACCATTGAGATGCTAGTAACCACTGTACTATCCTCATGTGGTATCTTGCTAAGGGAACTAGTTATAGATGCATCCATGGAGCCCAGTGCTTGAAGGACAAGATGAGTGGTTACTTTTCTCTTGCTGATTAGCTTCTGTAGCTGAACTCTGATTTTCTGTAATCTCAAAGGGGGAAAGAGAAGTTATGAAAGTCTGAGTATTTAGAAGGGCTCCTATGAACTCTAAATTCTGTGTTGGGTTCATTTTTGATTTTTAGTAATTTACAGTTATTCCCAGATAAGAGCAAATGTGAAGTACGTGGTCTTTTGCTTCTATCAATTAATGTCTGGTCAGAGCGGTAATGAGCCAATCATCTAGGTACGGAAACACTCAGAATCTCTGCAGTCTCAAGTGAGTTGCTGCTACTGCCATACACTTGGTGAACACCCTGAGAGCAGTGGTGAGACCAAAGGCAGAACTCTGAATTGGTAGTGATTGGCTCCAAGCTGGATGCTGAGGAATCTTCTGGATTGTTTCTCCATCTTTATATGGTAATACACATCCAAAGATTAACTGAGCACATCAAATCACCTTTTTCCAAAAATGGAAGAATGGACTGTACTGTGACCATCTGGAATTTGGTTTGAGGAACTGATTTGTTCAATACACTTAGAATCAAAATCAGTCTCCAGTACCCGGTCTAAAAGAATCTTGAGTAAATCGCAGACTCTCTCTGGTCTGGTGGGGCTCCTTGGATTACTTTTTTTCCAGCAGTTTTTGTATTTCTAGAACTGCTTGCTCCCTCTGACTGGGTGGAATATTAGGGATTTTCTTGCATACAGGAAGAGGAAGAAAAAAGAGAATTGTACAGCCTTTGGATATAATCCTTTGCATCCAAGCATCTGTTCTTTGTAGCCAGGCATTTTGATGTAGGTATAAGCATCCCCTGACTGCCTTCAAAGGAAAACAATTGGGCCTCCTTTCTGGAGCATTGGTAGGAATTACCAGAGAAAGAATCCCTGAAATCCTGATTTTTGTGGGCCACCTCTGCAGCTTGGGCAGTGTCTTCAATTAAAGTCCCCCCCTCCCCGGGGGAGCTATCTCTACGTGTGCACTGGAACTTTTTGAACCACATTTTTCCACTGCTTCTCTTATTTCCACTGCTTCTCTGATTTTTAGAGAAAGGTGTTGAGGAGTGGAAAAATGTATGCCCACCACGGAAAGGGTTTTTTTATCCTTCTCATACCTGGATAAGTTTTCTGTAACTTTTGGACCAAACAGGGATGATCAAAGGGTGTGCTGACAAATGAAGACTTAAATGGCTCTGCAAAGTCACATAGGTGCATCCAGGCATGTCTCCTAATGACAATCCCATCGGCTGCATGAGCAATGAGCCTCATGGATGAATTGGACACACACTCCAGGGTATCCAACTGTGAAACCACCTTTTCTTGGATGTCCTCAGAAACTAATCCTGTGAGGGTATCCGATAACTCTTTGACCAGATCCCTCTGAAGTCTGATGAAGTGTGCCAAGAAATTCAAGGACCTTAAGGCAAAGGTCGGTGAAGCATAGACCCATTTCCAAAACCTATCCATCGCCAAGACTCTCTGTTGGGTGAATGAATAGTAGAACTCGCTTCGGCCAGTTCCTTGTTTGTGGCTGCTGCCATGACCATAACATCAACAGCTAAACCTTTTGTCCAGAACTGTTTGCCTTTGGGGGGGGGGCAGAATTTTGTCAGGTGTCCTGGGGATAGGTTCAATAATGTCAGGGGCCTTCCACACTGCTTAGAGATCACCTGAATGAGCTTATCTGTGGGTGGAGTCACCCAAGAGGTAGAAGGTCAAGTGCCGAAGGTCTGCAGGTACACTGACTCCTAGGAGAGGGATTTTGGGACTTCCAATCACTCCTCTGTTTCAATATTTCCAGGATGTCCCCAAAAGAGACATCATCATGGGGGTGACCTTGGGGATCCCTCACCTTCATCAAAGTCAGTGTCTTCTGTGATAGATTCCTTTGGGGACTCCAACTGCTTCCTCTTTGCTTCTTAGGGACCTCCTCAGTGACATGATTTGGAAAGATACCAGAAGAGGAGAGAATTCTTGTCTGAGACTGCTGCAGTCTTGGCACTCACTGACTCAGTGGGAGTGCAGGTTGAATATCTGGGCATGAGAAGGAAAGGGGTACTGGCTGTGAAGTGGAAGGGGCTAACTATGACTGTGGCAGTCAGTGCTCTTTCCATGGCCTTGAAAGCTGGACCCCTGAAGAGGGAAGGGAGCCTGGAACTGAGAAAGATTGCCTCAGAACCATTGTCACTCCCTGCTCTGAGGAGACAGCCTCCGAGACCAAAGCCAGATCCAAGCTGATCAGTGCCGAAGCTCCAAGGTGCAGACACAGTTCTGGAAAAATAGGCATTGATTCATGCCTCCTGGAGCTGGCAGGACACACTCCACCTCATGAGGCTTCCAAATCCAAAGGGCCCAAAGACCTTAGAGCAAGAATCAGTTCCAAAGATAGGGATATCTCTGGAACTGATGTATTTGGCATCAGACAGCTTGAAGCTGAGAACTCAGATGCTTCCAAAGAAGTCAGAGGAGAAAAACCTGGAGAGGTAAAGGAAGAAATGGCTCCAATACCCGAGGGGGCTGGGGCCAAAGAGGCACCTGACAACCCTCTTGCCCAGAGTATCTTACTCACCAGCCTCTACACATCGTCTTCAGTTAAGCTCTAGGTGAAACAGGCAGAAAGGGTGGAGAGCGATTTTGGCCTTTCCAGAAAGGGTGAAGGCAGCCTTCCTGTAAGGAGTCAATAGAAGGTGAGTATGTCATCCTTGGAAGATCCATAATGGATGGTTCATCAATTTGCTTACTCTGTGTCGAAATAGTCAATAATGGAAGAGATGTTTGCGCTGAAAATTTTACTGCTGAAAAATCAAAATGCTGAGTGCCAAAGACTTTATCCAATCAGATAAACTCGTTCCATAGGTCCTTTCAAGACTGAAGTTTCAGTAGAGGAGTTAAGTCAGTTCCAAGGGTTCTAAAGGAACAAAAGACTTGGCCTTTATTGAGGACGGTGACAATGGAGTGGAAGGCACTGATAGGCTTCTCTTTTTTTTTTTTTTTTTTATTAACTTTGGAAGAAGAAGATGAGGAAGGAGGAGGACACATCTGTCTTACTCTTAGCTTTTTCAGCACTGGATAAAGCTTCACTTATGCCCTGTGACTGAAACTATGGCATATAGAGCAGTCTTCTTGAAGGTGAACCTGGCCCGGGCAATAAACACATAGTGAATGTACGTTTGACACAGGAATTTTGTGCCCACATTTCTGGCACCTTTTCAAACCAGCAACTTAAATCTGCCATACTGAGAATATTTCTAAAGTTTGTAAACTACTGGTGACCACAAGCCAATTATATAAACCATACACACACACGCATACAGACAGAAAGCTTCAGAAACAGCAACAAAACTTACTGAAGAAAGTAGTAGTTTTTAATAGAAGGAGAAAACTATCAAAAAAGATAGCCAAGAATACACAGAGGTGTACAGGGGAAGAAAAACTATCAATGGTAGTTTAGAATACACAGAAGTTTATCGAAAAAGGAGGACAGGATAAAAGTATTATAAAGAAGTGGGTAGGTTAACGACTAAAGATAAAGAAAAAGTAGAAACTCTTTCAAAAATATGAATAATATCAAAAAAGTTTTTACTTAGCTTGAGAAAAATGGCAAAAAAGTCTGTCATGAAAAGTGGCAAACGAGATGAGGTAACTAGGACAGGAGCATTGTGGGTAAGGGTTAAGCTAAAGAGTTTTTGGCTTTTGCGAGCTGTAGTAATGGCTGAGTCAGTTCCGATGCTTGGGACTGAACCCATATGTTGAGGATAAAATAAAAATTGACATCTGATCAGCTGGTTCAAAAGGTGACAGAAAAAAATCTTTTCTAGGACAAAACCAAGATCCTAGTGACTGTGAATAGCCCGCCTAAGTGGATTCAAGTGAAGGACACCTGGAGAAAGTGCTTTACCTCAGTTCTAGAATGCAGAGGAGGATCAAGAGGCATACATGCAGAAATCAGACCATTCTAGATTTTAACTCATTACATCCAAGTGACACCTCCAGGTGCATCTAGAGTTAACTCCTGCTGATGCCTCTAGGCGTCAAATATTGCTTGTTCATATTTGCATTAATAATTCCAAAAACATGCTATGTACAAGGTTTTAAAGGATTTCATCTTAAAACTTACACAATGGCAAATTCAACTGCATTAATATTTGACATCTGTCTATTCCGGGTAAAGAGATATTAACTGTTGTTTTTATTATATTAATTTATATAGATATAATTTTCACATATTTTCTAAATATCTCAACAACTAAGTAACACAGACAGGACTCCTTAGCCTCATATGAAAGCTCTCAGCTAGATGTATAAAATGCTGCTGACAGTATGTATGTAACTTGAGTGATTACAGAGATATTGCAAGTTCTTTACAAACTATTACAAACGTAATAGTTACTGTGTTTACTGTGACTTATAAAATTCATTTTAAGACCTAGAATCTAAAAAATACTACCACTATAAAAATAGATCGTGCTTAAGGGATTGCCATTTATACTTCTTTTTCCCTTTGGTTCCAGAGATATGAACATTTGTTTGAAATGTTAGGACATAATTTGGACCCCCCCCCCTGCTTGTTGATGTACCACATCACTGTGGTGTTGTCTGTGAAGACTTGTAGGGGACCAGGTTGCATGTGCGGGAGGAAGATCTTCAGAGCTAGGACAGCAGTCATTTCCTTCACATTGATATGTTTTTTTCTGGAGGGAGGGCTCCCACTGAGCCTGTACCTTGAGACCATTTACAGTGGCCTCCCATCCAAGGCATCTGAGTGCATGAACTGGACTGGCTTGGTGGGCTGTAATGAGAGGGCTGGGTTCTGGCTTACCTGTTAGATCCACCACCCCAACTCTTTTTTCAGTCAGGGCAGGAAGGGCACCTTAAAATCCAGGGGGTGTTTGTGTTGGGACCAGACATTTTTCAGGTACCACTGGAACCTTCTTCATGTGCAACCTGGCAAGGGACAACACAGGAAGAGTAGCTGTATGACCAGGAAAATCCAGGGTCTCAAACACCTTTCCTATACAGATAGGCTAAATGCCTTGTCCCTCTACTCAGTCTCATACAGACTGCTCAGAGGTGACCTGTGTCTAGCATACAAGGCCGTCTCAGACTCAGCCTTGATGAAGTTGCTGCATATCTGTAAGCCAAACTCCATTTGCGCAACCCATACGCAAGGTCTCAATCTGGCCTGTGACATTAGTAGAACTTGGTGGGATAGATTTGTGTCCCAGTGACTCCCCTATCTGTGGAATAGACTTCCTCTCCAAGTCAAGCAGAGTACCTCACTAGCCCTCTTTAAGAGGAACCTGGACAACTGGATGGTAAACAGAAAATATACCCCTGGGATCCCACCTGTGTCCCTGCTGGACAGGGAAACAGGTGCTGACTTTGTGGGAACATGGGTGAAATTCTTGGCTAGGCTTATAAGGGCCTACAGGTCAATAGCCTATTATTATCCTATGAACCTATGCCATTAAGCCCAGAAGACTGAGAAATTCCCTGGCAGAGATGTGGGTGACTAGAAGTAGGTCTTGGAAGAAGCTGGTTAGAGAAGTGACCTTGTCTTGTGGGAGGAAGGCCTTCATCAAGTCTGTCCTTATTCTGAATCCCAAGAAGATCTTGTCTTGGGATAGAATGAGGGAGGACTTCCGTAGGTTGAGCATGAACCCTAGGAGAGACATAGTGGTGAATTGCAAGTGTGCCTGAAGAGTACTTGACTCTTCTGCATGGATGAGGAGGTTATCCAGGTAAGGGTAAATCTGTATGCCTTTGTTCAGCAGTAGGTTACTGCTGGGGCTAGACACTTTGTGAAAACTCTTGGTGCTACAGACAAACCGAAGGGCAAGGCAGTAAATTGATAGTGTGAGGATGGGGCAGCAAAGCTGTAGGTTGAGCATGAACCCCAGACTTCGTAGGAGAGACATAGTGGTGAATTGCAAGTGTGCCTGAAGAGTACTTGACTCTTCTGCATGGATGAGGAGGTTATCCAGGTAAGGGTAAATCTGTATGCCTTTGTTCAGCAGTAGGTTACTGCTGGGGCTAGACACTTTGTGAAAACTCTTGGTGCTACAGACAAACCGAAGGGCAAGGCAGTAAATTGATAGTGTGAGGATGGGGCAGCAAAGCGTAGAAATCTACTGAAGTCTGGGTGGATAGGGATATGGAGGTATGCCTCTTTCAGGTCCAAATTGGCTATGAAGGCACCATGTGTCAACAGTGGAAGAAGGATTTGAAGGGGTAGCATGCAGAAAGAAGGTACATGCAGGAAAAGGTTTAACAGGGATAGGTCAGTATAGGCCTCCAAGGACCCTCCTTTTTTGGGACCAGGAATAGCCTGGAGTAAAACCCTTGACCCTCTTGCCCTGTTGGAACCCTCTCTATGGTGCCCTGTGATAGTAAATCCTGGATGATGTGGGGTATCAGGTGGATTTGATTTTTTGGAGGGAGGGGTATGCCTCTTGGTACAGATCTTTCCTGCCAGGTCATAAAGTACCGTTTTTCTACTATTGATAAGACCCAGTGGTCTGAGGTGATATGTTGCCATAGGGGGGAGACAGTAAGAGAAGCGGGTAGAGAGGGGGAGATGGTGGAGGGGACTTAGGAAGTCATGCATTTTTTGGTCCATCTGGAAAGGACTGCCTGGGGGTAGTCTGGAAGGAAGAAGTCCTAGGGGATGAGGGTTTCTTAGCCCCTTTCCTGTGTTTTGAGGAAGAAGTGGAAATAGCTGGTGCCCTCCTAACAAAGCTATGTTTTTCAGGGTAGTTTCTGTAGAATTTTGAAACTGGGGAAACCAGACATTTTTCAAGTACCACTGGAAAATAAATGCTTTAGGTCCTGCAGTTCCTTGCTTTTTTTCCTGCAAACTTTTGAATAGGTCAAGGAGATTGCTTGCCAAAGAGGAATTTATTGTCCAGGAGAGCATCCAGGATCTTGTTTTTGAAGTCATCAGGGAGGGGCTGAAGTCTGAGCCAGGAGAACCTGCGTAACACAGAAGCAGTAGCAGCTGATCTGGCTGAGGCTTCAGCAGCATCATAGCTGCATTTAATAGAATGCCTGGCTACCTGTGCTGCTATGCCCTCCTGGGGCTTTGCAGGGGAATCAGGTATAGAAGCGAGCAATGCAGTTGCCTGGGAGACTAGATGTAAAGCACACTTTACCATGCGTGTCTGGTAATTAATGGGCCAAAAGGCCAGGGTGGAGGAAGTATAGATCTTTGTTTCCAGTCTGTCCATCACTTTACTAACTTTGTCAGATGGCAAGAGGGAACAGGAAGGAATCTGCCTGGATTGCTTGCCTCGTGCTACTGCAATGACCGTAGGGTCTGCCATTGGTGGCTTGATTAGGTACTTCTGATCATCAGGGACTTTATAGAACCTATCTGGCCTTTTAGGGGCAGGAGGTTGGAATTCAGGGGTCCTGGAGGCAGAAGCAAAGGCATCCAGGTAAGCTGGAATCACAGGGAGGGAATAGCAGAGGGAGAGGGAGACTCCATCGGGAGTAGCTCAAAATAACTTTTTTTCACCTCAGTCATTTGTGTGGCATCCCACTTGAAGTATTCTCTCATTTTTGATATAGTCTCCCCAAAGGTGATATCTTCAGGTGGGGAGTCTCCTTCCAAGGAGTCTTCATCTGGAGAACAGTACTCCATGGAAGAGGCCAGCTGAGAAGTGTGAGTGAGTGACTCATCATTGGATGAGGAAGAGGAGTCTTCCTCAGGAGTCTGAGGAAGGGGGATGGAACTGGCAGAGGCAGGCCTAGGACAATGGGTAGGCAGCGCTGCAGTATGTGAGGCTATGGGCCTGAGGCTATAAAGGCCTGAAACAGGGACTGGGAGAATGTTTGCCAGTCTGGCTGGTCTTCCAGTGAGATAGACACATGCCTGGTTTTCTGTTTTCTCTTCAGAGAAGGGGTCTTGGTAATTATATGAGAAGCCGAAGGCCTAAAGTCAGGCATCAGGACTGTGACCGAGGAGACCTGTTCTGAAGCTGAAGGTGGCCGTCCAGTCAAGCCTGGCTCCCTCTCAACATCGGAGGATGCTGGCCAATGTCACAGAAACCTCCGTGGACATGCCAACAGGAGAAGCTAGGGCGGCTTCCAACATAGTGCCTGCTGAAGTTGCCATGTCTTCCTGACATCCCTCAGCCCCTAGACCAGTAGCTGACGCACGTTCAACATTGGAGGCATAGCAATAGCAGGCCTTGAAACCTTGACCTTCTTCTTGGGTGGCTCCACCTTGATGGCCAATTCAGTATCCATACCTAGGGCTAGGCGCTTATGTCATTGGTTCAACATAAACAATTTGAGGGCTGCTAGATGACTGTGTAGGGTCTTAGAGGAAAACAACTGACAGATATTAGAGGATGTATGGTCATGGGACTGGCCTAAACAGAAAAGGCAGAGTTTGTGAGTATCTTTGTGCAGAATTTGATGACTGCACATACATTTTCCCTTTCTTGATCACATTGGCTATAAAGAGAGCAACAGCAACCAAAGCCTTTTAACAAAAATAAAGAAGATTCCCCAACAGGGTACTTATCTGTATCATCTTCCAAAGCTTGGGGCAGAATGAGCAAGCTGATGTTCGACTGTGGCAGAGAAGTTCTGAGCTCTGTTCTTGTGGATGTCACATTTAAGACCCATGGTTTATGGCACTGCGTGTGATGTCCCACACACCTAACAGCAACCAGGCTTAAGCTTTGATAGAGGAGCCAGACATTCGGGTCACCTGAGGCGGAGGATCGTACAAGTGAGAATACTGCAACATGAGAATAGAAGGACATCGGAAGAAACAGGTATAGGTCCTACAAGATTCTGAGTCTGGTAAACATTTTCCAGAAAAAATACTGGCCTTATACAGGCCCTGTGAAAATTCCAGTGGATTACTTTTCTTGAAACATCTAAGAAGAAGAAGAAGAAGAAAAAAACATTCCTGGTCTTTTTTCTTTCCTAGGTGTGAAGCCTATTTTCACAAAATATGGCAGATCAGAATCCTGTTTGATCTCAATTAAGGACCAAAGCACTTCTTCCCCAAGTAGGATTTGAGCTATGTCCTTCAGTCCTACTGACACAATGAGCCCTAGGTCCCCCTTTTTAGCCATATCTGTAAATCTGTTGGATCGGACGTGACAGAATCAAGACCTCATACCAGCCTCTGGCAGAGTCAGTGGCAGGAGCCAGAAAAATACTCTTTGTACTGTGGGTTCCTACAATACCTCAACAGGTACATCTGAATCCAACTGGGTAGGCAAGGTTCACATCTAGGTCTTGACTTTGTTTTTGGTGTGAATGGGATGTTTGATGCAAAGGGTTCTGCCATTTTGGACTAGGCAAGGTACTTCAAGCACTGGGTCTCTAAAAAGTGTTCAGCAAGAAAAGACAGGGATTTTGGAATAAAATACTGACAAATATGGCAATTCTTGTAGTAGTAGTAGTAGTGTTAAAAAAAAGCAGGGCACTGGGAGCAGAGACACTTAAGGAATCTACCTATCACAATCACACTTCCCTCTTAGCTGAAATTTAAGATTTAAACACAAAGATTGAAAAAAAATGAAGGTTCCCCAAAGTGACATGTAAATAAGCAAGGGCAGAGGTAACCCAAACTGTGCAGAAAGACTGGTGCAAAATCTGGATTTGGACTGGTGGCAATATATCTGAAGATCTTCCACATATGCCTACTTGTACCCTTATGCTCTTAAGCTTGGGTTCTATGCTGGTGGTACAACTGCATGCAAGTTTTCTGGATCTGGTACCCTGGCCAGAAATCTGGTTACTTTGGCAATATAACCCTTTAGTATTAGAATACTGCAGTGATGTAAAGAAGAACATATTTTTTTTGGGGGGGGGGCAGTAACAAAACTGGATTTGGTACTCTGGCCAGACATCCTGTTATTTTGGCAAGATAAATAGCTGTGTAAAGTCTTACCATAACGATACACATCCTTCTCTTCTCTGTTGCAGTACTCATTACATGAGGGAGTTTGCTGTAGGTGACCCCATGTCGGCCAGTTTACAACAGCCCTTCATTACTGAAGGCTGCTCTCATACGTCGGCCATAAAAATGATGTATGAATGCACCGACCTCAGAACTGAATGCCCCAGGAGGAAAGCCAGCTTAAGGAAAGCAGGGTATGACCATCACAGGAAAGAACTAAACCACCAGAGGGAAGGAGAGAGGGACTGGAATTCTGCAGAAAAGAGGATGACATCTATCGATATGGTAAAATTTTACACAACTATTCTATGTCCTTCTATTCATCTGTTGCAGGATTCTTTACATGAGAGAGAGTACAAATGCTCATGAGGAGAGGGTGGAGGAAGAAGAAGTAGAGCTCTCCAAAAACCCATGGAGTATGGCGCTGGCAAAACCTGCCCATGACTTAGAAATGTCATCCAATATGTAATGTTTAGCGAAGGTATGCACAGACATCCATGTAGCTGCTTCAAGAACAGAGCTGGTATCTAATCCCTTGAAGAAAGCACCTGATGAAGCTACAAGTCCAAGTGGAATGGGCCTTAACAGAAGCAGCAAAGGTCTTACCATGCTTCACATAATGGAATTAAATAGCCTTAGAGTTACAAGTAGAGATAGTCTGCTTGGAAACAGGCACTCCCAGAGCCCAGGGGTAGTAGAAGACAAAACACTGGTCTGATTTCCTAACAGATTTGGTTTTGTCTAAGTAAAATTTAAGCTACCCATGCATGCCTAGAGCATGCAATACCTTATCATTAGAATTTTGTGGGGAAGGAAAGAAGGTAGGTAAATGAGTAGACTGGTTGAGTAACAATTCACTGACTACCTTGGGCATAAAAGAAGGATTGGTACGTAAAAACACCCTGTCTTTATGGAAAACCAAAAAGGGAGGAGACGCCATTAGAGCCTGGAACTCAGACACCTGTCTGGCTGAAGTTATAGCTAGGAGAAGTATTGTTTTCCAAGAGCAATGTTGCAGGGATGCTGATGAAGCTGGCTCAAAAGGAGGAAGAATCAAGCCCTGAGTACAAAATCAAGATCCCAGGGAGGAGGGATAGGCTTCCTGGGGAGGCCTAATGTGAAGGACACCTTTAAGAAATTGTTTAGCCTCAAATCTACTGACTAGAGGGGGGATATGGGCAGAGATAGCTGACATATGGGCCTTCAAGGAAGAGTATGCCAAGCCAACATTGAGCAATTCACACAAACAGGATAGAACCAAGGGGACTTCCACTGACAGTGAATCCTGGTTTTATGAGAGATACCAAAGTGAAACTCTCTTCTACCTGGATAAGTATGACTTTCTGGTACTGGGTTTCCTGGCCTCCTGCAGGACTCTTAGTATGTCCTCACAGAAAAGATGTCTGAAAGAAATTAAAACCCTATCACCCACAGAGTCAACTGGAGGGTCGACAAGTGGGAATGGATGAGAGTTCCTTTGTCTTATGTGACAAGGTCCACCCTATGAGATAACCTACGGTGACTGCCCTTGGATAAATGCAGGAGAACGGGGAACCAATGCTGTCTTGGTCAAAAGGGAGTCACCAGTAAGATTTTTGGTTTGTCCTGGTGAATTTTGAACAGGACTTTCAGAATGATCAGAAGCGAGGGAAATGCATACAGAAATATCCCCTTCTAACATCCACCTTCCAGACCAGAGGGTGTGGAACTCTGGCACAAAATTGTGAAAGTTGTCCATTCATGGAGGAGGCAAAGAGATCTAGTTGAAGTATAACATCACTGGTGGCCAATGCCCAGAAATACATCCCTTTGAAGCATCCATTTGTGGGACTTTTAGGGACCTGCTCGAGGTGTCTGCCACACAATTTTGTCTGGATGGGATGTACACTGCCTGAACAGTCAGCTGATATTGGGCTGCCAGGTCCCAAACCTGGAGTGCCAGCCTGCACAGTAGGTAAGATTTAGTTCCCCTCTGCTTGTTCACATACCAGAGGACTGTCACATTGTCTGTGAACAACTTTAAAGGTCCTGAGCGAAAGAGAGGATGAAAGGTCTGAATAGCTAGCAGCAGCACCCTAATCTCCCTTACACTGATGTGTTCCCTTTGTTGAGAGAGGGATCATATCCCTTGAGCTTACAAGTTTCTGAAAGCTGCCCCCCCAGCCCACATCCAAAGTGTCTGTGAACAGCTCTTGGAATGGTGGTAGAGGATGCAAGGGAAGTCCTGGATTGAGGGAGACTTGTTGAATCCACCACTGTAGTTCCCTCTTCAGATGAGATAAAAGGAATCATAAAGCCTGGAGGATGCAAATGTTGCATCCAAACTAACTTTAGGAACATTGGAATAGTGGATGCCATGAAACCCAAAACCCTGAGGAAAACTCTGGCTGAAATGTGTTGAAGAGGCAGAAGGTTTTTGAAGTAGAACATGGGGTCTTGTTTCTTCTGAGAAGGAAGAGAAACCCTCATGAGGTCTGTCTCAATCCTGCAGCCCAGAAAGACATGCTCCAGGAGATGGGGTTATAAGAACAGATTTTTTTTGTCATTTATGGTGAATCCAAGATGTTGTGGAAGTGAAATGGCATAGAAGATATTTTGATCTAGGATCTCTGGGGAGGTTGCCATAAAGAAGAGATCATCCAAGTAAGGGAAAATGTGGATGCCCTGAAGCCTGCAGTAGGCAATCACTGGGGCTAGACCTTTTGTAAATACCCTTGGGTGCAGTAGAAAGTCCAAAGGGCAAGGCTGAGAAATGAAACTGTCAGGATGCCACAGACAAATGTAAAGACTTCTGCAGTTGGGATGAATAGGAATATGTAGGTATGAATCTTTCATATCTAAGGACGCCAAGTAGGCTTGTGACAGAATAAGGGGAAACAAGGTTTGAAGAGTTAACATATGGAAGGTGTTGAGATGAGATAGATCCAAAGTGGGTCTCAAGGACCATCATTTCTGGGTACTAGGAACATTCTGGAGTAGAAACTTCTTCTTGTTTGGTCTTGAGGAACTACCTGAATGGTCCTTTGTCTCCACACAGGTCTAGCAGTACCCTGAAAAGAAGGGTAGTTTCATTGGTGGTTGAGGAGTGCCCCTGAAAGCAGGCAGGGAACCCCATACCAGAAAGTATCCTTTTTGAATGATACAGAGAACCCAGGAGTCTTGGGTTATGCTTTCCCAGACTGGCAGAGACAGAGAGAGGTGCTGGGAAAGTAGAATGTGGGTGAGAGTTTGAGCAGTCAGAGGGAACCAAGCTTGTCTGGAAAGGACCACTTTTGAGCCAGAGTTGCAGCAGCAGGCCTGGGCTGCTGAGGCCTCCTACCATCCTTTTTTATTTTAGGTAGAGGTGGGCGGGACTCCCTACGTACAAAAGTAGTTTTTGATGGGTAATTTCACTGAAATTTAGGCACAGCGGAGACAAATGTATGCTTCAATTCCTTTTCCTATAGAGATTTAAATAAATTATCAGCTCCATGACCAAACAATTCAGAGTTGTCCAGGGCATCGATAAGCTTACATTTAATGTCCTCTGGTAATATCTGGAGTCTTAACCAAGAGAATCTCCTTAAGACAGAGCCAAATGGAGCTGCACTGGCAGAAGCCTCTGTAGCATCATAGCTGCAGTTGATGGAGTGGCAGGCTACCTGTGAGAAGGCTCCAAACAAGGATGCAGCCAAGGTTTTATTCTCAGAGTCAGGCAAATCAGAAATGACCTGGGAGAGTTGAGATATGAGCTCTAGGGCAAATTTAGTGTGCTTGTTAATGACTGGCTCTAAATGCCAAGGTGGCTGAAGTGTAGACTTTCTTCCCAGACTTTCCAGTATCCCTGCAGTCCTTATCTGAAGGTAGGAGAGAGGTAGGAGAGAGGTTGAAGGCAGTAAGTAACCTGTATGGTTTTGTCTGAAGCCAGTGAAATAACTGATGGGTCTGCTGAAGAACATTTGAACAGGAAAGTAAAGTTGTGTAAAATCTTACAATAACCATAGATGTCCTCTTCACTGCTGCAGTATTCTTCACTTGAGGGATATCCCCGCCAGATGGCACCACATCAACCAGTATACAAAAGACTTTCACCACTGTAGGATATGTGGTATATCTGGCATATGCTGTAGTCATACACAGGCCATAAAATAGACATACGCACATACCATTCTCAGAATTGAATGCCCCAGGAGGAAAGGCTAAGGATTAAGTGGTGTGTGCATCCAGGACAGACAAGAGTCCAGTGGGGAAGGCGGGAGGGACAGAATATTGCAGCAGTGAAGAGAAGGACATAGTACAGTTGTGTACACTTACCATAAATGTAGATGTTCGAGTGTATTCACTGTTGCAGTCATCACACTTGGGTTATCTGCCTGCAGGTAGCCCTCAGTCGGCCCGAATACCACAGACTTAGTATTTCTGCTTCGGTTGCTGTCACTTCAGTACTGACATCAGGTCGTCACGGGTATAATAAAAGGCAGCCGATGCTATTACATCAGTTTTTCTTGCCCCAAATGTCAGGAGCCCCCCTAAATAGGGAGCTAAGTAATGGTGGGAAAAGCAGCACCTGTAAAAAGTAAATACCAATAGCCCTGTAAGGGATGAGTAGTAGACATAGTGAGAAGAGAGAGAGAGAGAGAGAGAGAGAGAGACAAGGGGGCTGGAGGGTGGGAAACCAAGACTGCAACAGTGAATACACTTGAACATCTACATTTATGGTAAGTGTACACAACTGTACTATGTTCTTTGTGTTTCACTGTTGCAGTCATCACACTTGGGTTGATTCCCAAAGCTGAAGAATGGGTGGAGGCAGTCAATAAGAGTTGGGACTGGCTAGTATGCCCTGCAGGACTGCTGTTACAAAACCCACCCTGGATTTAGAAAAGATAGGCAAGTGGTAGTGTTTGATGAAGGTGTGAACAGAACTCCAGGTAACAGCTTCTAGAATGTCCCTGGTAAGGACTCCCCTGAGAAATGCTGTAGAGGTAGACGTTGCCCTAGTGGAATGTGTTCTGACCCCCTGAGGGGATTGGTTTCCCATGGTGTTTGTAGCAGAAATGGATACAGTGTGTTAGCCATTTGGAAATTGTTTATTTTGAAATGGCCTTGCCCTCTGCCCCTGGTGCAAAACTGATTAGTAACTGGTCAGATTTTCTGAAGGTCTTAGTCCTGTCAAGGTAGAATCTGAGCTGTCTGTGCACATCTACGGAGTGCAGGATCCTTTCCCCTTTATTTTGAGGATTAGGAAAGAAGGTTGGTAAATGGATAGATTGGTTGAGAGATACACTGGACACCACTTTAGGCATAAAGGAAGAGTTAGTCCTGAGGGAAACCCTGTCCGCATGGAAAATAATGAAGGGTTCTACAGCCATAAGTGCTTGTAGCTCAGACACTCTTCTAGCTGAAGTAATGGCCAGAAGCAAGGCTGTTTTCCAAGAGAGGAATTTTAACTCTGCTGATGCTGCAGAGGGAGGTAGTGTGAGCTTTTCCAGTACAAAGTTAAGGTCCCAAGCAGAGGTGGAGGCTCGCCTTGGTGGCCTTAAGTTGTTTGCCCCTCTCAGGAACTGTTTGATGAGAAGGTGAGAGAAGAGAGGTGGCTCAGTGTTGTAATGAGTCAAGATGGCAGAGGCATGGATCTAAATGGAAGGGAAGGCTAGGCCTCTGTGGAGTAGACCTGCTAGGTAATCCAGGATTAGAGGCAAGGAGGGCAGTGCTGTATCCTCTCCTTTAGATTGACTCCAGGAACAATACCTTTTCCACTTACCAGCATAAGATTTCCTTGTACTGGGTCTTCTGGCTTCAAGAATGACATCCACCTGCTTGCTTAGGCTGGTCACTGGGGGAAGAATTCAAGGAATAAGCCAGGCTGCAAGATTCAGGGTTTGCAGTTGTGGATGCAAGATCTGTCCCTCCTGCTAAGTGAGGAGGGTTGGGATCTGGGGTAGGTGCTAAGGTGGCACTGGTGACAGGCTGCGCAGTAGTGGGTACCAGTGCTGGCATGGCCATTCCGGGGCAATCAGGATTGCCCTTGGTCTGTCCTGTCTTATCTTGAGTAATATTCTTGAGAGAAGAGGCAGAGGGGGAAATGCATAGATTGAGAGGCTTACCCACTGGAAGGATAGTGCATCCACTTTCCAGGCCCTGCTGTGAGGTGTCCTGGTGCAGAATTTGCTGAGCTGGTGATTGTAGGGGGAGGCAAAAAGATCCACATCCAGGGACCCCCATTTCTGGGTTAGAAGGCTGAAAGTGCTGGGGTCTAGTTGCCACTCATGTGGGTCTAGGAGATTTCTGCTTAAGTCATCTGCCAGAGAGTTTTGTTTGCCTGGCAGGAATTGAGCTTGCAGATGAATATGCATGTCCAAGGCCATGTTCCACAGGGCCATGGCTAGCCTACAGAGTGGGTAAGAGTAGGTTCCCCCCTGCTTGTTGAGGTACCACATAACTGTGGTGCTGTCTGTCTTTATTAGCAGGGCTCCTGGTGACAGCAAGGATCTGAAAGCTGTCAGAGCATGCTGAACAGCTAGCATCTCTTTTTGGTTGATGTGCAGGTGAATTTGACTTGGGATCCAGTGGCCCTGAATGCAGTTGTCATCCAGATGTGCCCCCCTGGCATAGTCTGATGCATCTGTGGTTAGGGTCTGGGCGGTGCGGGATTGAGTAAAGGGAAGTCCCTTGTGGTTGCATGCTGCTGCCCACCAAAGAAACTCTGTCCTTAGACAAGGTATGATAGGTATGACGGTTTAATCATTTTTTATTATTTTTCACAACAACCTTTCACCTTTAACAAAGACTTTTTAAGTACCACAGAAGCTTCCTCATATGCAGACTGGCATATGGGATTAGTAGAATGCAAGAGGCCATTAACCCTAGGGTCTGCAGGATTTTCCTTGTGGATATCTGGGTTCTGGTGGCCATTTGAGCAAAGTAGCCCATTAGATAGGCTTGTTTTTCCTGGAGTAAGGAATGTCATCTGGGATGCTGTGTCCAAGCTTGACTGGGGACTAGTTTTGATTTATTTTCATTGATAGTGTACCCTAGGGAGGTTAGAAGGTTCTTTACAAATGTCAGGTGTTGCAACAGCTTTTCCTGACTGCCTGAATCAGGCAATCGTCCAAATAAGGGTAAATTTGAATTTTTCTGTGTCTGTGATAATGCATAGATCCTGCCCTGAAGCGTAGGTATTTCCTGCAGGAGTCCCTGATAAGGATGTGCAGATAGGCTTCTTTCAGGTCTAGGGTGGCTAACCAGGCATCTTTGGACAGCATAGGAAGAAGCTGCTGAAGGGTGAGCATTTTGAATTTTGGTACCACCAGGAAGATGTTTAGAATTGAGAGATCTAGGACTGGAATCCAATTGCCCTCTTTTCTGGGTACCAGGAAAAGTCTGGAATAAAACCCTTGATCTATCTGTTCTGCAGGAACAGGTTGAACGGCCCTTATGGAGACCAGGGATTAAACTTGGTTTTGTGCCTCTGCCCACTGGTTTGGAGGAAGTAAAATTTGCACCCCTGGGATACAATGTTGAGGACCCATTGGTCTTTGGTGATGAAGGTCCAGTTTTTTGCATGATGGGCAAGTTTTCCTCTAGGGGTATGAGCAATTGGGCAGAGGTGAGGAGTGGAGTTGAGAAGTCATTGTGAATTCTTTCCATAAGGGGGTGGCTTAGCACACCCTGATTTAGAAGTAGAGGTATTCAATTGCTTAGATCTCTGCATACCCTGAGACTGTAATCTGGGGGGGGGGTCTGTTTCCCCTGGTTCTAGTTTGAAACGGGCTTGAGGGGGCTGAAAAGGACTAATGCTTCGAGGGGCAATGCCTACTGAATCTTGGAGGCTGCACTTGCAAAAAATCTTTGACTGTCTGCATAGATTTAGCTTTCTCTTCCACCTTTTTTTAGAACCTCTTCTGCTTTGGTGCCAAACAGATTGTCCTTGTTCAAAGCAGCATCTAGTAATTTTGATTTGACATGGTCTGGCAAGGTCTGCTCCTTAAGCCAGGCATGCCTTTTCAGTACAGAACCAGTGACTGCTGCACTGCAAGATCCTTCTAAGGCGTCAAAGCCACATTGCAAGGTATGCTTGCTGACTTGGCTTGCAGAATGCATAAGCTCCTGTAATTCTTTATTTTCTGTACAGTCTGTAAAGGTAGATAATTTTTGCTTAATAAGTTCCATAATATGTTGCTGGTATTTCAGCATGTGAAACTGGCAATTCAATGGCCTAATGGCAAGAGTTGCAGAGGTGTATACTTTTTTACCCCATTTGTCTAAAGCTCGGGAATCCCTGTCCGAAGGGGTGGGATTCTTAGCTGTAGTTGCTTTTATATCTTTAGGCTCCTGGGAAATAACCTCTGGGTCAGCAGTAGGGTTTTTTAAAAGAAATTTGTGAGAGTCAGGGGCTCTGTAGTACCTGTCTGGTTTCCTCGGAGCAGGGGGGTAAAGTTTCAGGAGTTAGACTGGGTTCCATAAAGACATCATCCACAACATCCAGAACAGGAGGGATAGCTAAAGGTCTATGTTGTGGCAAATCTAAAAATTCTCTGAGTCTCTTTTTGGACTGAGGATAATCCTGGCATTTCCAATGGAAATGCTCTCTTAAAGTATGTAGGGTTTCACCAAAAGAAAAATCCTCTGGTGGGGAAGCAGGGGGAATGGAGTCCTCTGCACCTGAATCCTCATAAGCAGATAAAGGCATGTCTTCATATTCAGAAACCTCAGAGTCATCGGACTCTTGATCAGCTAAAGCTGCTGGGGACAGGTCTCTTTTTCTTTTAGCAGGGGAAGGCTGGCTTCTCCTAATCAGCATAATTAGGTCTTCTGCCATTTTAAGCATTTGATGTTGTGGCAAGGAAGCAGGTGCTTGAGTCTGGGTCATCAGTTTTTTAGGCATAGTTCTTACTCTTGGCCTTAGAAACTCGGTAGTTTTAGACAGAACTGAAGACGTGAACATAGTCATTGGTTTGGGTCGAATTTCAGTATATGGGAAGAACTTCCTCAGAAGCCGGTGCCCGCACAGTGGCTCTGGACCCATCCAAGTTAGAGACATCCGCAGGTTCCGTAGTCAAAGAAGAGTCTCGCGGCATACCAGACTCCGAATGGGTCTTGGTAGCAGCCTGTGAATCCATCAAAGCAGGCATCAGGGGCTGGGAAAGCACCTCACTGAGTACCAGCGAACTGACGACTAGCTTAATGGAAGCATCAGTGGCAGTTTTGGACCTGTGCAGTCTGTCTCTGTCTTTATCCTTATGTTTTTTTCAGAAGATTAGTAGTCAGATGGCTTACCAAAGCCATTTCAGAATACGGAAATCAACAGCGAAAGTATTTAGCGACAATAAGGGCCCAATGACAAATAGTTCTGGTGTTGAACAAAGCACAAAACCATCAGTGAGGTACGCCGTGGTCTGGGCCTAAACAGGTGACGCAGTAAGAATGGAAATCTTGGTGTGGTATTTGCATTCCACAGGTGAGACAATTGTTATCTTTTTCTGACATCGGTTAGAGCAAGAAAAAAGGATCCCCAATGGGGTACTTAGCTTTAGAAGACTTCAGGATTACTCAACTTGAAAATGAAAACTCAGGTAGTGGCCAACCAGCACTCATGCAAACTGCTTCTGCTTCGGGCTCCTCTACAAGAAAGACTGATGTAATGGTTTCGGCTACCTGTTTTTATATCCCCTGATGACCTGACATCAGTACTGAAGCGACAGCAACTGATGCAGAAATACTAAGTCTCTGGTATTTGGGCTGACTGAGGGCTACCTGCAGGCAGATAACCCAAGTGTGATGACTGCAACAGTGAAACACGAAGAACATCTATGGTTATGGTAAGATTTTACACAACTTTGCTATGTCCCTCTATTCACTTGCAGCAATATTCTTCACTTGAGGGAGAGTGCCAAAGCTCAAGAGGAAAGGAAGAAGGCAGGTGAAGTGTAGCTTTCAATGAAACCAAGGAGAATGTCTCTGGCAAAACCAGTTCTGGATCTGGAGTCAGAATCCAGTTTATAATGTTTGGTGAAGGTATGTATGGTAGACCAGGTGGATGCTTCAAGAATGGCACTGTTATCCAAACCTTTGAAGAAAGCTTTGGAAGAAGCCATGGCTCTGGTAGAGTGGGTCTTTAGAAGGGAGGAGAGTGTCCTTCCATAGTTAGTTACAAAAGGAGATGGTTTTGGAGATCCAGGATGATATGGTCTGTTTGGAAGCAGGAAGAATCAGTGCCCTAGGATGGAAATTAATGAAGAACTGATCAGATTTCCTGAAGGGTTTAAGTCTTGTCCAGGTAGAACCTCAGTTGTCTGTGAATGTCATGTTGATGTAGAATCCTCTCACTGCGGTTTTGTGGGGTGGGGAGTTGGATGAGCTGGTCGAGAGTGAGTTCATTAACCACTTCTAGCATAAAGGATGGGTTAGTCCTCAGAAACACCCTGTCCTTATGGGAAGACTAGAAAGGGGAGAACAGCCATTAGGGCTTGAAGTTCTGACACCCTTCTAACCAATGTCAAGGCAATCAGCAAGACTGTTTTCCAGGTGCAATGCTTGAGGGAAGTGGATGCTGCTGGTTAAAGGGTGCAGAGTCAATTTCTCTAGTACAAAGTTGAGGTCCCAGAAAGGAGGTATGGGTTTCCTGGGAGGTCTAATGCAGAGGAGACCTTTAAGGAACTGCTTCACGCTAAACCTGGAAGCAAGAGGAGGAGATAAGGGCATGGCTGACGTGGGCTTTGACTAATGAATAAGCCAAGCCAGCATTAAGCAACTCACACAAGTATGATAAAACCACTGGAATATCCATGGTTAACAGATTTTGATCCCTAGACTGAAACGATAATGAAAATATTTTCCATTTGGTAACATGAATTTCTAGTCTCCTGCAAAACCTTGAACACATCTTCAGAAAAAAAAAGTGTCTGAAAGGAATTAGAACCCTAACATCCACAAGATCAAGTGAAGAGTCAATAGCTGAGGGTGAAAGAAAGAAAAGTTATGTAAAATCTTACCATAACCGTAGATGTCCTTCTCTTCCATGTTGCAGTATTCAGTACATATGGGATTACTCCTCTTGCTACCCGAACGTCTGACCAGGATGCAAAAGATTTCAGTCACTGTATGGTGCATGGGACGTCTGACATGGCTAGCAGTACATGGGCCATAAAAGTGATGTCTGCACACACCAGCCCTCAGAAAGTACAGTTGTGTACACTTACCATAAATGTAGATGTTCGAGTGTATTCACTGTTGCAGACATCATATTTGGGTTATCCCTGCCAGTCCAGCAATTGATCAGACCTTCTGAAGGATTTAGTCCTGTCTAAATAGAATCTGAGCTGTCTGTGCACATCAAGAGAGTGAATAATCCTTTCCCCTTGTTCTGGGGATTAGGAGAAAAGGTGGGCAAATGAATGGATTGGTTGAGAGCCACACTGGACACCACTGGGCATGAAGGATGGGTTAGTTCTGAGGGATACCCTGTCTGCATGGAAGATGATGAAGGGTTCCACAGCCATGAGTGCTTGCAGCTCAGAGACTTTTCTGGCTGAAGTGATGGCCAGAAGGAATGCTGTCTTCCAGGAGAGAAATTTTATCTCTGCAGAAGCAACTGGTTCGAAAGGGGGAAGGGTGAGCTTTTCCAGTACAAAGTTAAGGTCCCAAGTTGGCGTTGGTGCCCTTCTGGGTGGCCTCAAGTTGCTAGCCCCTCTTAGGAACTGTTTGATCAAAGGGTGTGAGAAAAGGGGCTGCATGGTAGGAAAATGAGCAGAAACAGCAGTGGCATCATTTTTTATAGAAGAGAAAGAGAGGCCACTGTGTAGTAGGTCAGCTAAGTAATCCAGGATGAGAGGGATGGAGGTCTGTGCTGTATTGGCTCCCTTAGCCTGGATCCAGGTGCAGAACCTTTTCCATTTATCAGCATAAAACATGATGGTGCTAGGACGTCTGGCCTCATGGATAACATCCAGAACCTGTTTACTGAGGTTGGCAGATTGGTTCAGGGTTTGGGAATAAGCAAAGCTGCCAAGTTAAGTGTCTGCAATTGGGGATGCATGAATTCTTGTTCCCTCTGGCATAAGAGGTTTGGAATCTGAGGAAAATGCCATGGAGGAAGCGGAGACAGGCTGCACAGCAAGGGGTACCAGTGTGCTGAGGCCATTCTGAAGCTATAAGAATGGTCCTTGATTGTTTTCCTCCCTTTGAGCAGTACCTGGGGATGAGAGGTAGGGGAGGAAAGGCATAGACCAATAGATTGAAGCAGGGGAAGGACAGGGAAAGCCATGCAGTGATGCTCCCTTGTGCAGAATTTCCTGAGCTGATGGTTGTTGTGGGAGGCAAAGAGGTCAACCTTTGGGGTTCCCCATTTCTAAGTTATTAGGGTGAAGGTACTTCTATTGAGTAGCCACTTGTGTGGGTCCAGAAGGTTTCTGCTTAATTGGTCTGCCAGAGAGTTTGAGAGACCCTGGTAGGAATTGTGCTAACAGGTGTAGTTGCATGGCAGAGGCTGTGTGCCAAAGGGTCATGGTCAGCATGCATAGAGGGTAGGAGTGAGTCCCTCCCTACTTGTTGATGTACCACATCACAGTGGTGTTGTCTGTTTTGATCAGGAGAGAAAAGGCTTGAAAGCTATCAAGGTGTGCTGCACAGCCATCATCTCTTTTTGACTGATGTGCAGAGGAATTTGCTGTGGGCTCCATTGGCCCTGTATGCACCTGCCATCCTAGTGTGCACTCGAAGCATAGTCTGAGGCATCTGTGGTGAGGGTCTGGGTGGCAGGGGGTAAGGAGAAATGCATTCCCTTGTTGTGGGCGCATGCTGCTGCCCACCAAAAAATATTTTCTGAGGCAATCAATTATAGGTAAAAGAGTTTCAAGTGTTGACACCAAAGGCTCTTTAGGTACCATTGAAGTTTCTTCATATGCAGTCTGGCATATGGAATGAGTAGTAGGCAAGATGCCATGAACGCCCAGTAATACCAATACTGGGCGTATTATTGGTTCTTGCCTTTTGTGTTTTTTTTTGTTTTCTTTAAGATGCCATGAACCCCAGAGCTTGCAGGATCTTTCTTGCAGATAGCTGGGGCCTGGTGGCTAGTTGAGAGAAGTAGGCTGTCAGGAAAATGTGTTTCTCTAGAGTGAGGTATGCCATCTGGGATGCTGTGTCCAGACTTTCTCCCAGGAAGATTATCCTTTGGGTGGGCACCTGTTTGGATTTCTTTTTGTTGATTGTGTACCCTAGGGAGGTTAGTAGGGTCTTTACAAAAGCCAGGTGCTTGAGAAGCTTTTCCTGGCTGTCTGCCTGATTAAGGCAGTTGTCTAGGTATGGGTAAATCTGAATATTTCTTTGTCTGCAAAAGGTAATGGTCGGAGCCAGACATTTTCTGAAAACTCTGGGAACAGTAGATAAGCCAAAGGGAAGCATAGAGAATTGAAAGTGTTAAGATTCTGCCCTGAAGCGGAGATATTTCCTGCATGATTCCCTGATAGGAATGTGGTGGTAGGCCTCTTTTAGATCCAGGGTGGCTAGCAAAGCATCCTTGGAGATCATGGGTAGCAGCTGTTGGAGGGTGAGCATTTTGAATTTTGGGATCACCAGGAAGGTGTTTAGAATGGATAGACTGAGGATGGGGCACCAGGTGCCCTCTTTTCTGGGCACCAGAAAAAGTCTGGAGTAGAAACCTTGGCCTATCTGCAGGAACATGCTCTACTGCCCTGATAGAGAACAGGGAAAAGATTTGCTTTTGAGCCTCTGCTCACTGATTTAGTTGTAGATCTGGGAACCCTTTTGGGGTTGGAAGGGTGTGAAAGGAAAATTTGTATCCCTGAGACACAATGTTCAGAACCTAGTGGTCCTTGGTAATGGTGGCCCAGATGCTTGAGTGAAAGGAGAGTTTTCCTCCTAGGGGTAAGTGATAGTGGGCAGAGGGTGGGGTGGAGGAGGTGACTTCTTACTATAATGGGGTGGCTTAGAACTCCCTGGTTTTGAAGTGGAGGTAGTCCACTGCTTAGATCTCTGCATTCCCTGGGGCCACTGTCTGGGGGGTCTGGGTCCACGGGGCTTAGGCTGGGCCAGTTTACTGGGAACAGGAAAGGACCAGTGTTTGGAGGGACAATGCCTACTGAACCTAGGGGGTTGGACCTGCAAGAAATCCTTAACTGTTTGCATAGATTTAGCTTTTTCTTCCATCTTTTTAAGGCCTCTTCGGGCTTAGTGCCAAATAAGTTATCTTTGTGCAAGAGGGCATCCAACAATTTAGATTTTACATGGTCTGGCAGGGGCTGTTCCTTAAACCATGCATGCCTTCCATTGACAGATCCAGTGACTGCTGCCCTGCAAGAAGCTTCTAGGGCATCAAAACCACAGTGCAAGGTGTGTTTAGTTACTTGACTTGCAGAATGCTTTAACTCTTGCAAATCTTTAGATTCTGCCCAAGCAGGAAAGGAAGACATTTTTTTGTTTAAGGAGTTCCAAGGTATGTTGCTGAAATTTCAGCATATGGAATTGACAGTTTAGTGCCCTGATAGCAAGAGTAGCTGAGGTGTATACTTTTTTACCCCATCTGTCCAATGCTCGGGAATCCCTGTCTGAGGGGGTGGAATTCTTAACAGAGGTTTCTTTAATTCCTTTTGGCCCTTGAGAAATGACCTCAGGGTCAGCTGTAGGATTTTTAAAAAGATATTTGTGTGAGTCAAGGACTCTATAGTACCTGTGGTTTTCTGGGAGCAGGAGGAAAGGTGTCAGGAGTCAAGCTGGATTTGAGGAAAACATCCTCCACAACATCCAGAACTGGAGGGATGGCCAAAGGTCTGTGTTGTGGAAGATCTAAGAATTCCCTGAGTCTCTTTTTAGACTGAGGGTAGTCCTAACTCTCTCATTTGAAATGCTCCCTTAAAGTATGCAGGGTTTCCCCAAAGGAAAAATCCTTTGAGGGAGAGGCTGAAGGAATGGAATCCTCTGCATCAGAATCCTCATAAGTGGAGAGGGGTTGTATGTCTTCATATTCAGATGCATCAGATTCATCTGACTCTTGTTCAGACAAAACTACAGGAGACAGATCTCTTTTCCTTTTGGAGGGGATGATCAACATGATAAGGTCTTCTGCCATTTTAATCATTTAAGACTGAGGCAAGGTAGCAGGTGCCTGAGAGTAGGTCGTCAGTTTCTTGGGTGTGGTTTGTTCCCTGGGCCTTAGAAACTTGGTAGTTTTAGAAAGAACGGTAATCGCAAAAGATGTCGGTTTGTGTCAAGATTCAGTAGTGCGAAGGACCTCCTCGGAAGCCGGTGCCTGCTCAGTGGCTCCGAACCCATCCAAGGTAGAGATGACCGCAGGATCCTTAGTCATAGAAGAGTTTTGCGGCATACCAGACTCAGGAAGAGTCTCAGTAGCGGCCTGTGAATCAATAGAAGTGGGCATCAGGGGCTGCAAAAGTGCCTCACTGAGTACAGGAGACTTGACAACTAGCTTAACGGAAGTGTTGTCGGTAGGTTTGGACCTGTGCGGTCTGTCTCTGCCTTTATCTTTAAGTTTTTTTGAAAGATCTGCTGTCGATTGGCTTACCAAAACCATATCGGAATTTGAGGACTGTAAGTAAAAATATCTGGCTACAATAAGGGCCTGACGATGGCTAGTTCTGGTGTTGAACAAAGCACAGAAGCGACAGTGAGGGATGTTGTGGTCTGGGCCTAAACAAGTGACGAAGTAAGAGTGGAAGTCTCAGTGTGGTATTTGCTTTCCACAGGCGAGACGATTATTAACTTTTTCTGACATAGGTTAGTGCAAGAAAAAAGGATCCCCAACGGAATACTTAGCTTTAGAAGACTTCAACTTCAATTTGGTAGACAAAAAGTCAGGTGGCGGCCGACCAGCACTCGTGCAAACTGCTTCTGCTTCGGGCTCCACGTCAAGAAAGACTGATGTAATGGTGTCAGCTGCCTTACTTTATACTACTGATGACCTGATGTCAGTCCTCAAGCGACAGCAACCGACGCAGAAATACTAAGTCTCTGGTATTCGGGCCAGCCGAGGGCTACCCTGGCAGGGATAACCCAAATGTGATGACTGCAACAGTGAAACACGAAGAACATCTGTAAGCTCCAGTTGGAACCAGTCCTAGGAAGGGTGATGCCAGTCCTGTACCACCCAGAAAGGGAAATGCCTTACAAAAGGAGGGGTTGGTGGGTGTGAAGAAATATTGTCACAGAAGAGAAGGACATCTATGGTTATGGTTAGATTTTACACAACTTTTCTATGTCCTTCTATTCAAGTGTTGCAATATTCAGTACATACGGGTGAGTGCCAAAGGTCACTGTGAAGAAGGGGGAGGTGGCCTGGCAGAGTTCTCCAGGAATCCATGGAGGATAGCCCAGGCAAAACCAGTTCTGGCCCTAGACATGTGGTCTAATTTGTAATGTTTGGTGACGGTATGTACTGATGACCAAGTGGTTGCTTCCAGTATAGTGGAGACATCCAAACCCCTGAATAAGGCCCCTGAGGAGGCCATTACCCTGGTGGAGTGTGCTTTGACAGTACCTTGCAGAGATTTACCATGGTGTTTGTAACAAAAGGAAATAGCTTTGGAAATCCATGTTGAAATTATTTGTTTAGATACTGCCTTCCCTAGGGCCCTAGGGTGGAAGGAGACAAACAGTTGATTAGCCTGTCTGATGGACTTGGTTTTCTGCAGATAAAATCTGAGTTGTCTGTGCACATCCAGGGAATGGAGTAGTCTCTCACTGTCTCCCTGTGGGTTAGGGAAGAAGGCTGGTAGGTGGATGGCTTGATTTAGGGAAAGGTCATTCACCACCTTGGGCATGAAGGAAGGATTAATTATAAGAGTAACCCTGTCAGTATGGAATACTAGGAAGGGTGGAATAGCCATGAGGGCTTGCAACTCTGACACTCTCCTGGCTGAGGTCATGGCCATGAGGAGGACAGTCTTCCATGTGCAATGTTTTAGGAAACTTTAGCAGCTGGCTCGAATGGGGGAAGTTTGAGCTTCTCTAAAACATAGTTGAGATCCCATGGAGGGGGAGAAGGTTTGCAAGGCGGTCTGAAGGACCACGTTAAGGAACATCTTTGCCAGTAGTCTGGAAGCTAGGGGGGATCCAGGGGAAGACACGCTGAAATGGCAGACAAGTGGGTCTTAATGGAAGAGAAAGTTAATCCTGTCTGCAATAGTTCACACAGGTAAGACAGTGCTAGAAGGGTCTTGCTTTTCAGCAGGTCTAACTGCCTTTTGAGACACCATATGGAAAATCTCTTCCCACTTTGACAGGTAAGACTTCCTGGTATTTGGTTTCTTGGCCTTCTGCAGGACAGTGAGCACATCCTCATCGTAAAGGTATCTGAAAGGGATCAGAATCCTATCACCCTCAGGGTGAGGTGAAAAGATTGCTACTGTGGGTGTATTTGGGATCCCTTGTGCTGTGTGAGAAGGTCTACTCTGGGGGGTAACTTGTGGTGATTGCCCTTGGATAGCTGTAATAGGAGGGAGAACCAATGCTGCCTTGGCCAATAGAGAGTCACCAGCAAGATTTTTGGTCTGTCCTGCTGCATCCTCAGCAGGACCTTCTGAATAAAGGAGAAGGGGAGAATGTATAGAGAAACATCCCCTTTCAGGAAATTGAGACGGCATCTGTTGCCATAGCCTGTGGATCTGGAAGTCTGGTGCAGAAGGAAGGAAGTTGCCTGTTGATGGAGGAGGCAAACAGGTCTATTTGAGGTATACCCCACCGGTGGACCAGGTCCAGGAAGACATCCCTGTGTAGCATTCATTTGTGTGTCTTTGTCATGAATCTGCTGAGGGAGTCTGCATGAGAATTCTGTTGTGAAGGTATGTAAACCACCTGTAAGGTTATTCCCTCAGTGGAGGCCAGTTCCCACACCAGGAGAGCTAGTCTACAAAGCAAATAAGATTCAGCCCCCCCCCCCCGCTTGCTGTGATATTGTCTGTAAAGATCTTTAGTGGTCCTTGTTGGAGACTGGTTTGGAAGGCTCACAAGGCCAGAAATATTGCTCTAATTTCTCGGAAATTGATGTGCTCTTTCCTGTGTGGCCCTGGCCACACTCCTTGCACTTTCAGGTTCCCCAGAGTTGCTCCCCAGCCCAAGTCTGAGGTGTCTGTGTACATGATCTGTTTGGGTTGAGGTGGTTGGAGGGAAGACCAGAGTTGAGGTTCATCTACGTCACCCACCAATGAATTTCCTGCTTGAGGCAGGACAGGAGGGGTATCCTGTACTTGAGGGGGTGGGGGTGCTGGGTCCAAACTGACCTGAGGTACCACTGCAATTTCCTTATATGGAGTCTTGCTAATGGTAACATGATGATGGTGGATGCCATGTAGCCCAGGAGCCTGAGGTACTGCCTTGCTGTCATTTCTGTGGTCTGAAGGACCAGAAGTAAGTGTTGTGTCAAGCTTTCCACCTTTTGGTGGGGGGGGGGTAGGCTTTCAAGATGTTTGTTCAACTCCTGCACCCCAAGAGAACAATGTCTTGAATAGGTTCCAGTTGGGATTTGGGGAAATTGATCTGAAACCCCAGGGACTGCAGGAGAGTAATGGGAACCTTATAAGTGTTGCAGGAGGGCCTGTTTGCAGTTTGCCTGAATGAGCAGGTCTTCCAGGTAAGGGGATATCTGAATTCCTTTTGTCCTGCATAAGGCAATAACTGGAGACAGACATTTGGTGAAGACTCTGGATGCAGTGGAAAGCCAAAAGGGCAAAGCAGAGAATTGAAAGTGAGAGGACCCCAGAGAGAACCTCAGGTATTTCCTAAAACTGGGCCTTATAATGATGTGAAGGTAGGCATCCTTGATATCTAAGGTAGCCATGAACCCTTGGGGGAGTAGCAGTGGAAAGAGAGTTGGTAAGGTCAGCATCCTGAAAGTTGGTACCTGAAGGAAGATGATGAGTAGTGAGAGGTCTAGTAGTGAAAGGTCCTGAATTGGTCTCCATGGACCGTCTTTTCTTAGAATCAGGAAAATCCTGGAGTAGAAGCCTCTTCCTTTTGCAGACAGTGGAACTGTTTGAATGGTGCCTTGAGCCATAAGGTTGTCTAGCACTGGCTGCAATAGGGGAAACTGTTCTTTTGGGGACTATGGGATACTGTTTCTGTTTGGAGGCATGAGCCAAGTCATAAAATACCCATTTTGTATTATAGAAAACAAAAGTCGGAAGCCAAACAGTCTCGCACACCTGAAGAAATCCTTAACGCAATTTTATTAACAAAAATAGGTTAGCGTTTTCGCTTCTCTGTAAGCGGAAGCTTCATCAGAGTAAACCAAAATGTTCAGTAAAAGTTCAGTTTATTGAACATTTTGGTTTACTCTGATGAAGCTTCCGCTTACAGAGAAGCCAAAACGCTAACCTATTTTTGTTAATAAAATTGCGTTAAGGATTTCTTCAGGTGTGCGAGACTGTTTGGCTTCCGACTTTTGTTTTCTGCAGTTTTTGTTGCTTGTGGGATTTACCATTTTGTATTATAGAAAGGACCCATTTGTCTGAAGTGATAAGTCTCCACACTTGGAGACAGTGAGAGAGATGCACAGACAGGGAGAAAGTGGGGGTTCTAAGGTTGGCAGGTAGTTACACGCTACCTGCCCCGTCTTGAAAGGGAAGCCGGGCTAATAGATGGGAAACCCTGGTAGGAGTGGGTTACTTCCTGGAGGTTTTCCTAGGCCTTGTGTTTTTGTTGAGTAATGCCTCTGGAATTTTGGAATAGGAGAAACCAGCAGGTGTTTTAAAGCCTGCATTTCCTTCCGCTTTTGTTGTAAAGACTTGAATGTCTGCTACTTTTGTTCCAAACAGGGCTGTATTTTCCAAAGGAGCATCAACCAGCTTGGCTCTAAAGTCATCTGGTAGAGGTTGGAGGCATAGCCAGGAGTACCTCCTCAAGGCAGATGCTGATGCTTCCTACCTGACTGAGGCCTCAGCAGCATCATAACTGCACTTGATAGAGTGCCTGGTAATCTGAGAAGTAAGGGCAACTAGGGAAGACAGTGAACCTTTGGCAGCAAAATCAGGGGAGTCAGACAATTCCTTTGAGATCTTCTCCAAAAGGGATAAGGCATATTTAGCCATGTGTGTCTGATAATTAGTAGCTCTGAAAGCCAGAGTATATATTTTCTTACCCAGATGTTCCATGGTTTTGCTGTCCTTAGCAGGTAGGATGGCTCTGGAAAGCAATGGTTTTGAAGCCTTATCAGTGGAAATGGAAATTGTGGCAGAGTCTGCAGCATGACACTTAATTAGAAACTTAGCAGTCTCAGGGACTTTATAAAGCTTGTCAGATCTGCATGGGGCAGGGGGCTGTGAGTCCGGGTTCAAGGATGCTGTTGAGAAGGAATCCAGAAAAGCAGGTAAAATGGGCAGAACAACAGTAGGAGTTGGAGAATCCATCTGAATGAGGTCATAATTCCTTTTTTGTACCTCAGTCATTTCAGATGATTCCATTCCCGCTTGAAGTGTTCCTTCATTTTACTAATAGTTTCCCCAAAAGTTAAATCCTGTACTGGGGAGTCAGGGTTAACAGATTCTTCCTCTGGGGAGCCATATCCCAGGGGAGAAGGCAGCTGGGAGGTATATAAAAGGGATTCTTCAGAAGAAGAATCAGAGAATTCCTCCTCTTCCCTCAGAGAGGGATCTGATGTCTGAGGCCTAGGGCTCAGTATAGGTGGAGGGATTGTGGATGTCCCTGGAGTGGCAGGCCGTAAGGCCATAAAGTAATTAAACAGGCTTTGGCTGAAGGCCTGCCAGTCCAGGGTACTCTCAGGAGCAGGAGACACATGCTTTCTTTTTTCCTTCCTTTTGAGAGAGACTAGCAGGCATCTGAATGGAGGAAGGCCTAGTATTGGGCGACTGTAAGATAACAGAAAGATCTGACAGTCATACCAGAGTTGCAGGTTCCCCCCAGCATCAGAATAGCCTCTGTGGATGTGCCCTCCATGCAGGATTCTGCATCTTCCGTATAGGTACCCACTGTATCCAAAGCAGCGGAGCCCAAGTCTTCAACCAGGCCGACATGGGCCACAGGCTGAGAGTTGGAGGAGGCAGAATGGCAGTAGTAGGCCTGATGGTTTTTGCCTTCTTTTTGGTGGTTCAGTAGGTAAGTCATTGGAGCCCTCCATACCTAATGCTAACTGTTTCAGACGTTGGTTTTCTAGGTATAGTGTGGAGACAGCTGTGGAGAGTCTTAGGCACAAACGCCTGGCAGATGGTGCAGATCTTGTAATGGTGTGACCTACCTAAACAAAACAGACACTGATCGTGGGCATCCCTGTGAGGTATATGATGGCCACACTTACGCTTACCCTTTCTGGATGACATGAACAAATAGAAACAAAATAAATGACTGAAAATGTTCCCCAACGGGGCACTTATCTGATTTCTGTAGAATTTGATGGCCAGGAAACCAGGAACACCTGATGTTCAACTGGCGGCTGAGAAGTTCTGGAAGCTGGTGTCTGCAGATGTCACTTTTATGGCCCATGTACTGCTAGTCACGTCAGCCATCCCAAGCACCATACAGTGATTTAAATCTTTTGTTTACTAGCCAGACATTTAGGTAGCAAGAGGAGTAAACCTGTATGTACTGAATACTGCAACATGTGAATAGAAGGACATCAGTTGTGTAAAATTGTACCATAACCATAGATGTCCTTCTCTTCCATGTTGCAGTATTCTAACATATTTGGGAAACTCTGCTTCAGGTGACCCGAACCCCTGGCTCATATAGAAAAGCTTAGCCTGACTGCTGTAAAGTGTGTGGGACATCACATGCAAGGACCATAAACCATGGGCCATAAATGTAATATCCACATTCACAGACCTCAGAACTGAATGCCCCACTTGGACAATAATCTAAGGTAAGCTGAAAGGATGCCATCCAAAAAAGGGAAAATGTCCTAGAGGGGGTAGGAGGGAATGATAGCAATACTGCAACATGGAAGAGAAGGGCATCTATGTTCATGGTAAGATTTTACACATGTATTCTATGTCCTTCTATTCTCAGGTTGCAGTATTCTAACATGTGGGAGAGTACCAAAACTCAACCTGTGTTATGGGAGGAGGAAAAGAATGAAGTTTCCAAGAATCCATGGAGGATGGCTTCAGCAAATCCTGCCTTAGTCCTGGAGGTGCAGTCCAATTTATAATGTTTAGTGAAAGTGTGGACTGAAGACCATTTAGCTGCCTCTAAAATGGTGGTTGTATCTAGTCCTTTGAAGAATGCCCTGAAGAGGCCATAGCTCTGGTTGAGTGGGATCCCACTGTGTAGGGTAACTGTTTTCCATGGAAGAAGTAGCAGAAAGGCAGTTTTGGAAATCCATGCAGATATAGTTTGTTTGGATACAACTTTCCCCAGTGCCCTGGGGATACAAAGAGCTGGTTGGACTTTCTGATGTCCTTAGTCTTATCCAGATAGAATGTAAGTTGTCAGTGAACATCAAAGGAAAGGAGCACTTTCTCACTGTCATTCTGTGGGGAAAGAAAGAAGGTGGGCAAATGAATAGATTAGTTAAGGATTAGTTCATTGACCATTTTAGGCATGAAGGAAGGGTTTGTACAAAGAGAGATCCTGCCCTTATGAAAAATGAGTTAAGGTGGGATAGCCATGAGTGCTTGGAACTCAGACTCTTCAGGCCAAAGTTAGGGCTACAAGAAGCACTGTTTTCCAGGTGCACATCTTTAAGGTGGCTGACGCTGCTGGTTTAAATGGAGCAGTAGTGAGTTTCTTCAGAATAAAAAAATCAAATCCCAAGGAAGGATGGGTTTTCTTGATGGTCTGATGTGAAGAACCCCTTTGAGAAGGAGCTTCATCTCTAATCTGGATAATAATGGTGGATTGACAGGTAAGCAGACTGAGACAGCTGACAAACAGACTTTCACTGAAGAGTATGAAAGTTCACATTTTAGGAACTCACACAAATAAGACAACACTAGATGTATCTGCCTGAAAGAGGTCTAGTTCCCTGTGAAGACACCAAGTGGAGAACCTTTTCCATTTAGATAAATAGGATATCCTGTTAGAGGGTTTCCTGGCATCCTGCAGGACAGACAGCATGTTCTCTGAGCAAAGGTATCTAAAAGGGATTAAAATTTTATCACAGGGTAAGTCTGAGAGTTTGCAGGTATGGGTGGATAAGAGATCTCTTCTGTTGTGTGACAAGGTCCACCTTGTAAGGCAACTTGTGGTGATTGCTCTTGGATTGACTTGCTGAATCTTCAGCAGGACTTTCTGTATAAGAGGGAATGCATACAGAAACATCCCCTTCCAGGAAATTGTGAAGGCGTCCACTCTCTAGGCTTGTGGGGAGGGGGACCCTTAGCAGAATAGCTGTAGTTGTCTGTTCTGAGGGGAGGCAAACAGATCTGTGGTGTACCCCACCGGTGGACTATGTCCAGGGAAACATCTCTGTGTAACATCCATTTGTGACTTTGAGACAATGATCTGCTGAGGGCATCTGCCTGATCATTGTTCTGTGATGGGATGTAAACTGCCTGTAGTGTTACATTGGAGTGAGTAGCCAGGTCCCATGCTTGGATGGCCAGTCTGAAGAGTATGTCAGTCTTGCCCCCCCCCAGTTGTTAATCTACCACAGTACTGTGGTGTTGCCTGTAAAGATTTTGAGGGGAGCTGGTTGTATGAGGGGAAGGAATGCCTTCAGGGCTAGGAGAAGTGCAGTTACTTCCCTGATGTTGATGTGTTTTTCTGAAGGCAGGGGTCCCAGTGGCCCTGCACCTTGAGTCCATTCATAGTGGCCCCCCACCCAAGATCTGATGCATATGTGTACATCTGTTGAACTGCAGTGACAGGCTGTAATGGGAGTCCTGGATTCAGATAAATAGAATAGTTGTGTAAGAGCTTACCATAACCTTAGATGTCCATCTCTTCCATGTTACAGCATTCATAACAGTAGGGAAGTTGCTGCCTGGAGTGTCACTGTCCAGCCAGTATACCAAAGTCTTTGTTCAGGAGGGTATGTGTGACATCCCTTACCAGGGACATAAACCAATGTTGGGTATAAAAGTGACGTCTGTATGTACCCTCATCAGAATGTTTTGCCACATACAGTAGTGTTCCTGTGGGTTAAAAGGGGGTCCTACTTGGAGACCCTTAGACTTACATGTAGGCCAGGCCCAGGGCAGTAGGTTGGCTGTGTTAAGAGTGGAGACTGGGGAAGAGAATGACTATGTCCTCACAGGTAGGCCATGGTGTGATAGTTAGGAAAGAAACAGGGGGTAGATGGGTGGGACTGAATACTGCAACATGGAAGAGAAGGGCATCTAAGGTTATGGTAAGTTCTTACACAACTATTCTATGTCCTTCTATTCTCATGTTGCAGTATTCATAACAGTAGGAAGAGAACCAGAGCTTTAGGTATGAACCTGGGTGGATTAGCGGTTTCCATGGTCAACCAGTCCTTGGAAGATTGCCCTGGCAAAACCTACTCTTGCTAGGGAGGCCATGTCCAGCTTATTGTGCTTGGTGAAGGTGTGGACCAAGGTCCAAGTGGCTGCTTCTAAAATGGAGGTGAAGTCAATGCCTTTGAAAATGCAGAAGAGGGGGCAACTGCCCTGGTAGAGTGAGGTTTAACATGGCCCTGCAGTGATTTTCCATGATGGCAGTAGCACAAGGTAATGGATTTTGAGATCCATGAGGAAATGGTCTGTTTGATGACAGCTTTCCCTAGGGCTCTGGGATGGAAGGAGATGAATAATTGGTCAGATTTTCTAATAGATTTGGTTTTGTCCAAGTAGTACCTGAGCTGCCTGTGTACATCCAAAGAATGAAGAGTCCTCTCTGAGGAGTTTTCAAGATGAGGGAAAAAAACTGGTAGGTTAATGGTTTGGTTTAATGAAAGTTCATTAACTACCTTGGGCATGAAGGAAGGGTTGGTCCTGAGAGCAACTCTATCCTTGTGGAAAACGAGATAAGGAGAGGTAGCCATAAGGGCTTGTATCTCTGAAACCCTCCTAGTGGAGGTAAGGGCCACTAGCAGAACTGTTTTCAGGGTGCATAGTTTCAGGGACACTGAGTGAGCTGGTTCAAAAGGAGGTAAAGTTAGTTTTTCTAATACAAAACTGAGGTCCCAATGGGGGTAGGTCTCCTGGGGGGTCTGATATGAAGGACTCCTTTCAGAAAAAGCTTGACTTCCAGTCTGCATGCCAGAGGAGGTGATATGGGCAGATAAACAGAAATGGCAGATAAGTGGACTTTGACTGGAGTAAGTTAGTCCTGAGTGGAGTAGCTCACACAAACAGGATAGAACCACTGGTATAGGAGTAATAAGCAGGTCCTGTTTTTTCCTTTGACACCACTTAGAGAATCTGCACCACTTTGATACAAAGCTTCTCCTGGTACTAGGTTTTATGGCCTCCTGCAGAACATTGAGTATGTTCTCTGAATATAGGTGTCTGTAAGGGATTAGAACCCTATCACCCATAAGGTCAATTTCAGGTTGTTCACCTGTGGGTAGAGTAGGGATCCCCTGTCCTGTGTGAGCAGGTCTATTCGGTGGGGTAATCTGTGGTGATTGCCCTTGGCTAGTAAGTGGAGGAGAGGAAACCAACACTGTCTTGGCCAAAATGGGTCACCAGTTGGATTTTGAGTTTGTCCTTCCGAATTTTCAGAAGGACTTTCTGAATTAGTGTGAAAGGAGGGAGGGCATAAAGGTACAGTCCCTCCCAAGAAAAGGAGAATGTGTCCACTTTCCAAGCTTGTGGATGTGGATCCCTTGTACAGAAGCTGGCTATTTGTTTGTTCTGGGGGGAGGCAAAGAGATCTGCTTGTGGAATACCCCACCTGTGTATCAGGTCCAGGAACACCTCTCTCTGAAGCATCCATTTGTGAGAGGAGGCCGAGGTTCTGCTGAGTTTGTCTGCCATAACATTCTCTGTTGACGGGCTATACACCGCTAACAGGTAGACCTGGAGGGAAGACGCTAAGTTCCAAATCTGGATGGCCAGGCTGCATAGGGGGTAGGACCTTGTCCCCACTTGTTGATGTACCACAGGACAGTCGTATTGTCTGTGATTACTTTCAGGGTTCCTGGCAGGAGAGTCGATTTGAAGGTTAGAAGAGCTAATAGTAATGCCCTCATTTCCTTGATATGGATGTGGTCTTTTTGTCTTAGAATGGACCATTTGCCTTGTACTGAGAATTGTTACTGGTTCATTGGGAGCACTGCACCCCATCCCAGGTCTGACACATCTGTGGAGACCTGTTGTTGGGGGGCTGGAACCTGTAGGTGGGTTCCTAGGTTGAGGGGCAATGCTGATACCCACCACTGGATTTCCTTTTTTAGGCACAGAAGAAGGCAAAGGGGCAAGTCCATGGGTTGGGAGTGTTGGCTCCATAGGTTTTTTAGGACCCACTGGATTTTGCCCATGTGGGGTCTTGCCAGAGGTAACATGGGTATCAGAGATGCCATGTGACCTAACATTCTCAGGAATTCCCAAGCTGTCAAGTGGGAGTGGGTGAGGATCTGTATAAAAAATAGACAAAGGTCTTTGATCCTTTTGTCTGGGATGAAGGCTTTCATGCTTACTGTTTTGATCCTTCACCCCAAGAAAACTAAGTCCTGAGAGGGGGTCAGGTGAGATTTTTCTTGATTTAGGGTGAACCCTAGTTGAGTCAGGGTGGAAGACACCATTTGTAGGTGAAGTAAAAGACCATGGTAGTCTTGATGAAGGATGAGCAGGTCATCTAGGTATGGGTATATTTATATTCCCTGAGTCCTGCAGTGAGCAATGAAGGGAGTTAGGGACTTTCTGAACACTCGAGGGGCAGTAGAGAGACCAAAGGGCAAGGCATTGAATTGAAAATGACAGGAGCCTATAGCAAAGCGGAGGTATTTCCTGTAATTTGGATGGATGGGAATGTGTAGATAGGCATCCTTCAAATCCAGGGCTACCATGAATTCTTGTGGGGGTATAAGTGGTAAGAGAAGGGGTAAGGTAATCATTTATGAAGCTGGGAACTTTGAGGAATTGGTTTAGGAAAGATAAGTCTAGGATTGGCCTCAAAGGGCCGTCTTTCCTTGGTACAAGAAACATCCTGGAGTAAAAGCCTGCATTTCTGTGTGTGGTGGGTACCTGTTCTATGGTACCCAGAGTTAGGAGTTGTTGAATGATGGTTGGAAATAGGTGAATTTGTTTTTTTGGTGGTTGGGGATTACCTTGGAAAGGTGGAACCATCCACCAAGTCATGAAACATCCTCTCTGAATGATGGAGAGGACCCATTGTTCTGCTGTGATTATCCACTAGGAGGGTAGGGAGGGTGAGATGAAGGGATAAGGGTGTGTTTGGGTCCAAAGGAGGTGAGTCACAGTGGAGGAGGATTGGATTGGTTAGACTGACTCTGAAAGGAATTGGTGGAGGAGCTAGTGGGAAACCTGGGAGTATAATTTTTTCTGGGTTATCTACATCCCTTAGATTGAGGAGCTGTGTGAAAGGACTGCCTTCTAACAAAGGAGGGCTTCTGTGGGTAATTTCTATGGTATCTGGGAATAGGGGATACCAGAAGATGTTTGAAATTTTGTAGTTCCTTTCCCTTTTCTTGAAGGGATTTAAGGAGCTCAGCAGAAGCCTGTCCAAAGAGGACCTTATTGTCCAAGGGTGCGTCAAGTAACTTTGTCTGTACATCCATGGGGAGAGGTTGAAGCCTTACCCAGGAGTATCACCTTACAACCAATCCTGACACAGCTGATTTAGATGAAGCTTCCACAGTATCATAACTGCACTTAATGGAGTACCTAGTCACTTGGGATGCTGTGGAAAGCAGAGTGTTGACTTGGGCTTTTATGGGAGAATCTGATATCTCAGACAGGAGGGTAGAGGCTTTGGATATGGTATCTAGAACATACCTATCCATATGTGTTTGGTAGTTGAGGGCCCTTATAACCACAGTAGAGGAGGTATACACTTTCTTTCCTAGTCTGTCCATGAATTTGCTGTCTTTATCAGTTGGGTAAATGGCAGCTGAAGGTAATTGTCTTGAAGATTTGTCAGCAGAGACAGCTATAAAGTAAAGTTGTGTACACTTACCATAAATGTAGATGTTTGAGTGTATTCACTGATGCAGTCATCACCTGTGGGGTTATCCCTGCTGTGGTAGCTCTCGGTCGGCCCGAATACCAGAGTCAATGTTTTTTTTTTGCATCGGCTGCAGTCGCCTGTAGTCTGACATCAGGTCATCAGTGCTATAAAGCAAGGAAGCTGATGTCATTACATCATTTTTTTCTTGCCCTAACCCATCAGCAGCACAAAGAGATAAGGAAAAGTGTTTCTGGTGGCAAAAAGCCACCATGGGAAGCTTATGTCCCCTTAGGGGAAGATGCTATATGGGGGATGGAGGGGGTGAACCAGGACTTCAACAGTGAATACACTCAAACATCTAAATTTATGGTAAGTGTTCACAACTGTACTATGTTCTTCATGTTTCACTGTTGCAGTCATCACCTGTGGGAAGATTCCCAAAGCTGAGGAGAGGCGTGGAGGAGAGGTTAGAGTCCTAGGCATGGGTCAGCAGACCCTGCACAACTGCAAAGGCAAACCTTGCACTAGACTTAGAAAAAGGAGGTAGGTGGTAATGCTTTGTAAAGGTATGGACAGAGGTCCAGGTGGCAGCTTCCAGGATGTCCCTGGTGGGGACTCCTCTGAGGAAGACTGTGGAAGTGTAGGCTGCCCTAGTGCAATGGGTACAGATAGACTTAGGGGGAGTTTCCCATGTAGTCTGTAGCAGCAATGGATACAGTGTGATATCCATTTAGAAATGGTTTGTATGGAAATGGGCTTCCCCTCTGCCTCAGGGGCAAAGCTGACAAGTAGTTGTTCTGTTTTTCTGAAAGGTTTAGTATGGTTCAGGTAGTATCTGAGTTGTATGTGCACATCTAGTGAGTGTAGAATTCTTCCCCCTTGTTTTGAGGGTTGGGAAAGAAGGTGGGTAGGTTGAAGGTGACATCAGATACCACCTTGGGCATAAAGGAGGGGTTCGTCCTCAGAGAGACCCTGTCTGCATGGAAAATGATGAAGGGCTCAACAGCCATGAGAGCCTGAAGTTCTGATACCCTTCTCGCTGAGGTGATAGCTAGTAGGAAGGCAGTCTTCCAGGAGAGGTATTTTAATTCTGCAGAAGCAGCAGGTTCAAAAGGAGGTAAGGTTAGTTTTTATAGAACATAATTTAGGTCCCAGGGTGGCATGTGAGGCCTTCTGGGAGGCCCGATATTAGAAGCCCCTCTAAGGAATTGCTTAATAAAAGGATGAGAGAAAAGGGGATAAGGTCTGAATCGTAATGAGCTGAAATGGCTGAGGCATGGATTTTAATAGAGGAGAAAGAGAGGCCACTATTGAGCAACTCGTCTAGGTAATCCAAGATAAGAGGGATGGCAGGATGGGAGGTACTGGCCCCTTTGGACTGGTTCCAGGAGCAGAATCTTTTCCATTTCTCTGCGTATGATTTTCTGGTGCTGGGGCTTCTGGCCTCAGTGATTATGTCTAGGACCTGTTTGCTTAACAGGGACTCCTTGCTGGCGTTTAAGGTATAAGTCATGCTGAAAGATTGAGAGTCTGTAAGTCTGGGTGCAGTATCTTCCCCCTCACCTGGGTTAAGAGGTCTGAGATAAGGGGAAGCTGCTTGGGGGGGCTGTAAGGTCAGCCTGCGCAGTAAGGAGTACCAATACTGTCTTGGCCAATCTGGAGCAATGAGGATGACCTTTGGTCTCTCCTCCCTTATTTTGGTCAGTACCTTGGGAATAAGAGGCAGAGGAGGGAATGTGTATACAAAGATGGAGTTCCAGGGGAAGGTCAAGGCAAAGAGATCCACCTCCGGAGTCCCCCACTCCTGAGTGATTTGCAGAAAGATTTCCCTGTGGAGCTGCCATTCGTGGGGTCCAGAAAGTTTCTGCTGAGGTGGTCTGCCAGAGTGTTGTTGACCCCTGGTAGGTATTGGGCAATTAGGTGTAGACCCATGGTGGTGGCTGTAAGCCATAGGCTCATGGCTAACCTGCACAGTGGGTAAGATTGGGTCCCCCACTGTTTGTTGATGTACCACATTACTGTGGTGTTGTCTGTTTTTATAAGGAGAACCCCTGGCCTCAGATGGGGTTTGAAGGATGTCAGAGCCTTTTGTACTGCCATCATTTTTTTCTGATTGATGTGCAAGTGAAGTTGCTGGGCATCCCAAAGACCTTAGGTGCACCTGCCTGCTAGGTGAGTGCCCCAAGCAATGTCTGAGGCATCAGTGGTGATGGTCTGGCTGGATGGACAGAGGATGAATGGGAGACCCTTGTTCCTGGTACAGGCCTCTGCCCACCAGAGAAACTCGGCCCTTATACATGGGATTAGAGGGAGAGAGGTCTCTAGAGACTGAGAGTGCTGGCACCAAAGGTTCTTTAAATACCACTGAAGTTTTCTCATGTGAAGCCTGGCCAGAGGAATGAGAAGGATGCAAGATGCCATGTATCCCAGGGCTTGCAGGAATTTCCTCACAGTGAGGTGACTTATGGAAGCCAGCTGGGTAAAGTAGAGAGGCAGGAAGCTCTGCTTTTCTGGGGATAGGAAGGCCATTTGGGATGCTGTGTCTAGTATAGCTCCCAAGAAAATGATCTTCCTGGTGGGGTTTTGTTTTGATTTCTTCTCATTGATGGTGAACCCTAGGGAAGTTAGGAGTGCTTTGACAAAGAGAAGGTCCTGGAGCAGCTTTTCTTTGCACTCTGCCTGAATGAGGCAGTCATCCAGGTAAGGATAAATCTGTATACTTCTCTGTCTGCAGAATGCTATGGCCGGGGCCAAGCATTTGGTGAATATTCTGGGAGCAGTAGATAAGCCAAAGGGCAGCGCAGATAACTGGAAGTGTTGTGAGCCTGCTCTGAAGTGCAGGAATTTTCTGCACAATTCCCTGATGGGGATGTGGAGGTAGGCATCTTTTAGGTCTATGGTCACTAACCACACATTTTTGTTAGCATAGGCAGCTACTGCTGCAAAGTTAGCATTTTGAATCTGGGGACCACCAGGGAGGTGTTCAGAATGAATAGATCCAGGATGGGGTGCCAAGTGCCCTCTTTTCTGGGAACTGGGAATAGTCTGGAATAAAAGCATTTGCCTGTATGATCTGAGGGGACAGGTTCTACTGCCCCCTGGGATATGAGAGTTTGGACCTGTTTCAATGCCACTGCCCACTGATTTGGAGGTAAGTCTGGGCACCCACTTGGAATTGGGAGTTCGCTGAAAGAGAATTTGTATCCCTGAGAAATGATCTTTAAGACCCATTGGTCCTTTGTTACAGAAAGCCAATTGTCTTTGAAGAGGGACAGCCTTCCTCCTGGTTTTTAATGAGAGATGGGAGGGCAGAGGGGGGAAGGGGAGTCATTGTGAGTGTTTGCCATAGAAGGTTGGCTTAAAACTCCCTGCCTTAGAGATGGAAGTGGTCTATTGTTTGCTTCTCTGTTGGCCCTGGGATAGGGCCCTGGATGGTCTGTCCCTGTGGGGCTTACCTTGGCCCTGTCTGCTAGGTGCAGGGAAGGCCCAGTGCTTAAAGGGAAAGTTCCTACTGTATCTGGGAGGTTGAACTTGAAAGAAATCCTTTACTGTTTGCATAGATTTTGCTTTGTCTTCCATCTTTTTAAGCACCTCTTCTGCTTTTTCCCCAAACAAGCACTCCTTATCTAGGGGAGCATCACTAAATTTAAGACTTGACATGATCAGGGAGAGGTTGTTCCTTCAGCCATGCATGTCTCCTAATGACAGATCCTGTCACTGCTGCCCTGCTAGAGGCTTCTAGGGAGTTACATCCACATTGTAATGAGTGTTTGGCCACTTGACAAGCAGAGTGCAGTAAATCTGCTAACTCGTTTGAATTGATACAGTCAGGAAAGGTAGCAATCTTCTGTTTTAATTATTCCAAAGTGTGTTGATATTTGAACATATGGAACTGACAACTGAGTGTTCTGATAGCTAAGGTTGTAGAGATATATACTTTTTTTCCCCATCTGTCCAGAGCTCTGGGGTCCTTGTTAGAAGGAAGAGGATTCTTGACAGAACTAGTCTTAGCTCCTTTAGGTTCCTGTGTAATGACCTCTGGGTCTGCAGCAGGATGTCTGTACAGGTATTTGTGAGAATCTGGTACTCTGTAGTACCTGTCAGGTTTACTGGGGGCAGGAGGGAGGGCATCAGGGGCTAAGCTGGATTAATGGAAAACATCATCCACCACTTCTAAACTAGGGGGGATGGCCAGGGTTCTGTGCTGGGGCAGGTCCAGAAACTCTCTAAGCTTTTTCTTAGACTGTGGAAAGTCCTGAGATTCCCATTGGAAATGTTCCCTGAGGGAGTGAAGGGTTTCCCTAAAGGAAAGGTCCTCTGGAGGGGAGGCAGAAGGGAATGGATTCCTCTGCATCTGAAACCTCATAAGCAGTTAAGGGATGCTGTTTCTCTTCGATAACTGAATAGTCAGATTCCTCAGAATCATGTTCTGTCATAATTTCTGGGGAAGGGTGTCTTTTCCTTTTAGAAGTAGTGGCCTGACTACCCTGGATAAGGGAGATGAGATCCTCCGCCATTTTAAACATTTGTGCTTGGGGTGGTGGAGCAGTAGCAAGATGGTGGCTAGAAGCAGATTTCCTAGAAGTGACCTGGCTTCTAGGCCTCTGTGAATCCGTCGGTCTAAGAGAAACAGTAGTCAGATGCGAAGACATCATTTTTTTTGTCTTGATTCGGTAGTGTGAAAGGCCTCCTCGGAAGCCGGTGCCTGCGTCGTGGCTCAGGACACAACCGAGGCAGAAACAGCCAAAGGCTCAGAAGGCGATGAAGATTTCTGTGTCATACCAGACTCCGAAAGGGTCTCAGTAGAGGCCTACATAGATATCGAATCAGGCATCAGGGGCTGCAAAAGAGCATCACTGAATCCGGAGAACTGATGACCTGCTTAGCGGTAGCATCATTGGAAGGCTTAGCCTTGTGTGGTCTGTCTCTATTTTTATCTCTACGTTTTTTCAGAATGTCCACAGATTGTTGGCTGATGGACACCATATCGAAAAGCGAAGATGAAACATGAAAATAACTGTCTACAAAAGAGCTGTAAGGCGAATGGTTCTCGCATTAAAGAGGGCACAGAACCAGCAATGGGGGATGTCGTGGTCTGGGCCTAAACAAGTGACATAGTAAGAATGGAAGTCTCGGTGTGGGATCTGCTTTCCATAAGCAAGACAACTGTTAACTTTTTCGGACATCATTTAGTGCAAGAAGATAGGATCCCCAATGGGGTACTTAGCTTTAGACGTTTTCAGCTGAAATTCAACTTCTGGTTGCAACCGACCATCACTCATGCAAACTGCTTCTGCTATGGGCACCACAGCAAGAAAGACTGGTGTAATGACATTGGCTGCCTTGCTTTAAAGCACTGGCAACCTGACATCAGACTACAGGCGACTGCAGCTGAAGCAAAAAAAATTGAATCTGTTATTTGGGCCGACCGAGGGCTACCACAGCAGGGATAGTCCCACAGGTGATGACTGCAACAGTGAAACATGAAGAACATCAGCTGGGTCTGCTGGAAGGTTTCTAAAGAGGAACTGACTGTCCTGGGGGACCTTATAGAAATGGTCTGGCCATTTAGAGGCAGGTGGTTGTGAGTCAGGAGACTGAGATACAGCCAAAAAAACATCCTGGAAAGCAGTTAACAAAGGGAGGACTGCAGAAGGAGATGGTTGCTCCATTTGTAAAAGATCAATGTACCTTTTCTTGGAGTCAGAAACCTCTGATCCCTGCCACTTAAAATGTTCCCTCATGAGGGAGATAGTGTCCCCAAAGGTAAATTCTTCTCCTGGGGACTCAGGAGAAATTGAATCCTCCTCCTCTAGGGTAATGAAATCCTTGGGGGAGTCTATATGGGTTTCATAAGAAAAGGATTCCTCAGAAGAGGTGTAGTCTCCCTCAGAAACATGTAATGGTGACGGAGGTGAGAGAGTAGGGGGGAGCTGTTGTGTCTGCAAGGCCTGAAATGCTTTAAAGAGACTCTGTGAGAACACTTCCCCGTCAGGGACTGGTTGAGGTTCGGGGTGCTTAGTTTTTTGTTTTCTCTTCAAAGGAGTAGCCGGTACAGAAAGCATTGAGGTGGACGTCTATTTAGTTGGAAGAGAAGGAGCAGGGTCTTCCAACTGAGTGAGTCGTGGTTCCCCTCCACCATTACGATCAGATGGCTGATTTGCCTCAGCGGATGTACATGCGGTTTCTGGCATCCCAGCTTCCAATAAGATTCCCGGGCCTGCTTTGGAAACAGCTGTCTGAGAGGATTCCGGGGTTTCAAGTGCCTCAAGAACCTGCTCGGATACCTGAAGCACAGGTTGGGATTCCGGCCTAATTTTCTTGGCCTTTTTCCTTGACGGCTTGTTGGACAGGCCTACTCCTCCTTCCATACCGAGTGCTAAGTGACGTAGCCTTTGATTCTGTAAGTACAACTTCAGTGCCACCAGGCAGCTGCGGAGAGTTTTGGGGATGAAAGATTTGCAAATGGGGCAGGACGTATGGTTGTGGGCCTCACCTAAGCAAAATACACACTTCTCGTGCATGTCCTTGTGATGGATTTGTCTCCCACAAGCACACTTCCCTTTTCTAGCTGACATGTAAGTCTAAACTGTAATCAAAAGCAAAGAATAAATCCAACAGGGCACTTATCTGTATTGGTCGAAGAAGCAGTTGTTTGGTCTTGAACGGAATCATAACCAGTCGTCTGAAGAAATGCAATCTGCTTACAGAAAAGGCAAACAGGGGTCTGGTGTTCACTGCGGCAGAAAAATTCTGATGAGGGTATGTGCAGATGTCACTTTTATACCTGTCAGTTTATGGCCCTGGTAAGGGACATCACATGTACCCCTCCTGAACAAAGACTTTGGTATACTGGCCGGACGGTGGCACTGCAGGCAGCAACCTCCCTACTGTTATGAATACTGCAACATGAGAATAGAAGGACATTTGCTGAATCCACCACCTTGTTTCTTTCTTTAGACAGGGAAGGAATGGCACCATAAAGTCTAGTGGAGGGGCATGCTGGGACCAGACATTCTTCAAATACCATTGAAATCTCCTCATCTGTAGCCTGGCAAGAGGTAACATGGGGAGAGTGGCTGCCATCAGACCCAGGAGTCAAAGGAATTGCCTGACAGCTCACTAGGAATAGTTCTTGAAAGAAGTTGATCAGTGAAGGGACCTTTTCTGGTGGAAGAAATGCCTTCATCAAATCCGTCCTTATTCTGCAACCCAAGAAAATCTGGTCTTGGGAAGCAGTAAGGGAGGACTTGAGTAGGTTGACTGTGAAGCCCAGGCTTCCTAGGAGGGAAATGGTGAATTGAAGGTGTCTTTGCAGGGTATTTGGTTCCTCTGCCTGGATGAGGAGGTCATCCAAGTATGGGAAGATATGAATGCCTTCTGTTTTGCAAAAGGCTACTACTGGGGCTAGACATTTTATAAATACCTTTGGTGCTGCAGACAAACCAAAGGGCATGGCAGTAAACTGATACTGCAAAGATGGCACAGCAAAACGCAGGAATCTGTGAAATTCTAGGTGGGTAGAGATGTGAAGTTATGCCTCCTTCAGGTCTAAAGTGGCCATGAAGGCACTGGGTGTCAAGAGTGGAAGAAGGGTTTGAGAGGATAGCAAGCGGAAGGTGGGTACATGCAGAAAGGGGTTTAGAAGAGACAGGTCCAGGATGGGTCTCCATTGGCCATCCTTTCTTGGGACTAGGAAGAGCCTGGAATAGAAACCTTGGCCTTACTGCCCTGGGGGTACTCTTTCTATTGTGCCCTGTAGGACCAGATCTTGGATCACCTGAAGGATGAGATGGATTTGTTTTTTTATTTTGGAGGGAGGGGACACCTTTTTGGGGAAGGTTTTTCCTGCCAAGTCATAAAATATAATTTTTTCACAATTGATAGAACCCAGGTGCCTGAGGTGATTTGTTGCCACAGGGTAAGACAGTGAGATGCAGGCAGACAGAGGGAGATGTAAAGGGTTGCTCTGACAGTTACGCATTGTTAGGCCTGTCAGGAAAGGGCTGTCTGAGAAAAGCTTGAGAGAAGCTAGGCCTGGAAAAGGAAGGTTTACTGACCTCTTTCCTGGACTTGGAGGTATAAGGTGCAGAGGCCTTCCTGACAACACTTGGCTTGGCAGGGTAGTTTCTATGAAATTTAGGTACTGGTGAGACAAAGAGATGCTTGAGATCCTGCAGCTCCTTGCACTTCTCCTGCAGATTTTTAAACAATTCTGCTGACTGCTTACCAAAGAGCAGCATCCATAATCTTGTTTTTGAAGTCATCTGGCAGAGTCTGTAGCCTGTGCCAGGAGTACCTATGAAGAACTCATGCTGATGCAGCTGACCGAACTGATGCTGATGCAGCTGACTTAGCTGATGCAGCATCATAGCTGCATTTAATGGAATGCCTAGTGAGTTGTGCGGCTAAAGATGGTTTAGAGGCAATTTGAGGTTTGATGGGAAAATCTGGAATGGAGGACAGCAGATTCATGGCCTGAAAAACTAGGTCTAAGGCGTACTTGACCATATCAGTTTGGTAACTGATGGCTCTAAAGGCCAGGGTGGAAGAGGTATAAATCTTTCCTAACCTGCCCATCACTTTGCTATCGGTATCTGATGGCAGTATGGAGGAACAGGGTAGCTGTCTGAGACAGCAATAACAGCTGGTGCTGCCACAGGTGGTTTAATAAGGAATATGAAGTCATCAGGAACTTTGCAGAACCTGTATGGTCTTTTAGGGGCAGGTGGCTGAGAATTTGGAGTCTTGGAAGCTGAGACAAATGCATCCAAGTATGCTGGGATTACTGGAGGTATAGGTGAGGGGGAGGGTGATTAAATCTGCAGATGTTTGTATTACTTCTTCTGTAGTTGTCATTTGTGTGGAATCCCATTTAACATATTTCCTCATTTTGGAAATAGTTTCCCCAAAGGTTATGCCCTCAGGTGGGGAATCACCTTCCAAGGAATCCTCATCAGGAGAGCAGTATTCCAAGAGGGAAGCCAGCTGTGAGGTATAGGAGATGGACTTATCTGAAGAAGAATCTTCCTCATGAGTCTGTGGCTGTGGAAACTGGCCAGGAGGAGGCGGCCTGGGGCTCAAGGTTGGAAGAGCCGCAGCAGTCTGTGATGAAGTAGGCCTCAGGGCCAGGAAAGCCTGAAAGAGAGACTGGGAAAATGCCTGTCAATCAGGCATATCTTCTGATGGGGGCAACAGATGCTTAGATTTCTGTTTACTTTTTAGAGGAGTCTTAGGTCCTGACTGAGTAGTCAAAGGCCCAATGTCAGACCTTAGCCTAGGACTAGAAGCGGCTTCCTTGGTAATGGATGGTAACACTAACCATTCGGGCAAACTTGGTTCCCCCTGACACTGGAGGCTGACATAGGCTGGAGAAACAAGGGCGGCATCTGAAGTGGTACCTGCCAGTCGCCGATCCTATCGGATGTACCTCAGCCCCCAAACTGGCAGCTGGCAGGACATCTGTAGTCAGAGGCACAGTATCTGGCCTAGCTACCCTTGCCTTCTTTTTTGGCAGTTCTGCCAAGACACTCTGTTCCGATTCCACACCTAAAGCAAGGTGTTTGAGATGTTGGTTCTCGACGAAAAGCTTTAAGGCTGTGAGACAACTGTGTAGTGTTTTTGGAACAAATGACTGGCAGATGGAACATGCTTTGTAGTCTTGGGAAGGCCCTAAGCAGAATAAGCAGTGGTCATGGCTGTCTTTGTGAGGAGTTTGTTAACTGCACTTACATTTCCCTTCCTAGATGACATGAATGGAATCAGCTAATTAAAAATTATACAGCAACCCAAGCTTAGCAGAAAAAAGGAGAAAGAAATTCCCCAATGGGGTACTTATCTTCTCAGGAGTCACTTGCATGGACCAGAACAAGCGAACTGACATTTGACTAGTGGCAGAGAAGTTCTGAGGATTGTGCGTGCGGACAGCACATTTATGGCCCATGGTTTACGGTCCCTGTGTGTGACATCCCATGCAATTTACAGCAGGCAGGCTAAGCTTTTCTATATGAGCCGAATGTTTTGGTTGCCTGAGGTGGAGGATCCCACATGTTAGAATACTGCAACTTGAGAATAGGAGAACATCAAGGGATCCTTTGTTCTGTATGAGAAGGTCTCTCTGTAAAGTAACTTGTGGGGATGGCCCTGGGCTAATTGAAGAAGTTGGGGAAACCGGTGCTGTCTTGGCCAGAAGGGAGTCACCAGCAAGATTTTTGGTCGGTCCTGCCTGACTGAGCAGGACTTTTGGTATTAGAGGAAGAGGAGGGAATGCATAGAGAAACATCCCCTTCCATGAGAAAGACAGCATTCACTTCCCAAGCCAGAGGAATTGGGACTCCAGCACAAAATGTTGGATGTTGCCTGTTCAGAGGTGAGGCAAATAGATCTACTTTTGGAGTACCCCCATTAGTGGACTATGTCCAGGAACACATCCCTGTGAAGCATCCATTCTTGGGACTGAGTCCAGGATCTGCTCAGTGAGTCTGCCACAAGGTTTCTGTCAGAGGGGATGTACACCACCTGAATACTCATGTTCTGCTTTTCCAGAAAGCCCAATACTATGAGGGCCAACTTGCAGAGGAGGTAGGATCTGGTACCCCCTGCATGTTCACATACCAGAGCACAGTCATGTTGATGAACAACTTGTGAGCATGGGCAAAGGAAGGGTCTGAAGGTTTTAAGGTCTAGGAGCAATGCTCTCATTTCCCTTATGTTGATGTGGTCTTTTTTCTGGGAGAGGGACCACCTTCTTTGGACAGTGTATTTTCCCATGGCTCCACCCCAGCCTGTGTTTGAGACATCTGTGTAAAGTTCTTGGACTGGATCCAGAGGGTGGAGAAGTAGTCCTGGATTTAGGTTTATCTGTTGAAACCACCAGAGAATTTCCTTTTTCAAGCAAGGGATCAGGGGAATGGAGAATTCTAGAGTGTGTGAATGTTGGGTCCAGACAGACCTGAGGAGCCATTGGAGTTTCCTCATGTGCAGTCTTGCCAGAGGTACCATGGGAATGGTAGAGGCCATCAACCCTAGTACCTTGAGAAATTCCTTGGCTGTGATGTGGTGTAAAGACAGAAGAGACAGGAACAGAGTGAGAAGATACTCTGCTTTTTGTGCGGGTAGTGATACTCTTAGTGTGTCTGAATTCTCCATCCAAGGAAAATGTGTTGTTGGGTTGGAGAGAGGGTAGATTTTTTGTAATTTATTGTGAACCCCGAGTTTCCCAGTATGGAAAATGTGGTTTGAAGATTTTATTGCAGGATGTGAGGGCTCAGGGTCTGTAAGAGTAGGTCATCCAGGTATGGGAATATCTGGATTCCTAGTAACCTGCAGTATACAGTAACAGGAGCCAAACATTTGGTGAAAACTCTTGGAGCTGTAGAGGTGCCAAAGGGCAATACAGAGAAGTGAAAATGCCAGGAACCCACAGAAAAAAACAGATATATTTCCTGTAATGTGGGTGAATAGGGATGTGCAAATGGGCATCTTTTATGTCCAGGAATGCCATTAAAACCTGAGGAAGGAGCAGAGGGAAAAGGGACTGGAGAATAAGCATTCTGAAGGAAGGGACCTTTAAGAATGCATTGAGGTGGGACAAGTCCAGAATTGGCCTCCAGGGGTCATCTTTTCTGGGCACCAGGAACATCCTTAAATAGAATTCTTTCCCCATGAAATTGGCAGGGAGCCCTGTAAGCAGAGGTCTAAGAAGAGATGTAGCTAATCGTGCTGGGAGGGGGGCCTAAAAGGTGGGAGTAGATTGCCAGACTATTATAAAAAGAAGTTATGTCTTAGCATAATGTTCCATTGTGTTGTCAATCTTCACTAATCCTGGACTGTGGGCTTGGTTCCATATCTCAGAACTGACTCGGCTGTTATTCCAGCTCATACCCTCCAAAAACTGTCTAGGTTAGCTCTATCCACAATGCTCCTTACAGAATTACCTCAGATTGACTTTGCATAAAATAGTGACAGACAGGTAATAACAGACCAGAGACCATATCTGTATTCCTAAAAAGGAAAGCCAATATTTTATTAGAGAGATCTGTTCCACAAAGAAACTGAAGGGCCTGGGGAAGGAGGGTGGGGATGTCAAGGATTAATGAAGATTGACAACACAGATGGAACTTTATGCTAAGACAACTTCTTTATCTGATGTTGTCTATCTTTACTCAATCCTTAACTGTGGGGCCCCAGCTACCTAAATCTTGGGAGGTCTCACAAAGAATATTCCTGAGCACCATCGAGCCAAATGATACTCATCCCCTAGAGACCAGATCCAGCTTGTAATGAGTAACAAAGGTATGCGGGGATGCTCAGGTAGCCAATGCATACATATCGTCTATAGAAGCTCTGGAATGAAAGACTGCAGAAGCGGCTACTGCCCTTGTTGAATGTGCTTTAACAGACCCTGGTAGTTGCACTTTCCTTTTGTTATAAACAAAAGATACAGTCCTTAAGCAAATTAGCTAGAGTAACCTTAGAAACTGGTTTGCCCATAGTAGCAGAAGAAAAAGAAAAAACTGATCAGATTTTCTGATTTCCTTTGTTCTGTGAAGGTAAAAATGCAATTGTTTATGCACAGCTAATAAATGTAGACAATATTCACCCTTGTTTGAGAAACTGAGGAAGAAAAACGAAAGTTGTACAGTCTGCCGGATATTGGTTTTGGACACTTATCTTTGGTAGAAAAGAAGGACTTGTGCGCAATGAGACCCAGCCTTTATGAAAAATTAGGTAAGGAGGTTTGCAAGATAAGGCCTGTAGCTCAGATACCCTCACAGCAGAAGTAATAACAATCAAAAATAAGGTTTTCCAGGATAAATGCTTCAAATTACAATTTACAGATGGTTCAAATGGGGAGTTAGAGACTGTAGTACCAGATTCAAGTCTCAATGTGCAGAAGGGGTCTTTGTAGGGGGTATGAGCATTATAGTTCCTTTCAGAAAAGCTTTACAAAGTCTGTGGGAGATTAGCATTCTCATTTAGACCATTATGAAAGCCTGAAATTGCAGTTAGATGCACTCATAAATGCTCCTGCTTCAAAAAGCAAAGCCAAAAACTTCAGGACCCTATCAACTGGTGCAGAATATGGATTGAGGTTACTCTCTGTAGCCCATTTTGACAATTTTTGTCACTTGCTGAAGTACAGTAATCTAGTTGAAGGTTTGTGGGAGACTAGAACAATTTGTTGAACTGGGGAAGTGACAGTAAAATGCCTGGCAATCATTGGAACTGGAGAAGCCACAAAGTGAGCCTGAGATTTTGAAGATTTGGATGAATTAGTCAATCCAGATTGGACAATAGGTCTGAATCTGGGTCCAGTGTCCAAGGCTTCTGAATTAGATGAGGCCAAAGAAAGGGGAACCATATCTGTTGAGGCCAGAATGGAGCAATAAGAATTATCCTGTTCTTTGACCTGTTGGCTTTCTTTAGAAACTGGTATACAAGAAGAATCTGGGGAAAGGCATACAACAGACCGGAGGGTCAGCTGTGAAGGAGAGCATCTCTTGGTGACTCCACAGGAGGGGGTGAATCAGGGCAAAGCTGCACTTGTTCAGGGGGAAGCAAAGAGAGTGCAGAAGTGCTGGCCCCATTGGCAGAATATCCTTTCTGCCAATAAAGGGTTAAGAAAACTTGTGAGGCATTAGAATGCTCCTGCTCAATTTGTCCCCAGTCACACTGGAGCTCCCCGGAATGTGTGTTGCAGTGAGAAAGCAGATGGATGAAATCACCCATTGCCATACCCTGTGTGCTTCTCAACAAAGGGGGTAAGATCCAGTTCCTCCTTGCTTGTTGATGTACCAGACTACTGACATGTCTGTTTGAATAGCAATTGCTCCCAAGGGAAGGTTTTCTTTGAATGTTCGCAAAGCTAAGAGCACTGCCCTCATCTCTAGAGCACTGATCTGCAAACTGGCCTCCAGTTGGGACTAAGTGCCTTGGACTGTCTTTCCCAAATAATGTCCCCCCACCCCACCCTATCTGGGATGCATCCATGGTCACTATGGCTTGGGGTTGAGGAAGGACAAAGGGTCTGCCTAACAAAGTTTTGTTGGAGTGAAGCCACCAATTCACTTCTTTCTTGCATTAAGAATAATTGTGTAAGAACTTACCATAACCACAGATGTCGTCCTCTTCCATGTTGCAGTATTCTTAATCTTAGGGAGTTGCTGTCTGTAGCACCGAACATCCAGCCAGTATACCAAAGTCTTGAGAGCAGGGGTATGTGCGACGTTGCATCTAGGAGCCATAAACTGACGTTGGCTATATCTGTGACGTCTGCACACACCCAATTAAGATCTGGCTGCCGCAAAGAGAAGGACCCCCAGAAATAGATAGGAGGAGTAAAGATATTACAAAACCCCTGTCAGACACAAAGTCAGTAGTCAGGGAAATTACCCTGTTCATAATATGGTCAGAAGAGAAGGGGGGGTAGGTGAGTGGGATTGAATACTGCAACATGGAAGAGAAGGATATCTATGGTTATGATACATTCTTACACAACTATTCTATGTCCGTCTATTCTCATGCTGCAGTATTCATAACAGTAGGGAGAGTACCAAAGCTCTCTAGGCAGTACTGTGGGGGGCAGGAAGGGGAGCAGAATCTATGAGATCCTGCAGAATATACCTAGCAAATCTTGTACTAACTCTGGAGATGAAATCCAACTTGTAATGCTTGGTGAAGGTATGTACCGAGGGCCAAGTTGCTGCCTCCAGAAGAGAAGAGTAATCAATGCCCCTGAAAAAGGCTGCTGAAGAGGAAGCAGCTCTGGTGGAATGGGCTTTGACAGGTGAACTCAATTGTTTCCCATGAAAGGAGTAACAAAAGGCTATAGCCTTATAAAGCCAAGAGGCAACTGTCTGTTTTGACATGGCCGTGCCTAGGGCCCTAGGATGAAAGGAGACTAAAAGATGATCAGACTGTCTGAAGGCTTTGGTCTTGTCTAAATAGAACCTCAGTTGCCTATGAACATCCAAGGAATGCAAAGTCCTTTCTGAGGAGTTCTGAGGCTGAGGGTAGAAGACAGGCAAATTATCGTCTGGTTTAATGAAATTTCATTATTAACTACTTTTGCCATGAAGGATGGGTTAATTCTAAGGGAAACCCTATACTTGTGAAAAACAAGGTAGGGAGGTGAAGCCATAAGGGCTTGGATCTTAGAGACCCTCCTGGCAGAGGTGAGAGCCACTAACAGGACTATTTTCCAAGTATACAATTTCAGAGAGGAAGAACGGGCTGGCTCAAAAGGAGCTAGTGTAAGTTTTTCCAGCACAAACGTAAGATCCCAAGGTGGGGGAATGGGCTTACGAGGAGGTCTGATATGAAGGACCCCTTTCATAAACAGCTTGGCATCTAACCTGTAAGCCAGAGGTGGGGTCAAGGGAAGGCAAGCAGAAATGGCGGAGAGATGCACTTTTACTGAAGAGTAAGTCAACCCTGAGTGCAGTAACTCATACAGGTAGGAAAGGACCACTGGGATAGAAGCTTGAGATGGGTCCTGCTTACTCTTAGGGCAGACTGGTAACCGAACATAACTATACCAAGAAGATAACTGGAGAACAGCAAACCAAACCAAACTTTAATGGTAAAAACAAATGGTACACAAGATGAAATGTTAACCTAGGTTTCGTCCCAACCTTAAGGACTTCATCAGAACAATAATACATGCCTAAACATTCCTTTAAATACTCCCACCCATTAACCAATTATCCAATGTTGAATTTAAATCAACATTACTAATTTGTTTAAAATATTTAATTAAATTACTGTACAGGGCTTACAATAGGCATATTTTTATGGGCGTTTATTGTTGTAAGTGGTAGTTATTTAGTCATTTAATATTTTAAATATTTTAAATATTTTATACAAATTAGTAATATTGCTTTAAATTCAACAGAAGATGTGTCATCTGAGGACATTTCGGATGTCATTTTAGATAATATTGACATGAACTGGTTAGGGTAAGAGCAACAACAAAAAGACACTAATTCCTTAGAAAATGGATTATTGGAATTAAGTGTTTATTCTGTTAGCAGCCCAAATGGGAGTTATTTCAGAAATGAACATCGGCTTATCAATGAAACTGATGTGCTAAATTAGACTGCAAGCCAAAAATGGAATAATGACTGTGGGCACAGGGGAACTGGTATTGATGTTGAATGTAACCATGGCACTGGTGTTGAATATAATATACAAGGTGTTTCACCGGGTAATGAAATTACTAACAGGCTAGTGCCTGAATTATTTTCTGAATTTTTTCGGGTTAATGATGGTGATTGCTTTCTTTTTAAAGAATTTATTGATGGTATGCAGGAAACATGTGAATTTAAGGTTTTAAGTAATCCTGAGGTTATTTATAACACTCATGGAGATTACAAAGTATATAATTATTCCAAGATTAAGTTGTCTGTGGAGCATGCTAACTTGCTATCCAAGGGATTTACATTTGTGCAGGAAGGAAAGGAGTGATATCTGAGATGTTGATTGATCTTAAAATGTTTACACCAGAAGATGAATATAAGGTTTTGGTTTGCTGACATGAATATGAAATATGAACATAATGTGTCACATGGTTACTTTGAAAGGGCATGTGAATTAGATATAAGGGAACACTTTAGAACAAAATGTGGGCTGGCTTTAGTAATATGACTGTGGAAGAAAATAAATTGTTAGGGGAACTGGCTAATGATAAAGGGATATGAATAATAAAACCTGATAAATGTTATGGTGCTGTAGTCATGGATAGGAATGACTACATTGATGCCATGTTGGGGATGTTAACTGAAGATACATATGAAGAAAGTAGTATTAATGAAATTAACATTGCATATCTGAAATTGGACCTTTTGACTGACAATTTATTGTTTCAGGGGCAGCTAACTGAAATTGAACATAGTTTTTTGAGAAATGAAAATCCAGTGGTCAGTAGTATTTTTGGCATTCCTAAATTGCATAAGGGTCTGGATAATGTGAAATTTAGGCCTATATTGGATGGCAAGAGGAGTAAAACTTGCTTTATAAGCCAGTATTTAGACCACTATTTGCAAAAAGGGTTGACCACTTTTGCATACATCACCAAGGATTCATGGAATTTTTTGGATAAATTAAATAAGATTACTGTTACGGATAATACTATATTGCTTACAGTTGATGTATGCATTTATTCTCTGTTATCCCATGAGGTGGGATTAACCTGGTTGGAGTGTCAACTGAACAAGACAGGTTTATATGACCAAGGTCAGATTAATGTATTTGTTACCCTATTTGTTACCCTAATTGAATCAGTATTGCATAATCATTTTTTGTATTTTGAAGGACATTTTTACAAGCAGGTTACTGGAGTGGCTATGGGGACTGCTTGTGCCCCCATTTATGCCAACTATGTAATGTCTTTTTGGGAACAGGATTATGTGTTTCCTAGTGCCTATAAAAAGTGTATCAAGCAATACACGTTTTTTTTGGATGATATATTCATTGTGTGGGAAGGAAAAGTAGAACAGCTTAAGGCATTTTTGGAGTTTATTAACAATACTGTGGAGTTCCTCAAATTTACTTATGAATATAGTGCTGAGAAAATATCTTATTTGGCTATTTAATTGGAGATGGACAAAGAGCGGAGGTGTTTGAGATCTGGTATTTACAGAAAGGCCACCTTCTCCAGTTCTTATTTAGACTATAGTAGTTGGCATCCAAACCATCAAAAAAAAATCCATTTTCAAGGGTCAGATGGTGAGGGCTGCTAGAATGGTTAATGATGACCAGGAGTTTATTAAAGAATTGGAATTTATGATAAAAATGTTTATAAGAAGGGGGTGCCCCGAGACCTTATGCACTGACATTAGGGATGAAATTATCCATAAACAGGAAACTGGTACATACAAGGCCATAATAAAGGGAGCACCCAAAAGTGTTGTAGAACAATTGGGAACTGATGTAGATGAAAGTGGCCTAGAGAGAAAAAATGAGGGAATGTTCTTTGTCATTACCTTTAATCAAGATGTTGAATGGTTTACCAAGACCATTCAGAAGAATTGGGGTCTATTAAGGCTGGATAAAAATGTGGATGAAAAGATGAGGGTAGCTCCTAAATTTGTGTTCCGGAGAGATAGATCTTTCAAGGAGATTCTTGAGAGGGGGTTGTGTAGTAAGTTTGCAAGTACTAGTAGGACATTAGGAAATTTCAAGTGTGGGAGATGTAGCACCTGTAAGTATATCATGGAAACAGAGCAACAGATTAGAGTCCATGGTTGTCACATTCCTATCCAGGGGCATTTTAATTACCACAGTCAGAATGTTGTTTATTTGGCCAAATATGAAGTATGTCTTGTGTTTTATGTAGGAAAAACGTGCAGGCATTTTAGGGAGCGAGTGAATGAGCATTTACTTGACATTAGACATCTTAGAATGACCAATGCCCTTGCTAGACACACTGGGAAATTTTCAGGGCACAGTTTTAAATTTTGTGTAATTCAGCAGATCAATCAAGACATCCAGGGAAAGACATTGGATGTGCATTTAAACATCTGTGAACTAAAATTGCAACTAAGGTTAGATGCCCAAAATTTTCCTGGCATAAATGATAGTGTTAGCATTGCTCCCATACTTAAATTAAAACACATTTTAGGTAGAAAATAGTACAAGTTATTATACTAATATATTTTAATTAATTGAATTTTTATAGAGAAACTGTACAGGGCTTACAATATACATATTTTATGGGCGTTTATTGTTGTAAGTGGTAGTTATTTAGTCATTTAATATTTTAAATATTTTAAACAAATTAGTAATGTTGCTTTAAATTCAATTTTGGATAATTGGTTAATGGGTGGGGGTATTTAAAGGAATGTTTAGGCATGTATTATTGTTCTGATGAAGTCCTTAAGGTTGGGACGAAACCTAGGTTAACATTTCATCTTGTGTACCATTTGTTTTTACCATTAAAGTTTGGTTTGGTTTGCTGTTCTCCAGTCATCTTCTTACTCTTAGGGCACCTGTGGGATAATCATTTCCATTTAAGTAAATAATTTCTCCTAGTACTTGTTTTTCTGGCCTCCTGCAGAACATTGAGTATATCCTCTGAGTATAGCTGCCTGAGGGGGATCAGAACTCAATCATCCACACTGTCGGATTGAGATTGATATGGTGGGGATGAATAAGCGACCCCTTGTCTTGTGTGAGTAGGTCGAAGCGGTGAGGTAACCTGTGGTGATTGCCCCAGGCTAAAAGGAAAAGAAGGGGAAACCAATGCTGTCTTGGCCAAAAGGGAGCCACCAACAGGATTTTTGGTTTGTCCTTCTGAATTTTCAGGAAGACTTTGGGAATCAAAGAAAATGGGGGGAAGGCATAAAGGGACATTCCCTCCCATGAAAAGGAGAAGGCGTCTACCCTTTCAGGCTTGTGGATGGGGAAGCCTTGTGCAAAAGAGGGACATCTGTTTGTTCTGGGGGAGGCAAACGATCTGCCTGAGGAATACTCCACCTGTGGACTAGATCCAGAAACACCTCCCTGTGAAGCATCTATTTGTGGGAGGGTGTTAAGGTCCTACTCAGGGTGTCAGACACCGCATTGTCTTCTAATGGAATGTAAACTGCCTGCAAATGGATCTGCAATGCTGTTGCCAGGGACCAGATTTGAATTGCAAGACTGCAAAGAGGGTAGGATCTTGTTCCTCCCTGTTTGTTTATGTACCACAGGACTGTCATGTTGTTCATGGGTTCATAGGTAGGTACTAGCCTATTGGCCCTAGGGCCTATATAAGCCTAGCCAAAAAGGTACCCTGGCTTTTGTCACCCAAGAAAATTATTTTCCTGTGCCCCTGTCGTGCAGAGCCACAGAGGTGATCCCCGGGGTGAATTTCCTATTTCCCATCCAATCATCAAGATTTTTCTTGAAGAGTGCTAATGAGGAGCTTTGCTTGATACAGATAGGTAGTTTGTTCCAGAGTATGGGAAGTCTTTGGGACAGGAATCTATCCCTCCAGCATGTTCTGTTTATTGTAGTGACAAGGTTTTTTGTCCCTAGAGCGTGTAGCTCGGAGGGATTGGGATTTCTTTAAGTGAAGCATGTCCAACACCTCTGGGTTTGACACAGCTTTGTATGTTAGGCAGAGATCGCCTCTGAGTTGGCGATATGCGACGGAATAAAGGTGGAGTTTTTTGAGACAGTCTCTGTAGGGCATCTGTTTGAGGCCAGTAATCCTCTTTGTGAAGTATTTTTGCGGTCTTTCCAGTTGTTGTAGATGTCTAGTGAGGTACATACTAAAAGGGGCGTTGTACTCTATAATGGGTCTAATGAGTGACGAGTAGAGGGGAACAATGACCTCTTTTTTCCTGGATGAGTAAAGTACAGTTGTGTGCATTTATCATAAATGTAGATGTTCGAGTGTATTCACTGTTGCAGTCATCACACTTGGGTTATCTGCCTGCAGGTAGCCCTCAGTCGGCTCGAACACCAGAAACTTAGTATTTCTGTGTCAGATGCTGTCACTTCTTCCATGACGTCAGGTTGTCAGGGGTATCAAAACAGGCAGCTGACGCCATTACATCAGTTTTCCTTGCCCCAAATGTCAGGAGCCCCCAAATAGGGAGCTAGGATATGGTGGGGAAAACACCACCAGTAAAAAGTAAATACCAATACCAGTAGGGATGGTCATAGAGAGGAGAGATAAAGGGACAGAGAAAAGCAGGGGGCTGGAGGGAGGGAAACTAGGACTGCAGCAGTGAATACACTCGAACATCTACATTTATGGTAAGTGTACACAACTGTGCTATGTCCATCGTGTTTCACTGTTGCAGTCATCACACTTGGGTTGATTCCCAAAGCTGAGGAAGGGTGGAGGCAGTCAAGAAGAGTTAGGGCTGGCTAGTAGGCCTTGCAGGACTGCTGTAGCAAATCCTGCCCTGGATTTGGAAAAGATAGGCAGGTGATAATGCTTGGTGAAGTTGTGTACAGAACTCCAGGTAGCAGCTTCCAGTATGTCCCTAGCAGGGACTCCCCTGAGAAATGCTTTAGAGGTAGATTTAGCCCTAATGGAATGTGTTCTGACCCTCTGAGGGGTAGGTTTTCCATGGTGCTTGCAGCAGAAATGGATGCAGTTTTCCATCTATTTGGAAATGGTTTGCTTTGAAATGGCCTTGCCCTCTGTCCCTGTAGCAAAGCTGACTAGCAGCTGGTCATATTTTCTGAAGGGTTTAGTCCTGTAGAACCTCGGCTGTCTGTGCACATCCAAGGAGTGCATGATCCTTTCCCCTTTATTCTGAGGATTAGGAAAGAAGGTTGGCAAAGGGATGGATTGGTTTAGAGCCATACTGGAGACCACCTTAGGCATAAAGGACAGGTTAGTCCTGAGGGAAACCCTGTCAGCATGGAAAGTAATGAAGGGTTCCACAGCCATTAATGCCTATAACTCAGACACTCTTCTAGCTGAGGTTATGGCTAAAAGCAAGGCTGTTTTCCAAGAAAGGAAGTTTAACTGTGCTGAAGCCACAGGTTCAAAAGAGGGAAGCATGAGCTTTTACAGTACAAAGTTAAGGTCCCAGGCAGGGGTGGGTGCTCTCCTAGGGAGCCTTAAGTTGGTAGCCCCTCTCAGGAACTGTTTGATGAGAGGGTGAGAGAATAGAAGTGGCTCAGTATTATAATGAGCTGAGATGGCAGAGGCATGAATCTTAATGGAGGAGAAGGATAGGCCTCTGTGGAGTAGCTCTGCTAGGTAATCAAGGATTTGAGGTAAGGAGGGCACAGCTGTGTCCTTTCCTTAAGAGTGATTCCAAGAACAATATCTTTTCCACTTTTCAGCATAGGATTTCCTAGTACTAGGCCTTCTGGCCTCAAGAATGATGCCCAGCACCTGTTTGTTGAGGGTTGTTGGTGGAGAATTCAGGGAATAAGCCAGGTTGCAAGGTTTAGGGTTTGCAGCTGTGGATGCAAAATCTGTCCCTCCTGCTGAGACAGCAGGGAAGGTGTCTAATGAAGGTGCCAGGGTGGCACTGTTGTCAGACTGTGTAAGAATGGGTACCAGTGCTGGCGTGGCCAGTCAGGGGCAATAAGAATTGCCCTTGGGCTGTCCTGTCTGATCTTGAGTAGTAATTTTGAGAGGAGGGGCAGAGGTGGAAAGGCATAAATTGAGAGGTTTTCCCATTTGAAGGATAAGGCATCCACCTTCTAGGCCCTGCTGTGAGGATTCCTGGTGCAAATGTTGCTCAACTGGTAGCTCTTGGGGGAGGCAAAGAGGTCCACCTCTGGTGTCTCCCACCTCTGGATTAGATGGTTGAAGGTGTTGGCCTCCAATTTCCACTCCTGTGAGTCCAGGAGATTCCTGCTTAAGTCGTCTGCCAGTGAGTTCTGTTTGCCTGGCAGGAATTGAGCTTGTAGATGCACTTGGTTGCTCAAGGCTGTGTTCCACAGGGGCATGGCTAACCTGCAGAGCAGGTAAGAATGGGTTCCCCCCTGCTTGTTTATGTACGACATAACTGTGGTGTTGTCTGTTTTTATTAGCAACTGTCCTGGTAGGATTAGGTAATTGAAGGCTGTCAGAGCATACTGTACAGCTAACATCTCTTTTTGAGTGATGTGCCAGAGGATTTGTCCTGGGCTCCACTTGCCCTGAATGCATTTGCCTGCCATGTGAGCCCCCCATGCATAGTCTGATGCATCTGTACTCAGGATTTGGATGGCAAGGGGTTGAGTGAAAGGCAGTCCCTTGTTGTGGTTGCATGCTTCTACCCACCAAAGGAACTCTGCCCTTAGACAAGGTATGATAGGAATGACTGTTTCCAGGTCCTGAGAATGTTGGCACCAAAGACTTTTTAAGTACCACTGAAGTTTCCTCATATGCAGACTTGCATATGGAATTAGCAGAATGCATGAGGCCATGAACCCTAGGGCTTGCATTATTTTCCTTGCAGATAGTTGGGTTTTGGTGGCCATTTGTTTGAAGTAGTTGTTCAAATAGACCTATTTTTCAGGAGTGAGAAATGCCATTTGGGAAGTTGTGTTCAAGCTTACTCCCAGGAATACAATTTTTTGACTGGGCACCAGTTGTGATTTATTTTCATTGATGGTGTACCCCAATGAAGATAGGAGTCTTTTTACAAATGCCAGGTGCTGAAGTAGCAATTCCTGACTGTCCACCTGAATCAGGGAAAATTTGGATATTTCTCTGCCTGCAGTATGCAATGGCTGGAGCCAGGCACTTTGTGAATACTCTGGGAGCAGTAGATAAGCCAAAGGGAAGTGCAGAGAACTGAGAGTCCATAGAGACTGCCCTGAAGCATAGATATTTCCTGCAAGACTCCCTTATGGGGATGTGCAGATAAGCTTCTTTTAAGTCTATGGTGACTAACCAGGCATCCTTGGCTAGCATAGGAAGAAGCTGTTGCAGGGTAAGCATTTTGAATTTTGGGACCACCAGAAAAGTGTTGAGAATTGATAGATCCAGGATAGGGCACCAAGAGCCCTCTTTTCTGGGCACCAGGAACAGTCTGGAGTAGAAACCCTCTCCCCTTTTTTGTAGTGGAACAGGTTGAATAGCCCTGATATGGAGAAGAGAAAGTACTTGCTTTTGACACTATGCCCACTGCTTTGGAGGAAGGTCTGGAAACCCGCTTGGGTTGGCAGTGAATGGAAGTATAATCTGTTCCCCTGGGATACAGTGTTTAGAACCCACTGGTCCTGAGTAATGGACATCCAGTTTTTGTCACGAAGAGCAAGTCTTCCTCTTAGGGGTGCAAGTAGTTGGGCAGGGCTGGGAAGGATAATTGAAAAGCCATTGTGAACTTTTTCCATAAGGGGGTGGCTTACCACTCCCTGTTTTTGAGGTGGGAGCACTCCATTGTTTAGATCTCTGTATACCCTGAGACTGTAGTCTTGGTGGTCTGGTTCCCCTGATTTTGGACTGAGAAGGCCTGGACGGGGCTGGAAAGAACCAGGTTTTAGAAGACCAATGCCTACTGAATCTAGGTGGCCGCTCTTGTAAGAATTCTTTAACAGTTTGCATAGATTTAGCTTTTTCTTCCATCTGTTTAAGAACCTCTTCTGCTTTGGTGCCAAACAAACGGTCCTGATTTAAAGGAGCGTATAGTAATTTTGATTTGACATGGTCTGGCAAGGTTTGTTCCTTCAGCCAAGCATGCCTTCTCAGTACAGACCCAGTGACTGCAGCCCTGCAAGATGCTTCTAGGGCAGCAAAGCCACACTGCAAAGTATGCTTACTGACTTGGTTTGCAGAATGCATTAACTGTTGTAAATCTTATTTTTCAGCACAATCTGGAAATAACACCATTTTTTGTTTAAAATAAATGTTGGCCGTTTGAAACGCTTCCCCTATAAGGCTCAATAAATGTCAAATGTGAAGGTGGGGGAGCGATAAGGCAGGATATCCACTATAAAGTACAATGTCAACATTAAAGTAGCACCAAAAAGCTGCTAAAAACCATGTGATGAAAAAAATACTTTCAATGTGTCAAGCAATTTCTTAAGTCCACGCTATGGTCAATAAATCCACTCGATAATTATAAATGCCGCCAATGCTGAGACGCATATACACCAACTTTCCGGCAGTTTTCACTTCACCAGCTGTTTGCATGAAAGAACGGAGAAATTTAAAAACTTGCTGTGTTATGGGATGTATGAAACTTGCTGACTGATCTATCGTATAACAAAAATTACATTTTCCACATGGTCGAGTGTTAGCAGTTACATTACTCATCAGTGGCATAAAATCAACTCTATTAGAACTGCAAAGCATTTTATGTAAATTTAACTTATTCTTATAAATAAATTTGGGTGCATCTCCTACTGCCCCTGAGACTACTGGATCAACTTGTAGAAGGTCCCAATACTTCATATAGGCACTTCTAACCTCATTAACATCTTGTGTGTAGTAAATAGTGACTGTAGGCCAATGGTTGCTAAAATTATTCCTTACATATGTTGTTTGCTTAACACTTTTGCTTTGGTCAGTAAAATATGGATATGCACGTCCTTCTCTTAAGACTTCTATGTCAGTTAAACCTTCATTTATTTCCTGAGGTTTATACGATCTTTCTAAAAATTGTCGTTTAAGTTCTATCATCTCCTGATTATATCCTTCCTGTGTGGAATTCAATCTAGATACCCGCATGGCTTGCCCTTTAACCACATTCTTAAATACATAACCTGGATGCATGTTGGATCTATGCAAGTAAGAACTCCTATGGCATGTTTTTCTATATACTCCTGTATTGATGTAACCATTAAGGATTTTTTCCACATAAACATCCAGATAAGATACAAAACTCTGTGATGCTGTAATTGTAAATTCTAAATATTGTGTCAATGAGTTCATCTCTTGTACAAAATGTTTCAATTGTTCTTCGCTTGATTTCTAGATTAAGAAAAGGTCATCTACAAAGCGGACATAGAATCCTACATGTTTTTTTATAAGAATCCAGTGTAAATAATAATCTGTTCTCCCAGTCAGCCATCACTAGGTTGGTGTAGCTATTGGCACACGAAGTGCCCATAGCTACGCCATCCCTTTGGATATAAATTTTTTGATGGAAGGTAAAGATGTTATTATTCAATACTATACCCATTTAAGGTACATATAGTTTCTACTTGGGAGGGAGTATGATGTAGTGCTAAGCATCTACATATACATTCAACACCCTGCTGGTCCAGAATGCTGGTAAATAATGATGTTACATCTAGAGTTACTAACCAATAATTAGGTATTACTTTTTCTTCTTTCATATATTCATACAACATAAGCAAGAATTGCCTGGTATCCCTTAGTATATATGTATAATTTTCTGCAATAGCTCTTAACTTAGATTCAGTATATAACGATAAGGATTCCGTTATCCAGCCCCTACCTGCTACGATGGGCCTCATAGGTGGTGAAGTTGGATTTTTATGTATTTTTGGAACCCCTTGAATATAGGGTATTCTAGGATTACCCACTTGACAGAAATCATACAAATCCTGACCATATTGACCTTAGTAATAATAATATCAACCCTGTTGGTATTAACCTGTTCATAATACCGACCATTATCTAACATATTCATCATACTAACTATGTATTTATCCATATCCATAATAACAGTGGGCCTTCCTTTATCAGCTGGTCTAATCATTATGCTTAAATCACGTTTTAAGTTTTCGAGTGCCTTTCTGGCGCCAAAGGTTAAATTTCTATGGCATTTTCTACCCCTATTGACATCTTCCCCTATAGGGCTTTCTAGCCCTCTTGGAGTAATAGGTACTTCTTCCTTTTCCAATGGAAGGTGTTCCTGACCTTCCATGATATTATCTATACTACTAGTAGCCTGTTGTGTATCAGCATGTTCCTGATGCACAATTGCTGTCACTGTTATTTGATTACTGCTTTTATCTATTGTCAGTGCATCATTCAAGGAGCTATTTGTATCTGTATTAATATTCATACTAACTAAACGATGTTGTGCATCTTTATTTCCATCGACATTCAAGCTAACAGAATTTTGTAACACATTTGCATTCTTATTCATTTGCACATCATTTACATCTGTCTTATCATTTGCTTTTTTATTATTAACAATTTTTTCTTCTTTGGGCCAAGTAAAGACCTGGCCTCTCACAAAGTCCTTTGTATCCCTGTTTATTTTATGTTGTTTTTGTTCCAATAACTTTTTCTCAAATAAGTTCACATTGTCCAACAGTTTCTCCATGCCCTTATCGGCCACATGTTTAGGGAACATGGAGTATATACTCTTCTGTTGTTCCATTACTTGTTCCCTAAGTGCCTTTTCTTCCGGTAGGAAGTAACTGTTCAACAATGCCATATATTGTATACTCGTGTCTAGGTTAATTTTTTGCCATTGATATAATAAATCAGGATATTTAGTACCTGTAGTGGGCATTTTTAAAATGCGTAGTCCCCTTGGTATAATGTGATGCTCAATGCATACTTCGAAATGTTGCCTCTGTAATTGTAAGCATTTAAGCTTAACAAAATCCAATTCCATCTTACTCAGTAGAAACGATAGTCCATTACTATTTACTTCCACCATGGCTCCGTTGTCCTTCGTTGTATCACTGACGTCATACGCTTTTAGTGGGTTTTCTTTCCCATTAATGTAATGATGAAATCTGGTAGTATTGTCCCAATAGTTTTCAGGCACATATGGTAGTTCTACTGATATTTCACTCAATTCTGCCATTAAGACAATCAAACAGCCAAGGGTAACGAGTATTAAAATAAATATAAAATAAATGTTGTCCGTTTGAAACGCTTCCTCTATAAGGCTCAATAAATGTCAAATGTGAAGGTGGGGGAGCGATAAGGCAGGATATCCACTATATAGTACAATGTCAACGTTAAAGTAGCGCCAAAAAGCTGCTAAAAACCATGTGATGAAAAAATACTTTCAATGTGTCAAGCAGTTTCTTAAGTCCACGCTATGGTCAATAAATCCACTCGATAATTATAAATGCCTCCAATGCTGAGACGCATATACACCAACTTTTCGGCAGTTTTCACTTCACCAGCTGTTTGCATGAAAGAACATTTTTTGTTTAGTTAGTTCCATAATATGTTGCTGGTACTTCAACATGTGAAACTGGCAATTCAATGCCCTGATAGCAAGAGTTGCAGAGGTATATACCTTCTTACCCCATCTGGCTAAAGCTCTGGAATCCCTGTCTGATGGTGTAGGGTTTTTGGCTGTAGTAGCCTTAATACCTTTAGATCCCTAGGAAATGGTCCCTGGATCCGCAGCAGGATTCTTAAAGAGAAATTTGTGAGAATCAGGTACTCTGGTACCTGTCAGGTTTTCCAGGGGCTGGTGATAAAGTGTCTGGAGTAAGACTGGATTTCATGAAGACATCATCTACAACATCCAGGACAGGGGTATAGATAGAGGCCTGTGCTGAGGCAATTCTAAAAATTCTCTGAATCTCTTTTTGGACTGAGGATAGTCCTGGCATTCCCAGTGGAAATGCTCTCTTAAAGTATGCAAGGTTTCACCAAAAGAAAAATCCTCTGGGGAGGAGGCAGAGGGAATAGATTCCTCTGCATCTGAGTCTTCATAGGTGGATAAGGACATGTCTTCATAATCAGAAAGGTCAGAGTCATCGGACTCCTGGTCTGTAGAACCTGAAGGGGACTGGACTGGTCTCTTAGTAGGGGAAGGCTGGCTTCCCATAATCAGCGTAATAAGGTCTTCAGCCATTCTAAGCATTTGTTTTTGTGGCATGGGTGCCTGAGCATGTGCTTTGGTCGTTGGTTTTCTAGGCATAGTGTGTACTCTGGACCTAAGAAACTCAGTAGTTTTGGTTAAAAATGAAATCATTGGTTTGATTCGAACATTGGTAGGATGAAAAACTCCCTCAGAAGTTGGTGCCTGCACAGCGGCTCCGGACCCATCTAAGGTAGAGACATCCACTGGTTCCATAGTCAAAGAAACATCTCGCAGCATACCAGACTCCGAATGGGTCCCAGCAGAGGCCTGTGAATCTGTAGAAGTGGGCATCAGGGGCTGCAAAGGCACCTCACTGAGTACCGGTGGACTGGCAACTAGCTTAATGGAAGCGTTGTCAGCAATTTTGGACCTATGTGGTCTGTCTCTGTCTTTATCCTTACGTTATTTCAGAAGATCGGTAGTTGGATGGCTTACCGAAGCTATTCAGAATACGGAGATTGAGAGCGAAAGAATTTAGTGACAAAGATAGCCCAATGATGAATGGTTTGGTGTTAAACAAGGCACAAAACCGACAGTGAGGGAAGTCGTGGTCTGGGCCTAAACAGGTGACGCAGTAAGAATGAAAATCTCTGTGAGGTATTTGCTTTCCACAGGCAAGACAATTGTTATCTTTTTCTGACATCGGTTAGAGCAAGAAAAAAGGATCCTCAATGGGGTACTTAGCTTTAGAAGACTTCAGGATTACTCAACTTGAAAATGAAAAATTCAAGTAGTGGCCGACCGGCACTTATGAACTGCTTCTGCTTTGGGCTCTTCCTCAGCAAGAAAGACTGATGTAATAGCGTCGTCTACCTGTTTTTATACCCCTGACGACCTGACATCATGGTAGATATCTCTGGTAGTCAGGCCAACTGAAAGCTACCTGCAGGCAGATAACCCAAGTGTGATGACTGCAACAGTGAAACACGAAGAACATCCTTTTGTGATGAGGTGTGCCACATAGAAGGATTTACTGACTACTGTGGCGATGTGATTATCAAAGGAGAGACTACTGTCCACCTGTGTCCCAAGTTCTGTTATCACATTCTCTGTGTTAAGTACACTACCACCTATGTGGTAGCTCATGGGTACAGAGTTTTTATCAAAGGGGATGACAATGCACTTTTTGGCATTGAGCTTGAGGCAATGGCTTTGACACCAGGCATGTGTCTCCGTGAGGCCGTTTTGTAGGATGTCCACATCGTTAGGAGTTTCTATTATGGCTCCTAGTTTTGCAGTCATCTGCGAACTTCATTAGCCAAAGACCTTCTGTGTTAGCCTGTACTTCAGAAAAGTAGATACCAAACAGGAGCGGACTCAGGACTGAACCCACTTGTCACTTGTCTGAAGTCAGATTTGGAGTCTGCTACTTTCAAAGTGTGGGTTCTGTCAGTGAGACAGTTGGCAACCCATCTTGTGACATAGGGATTTATACCTAGTTTAGTGAGTTTATCTATAATTCCAGAGTGGGGGTGGTGTCAAAAGCCTTGGCAAGATCTAGATAGGCTGTGTGAACCACCTTACCCTCGTCTACAGCTTTGGTGACTGCTTCAAAGAAGTCTGTCAGGTTTAGGAGACATGATCTGCCTTTTACAAACCTGAACTGGGTGGGTTCCAGAGTTTGGAGATTACCAGTGTCTTCGTGTATAAGATCCATGATGATACGTTCCATGGCCTTACAGACCAGGCTCGTTAGGCTAATGGGGCAGTAGTTCCCAGGGTCCATGGTGGCTGCCCCTTTGTGGAGTGGGATAACTGTCACTGTGCATCATTCAGTGGGCACAAAGCCTGAGATGAGACTATGACTGAACATGGTGCTTAGGTGGGGTGCCAGTTCATTCTGCAGTTCATGTAGAACACAGCCTGGGATGTTGTCAGGTCCCATGGATGCTGCATTCTTGGCTTTGGAGAGTGTGTTTTTTTACCTGTGTAGCCATGATTACAGGACCTGTGCATTCTTCCGGTATAGAGATGGGCCCTTTAGGTGGTGAGAGGGGGGTAAAGTTAGCACTGAACCTATGTGCCAGGATGTTGGCAATATCAGTTGGTTCTGTATATTTAGTGCCATTATGTTGTAACTTAGACCAGATCTGAGTGTTACCATTGAAATTCTTGACATAGCTATAGAATGCTTTGTGGTTGTCTTTAGAATTAGTGACAATTTTGTTTTTGTAACTAGCTTTGGAGGATTTTATGAGGGATCTCAGCTTCTTACTGAGGCTGACCAGGGAGTTCCTCCAATCATGGGATTTTACTCTTTTTTGCAACAGTTTCTTTCTTTTCTTGAAGAGTTTGTTTATGGCAGGGGACCACCAGATTGGCTTCCTATTTTTGGAAGATAGTATTTTGGTTTTGTTAGGGATAGCATGATCCATGCATTCGTGTAAGTGCTTATGAAGTGCATCTGTGTAGGATTCAGCAGTCATACCTCTATTGTCCATCTGCATGGGTGTAGTGAAGTTTGCCACTTCTGTCTTAAGAAGCGTGAAGTTGGCTTTGGAGAAATTTTTTATGGTGGTTTCCCTAATGGGGTTGGGGGCAGACTGTGGATGTCTAGGGTGATTAGCTTGTGAACAGATCTGACCAATGAGGAATTGACCTCTGGTGTGGAAGACTAGTCACCCATGTTGGTAATAACCAGGTCTAAGATATTGCTGCCCCTGGTGGGGGTGTGGATAAGTTGATCCAAGGCATTGGAATTTGTGAATTCCAAACAACGTTGAGCAAAAGAGTTGGTACATAAGTAGTTTTCCCAGTTAATGGTGGGGTAGTTGAAATCGCCCATTATTAGGGTGTTGGGTTGTACCCTAATATTTTCCAGTGTATCAATAAATGAGGAGTGGGAATCCTGGGGCATGGTGGGGGGTCTGTAGCAAGTTACAATTTGGATTGCGGTCTTGCCCAGAGTTAGTTGCACTTGAATAATCTTGGATACATTATGCTGAGCAACTAGCCTGGAGGTGTGGATGTCCTTAATGAATATGAACATGACTCTGCCTTTAGTATTTTGGTCCAGGTTAGATGGCCGAAAGGTGTGGTATGAATTATAGCCTGGTAATGCATGGGGTGCTCTCTGGAGCTTTGAACCAGGTCTGTGATGACCTTCAATGTGCCTGGCAGAAGGATCTTTTGGAAGGCTCATATTGCCAGGAAAAGGGCCCTTAGTTATTTTAGGTTGATGTGGTCATTTCTTGAGTGGACCACTCTCTCTGCATTTTGTGCTGGATTGTTGGTACTGTGAAGGATAGCCCCCAAGCCTAGATCTGATGCATCTGTGTAAAGATGCTGTTTGGATGGAGGGATCTGCAAGTGCACTCCTTGAATGAGGGTGACAGTTGAGACCCACCAGGTGAGTTCCCTTTTTAAGCAGGGAAGAAGAGGAATATTTGTTTCCAAGGGATGTATGTGTTGGTTCCAAGAATTTCTCAATACCCACTGAAATTTCCTCATGTGCATCCTGGCTAGAGGGATCATGGGGATCATGGAGGCCATGAATCCCAGAATTCTCAGGAATTCTCTGGCTGACATGGTTGGTAGAGGAAGGAGTGAATGGAAAAATTGGGTGAGGAATTCCACTTTTTGGGCAGGTACAAAGACTGACATCAAGTCTGTCCTTATCTTGCACCCCAGGAAGACAAGATCTTGTGAGGGAGTCATTTGAGACTTTAAGCAATTCACAGTGAAACCTAAATTCTGCAAGTTCCTGCAAACCAATTCCAAGTGATAAGAGAGGGTGAGGGAATCCCGGTGTAGAACTAGGAGAACATCCAAGTAAGGATAAATTTGAATGCCCTGTAGTCTGCAATATGCAATGACTGGGGCTAGACATTTTGTGAATACTATTGGGCTGTAGAGAGTCCATAGAACAAGGCATAAAACTGAAAATGTGAAGAACCCACTGAAAAACAAAGAAATTTCCTTTAAGTGGGATGAATAAGGATGGGAAGGTATGTGTCCTTCAGATCCAGAGAGGCTATGAAGGCTTGCTGAGGGATAAAGGGAAGCAGCTGCTGTAATGTAAATATTTTGAAGGTAGGCACTTTGAGGAGAGGAAGAGATTGAGGTAAAATAGATTGAGAATGGATCTCCAAGGACCATCTTTTCTTGGAACCAAAAACATTCTGGAATAAAATCCATTGGCTAACTGATCCTCGGGTACTTGTTCTATAGTGCCCTGGGAAAGAAGTTGGCTCAGGATACTGGGAAACAGTTGGAGCTGACTGTGTGGGGGTTGTGGAACTCCCTGGAAAGGTGGAGATGCCCACCAAGTCATGAAGTATCCTCTCTTGATGATGGAGACCATCCACCTGTCTGTGGTAATTTTCTGCCAGGAGGGTAGGGATAGGGTTAGGTGTAGGGAGAGGGGGGGTGGAGGTGGGCAAGAGGGGAGAGTCACAGTGGAGGAGCTCTATCTGGGTCTGGCTGCCTCCAAAAGGAAGAAGGTGCTGAAGTGGAGGAATTTCTAGGACCAGGTTGTTTCCTAGGTTGTCTTCATCCCCTGAACTGAGCAACATGGGGAATGGGAGGACTGCTTCCTGACAAAGCTAGGCTTTTGGGGTAGATCCTATGGAATCTGGGAAGAGGTGAAACCAATAAATGTTTCATATTTTGTAAGTCTTTTCCTTTTTCCTGTAGTGACTTAAGTAACTCAGCAGAGGCAACTCCAAAGAGTGCTAATTTATCCAAAGGGGCATCTAGCAATTTCGCTTGGACATCTAAAGGCAATGGTTGGAGTTTCAACTATGAGAACCTTCTTAAGACAGAACCAGAAGCAGCCTATTTGGAAGAGGCTTCAACAGCATCATAGTTGCACTTAACTGAGTGTCCAGTCACCTGGGATACTGTGGACATAAGGGTATTTAGCTGAGCCTTAACTGGTGAGTCAGGCATGTCAAACAGCAGAGTAGAGGCATTGGTCAAGGAATCCAGAACATACTTGGCCATATGAGTCTGGTAGTTGAGTGCTCTTATGGCCAAGTTGGAAGAAGTATATATCTTCTTCCCCAACCTACCCATAAATTTACTGTCTTTATCCGTTTGAAAAAGAGAAGATGAAGGTTAACTGCCTTGAAGATTTGTCAGCTGAAACTGCAATAACAGCAGGATCTGCTGGCGGGTTCTTGAAAAGATACTGCTCCTTTTCAGTCACTTTATAGAATCTGCCTGGGGTCTTGTTAGCAGGAGGCTGACTCTGGGCTCTGGGAAGCAGTTAAGAAGGCATCCTGGAATGCTGGAAGTAAAGGTAGAACTGTAGATGGTGAGGGCTGCTCCATCTGCAGGAGTTCAAAATATATTTTCTTGGTCTCAGAAACATCCGTGACCTCCCACTTAAAATGCTGCCTAAGCAAAGAAATGGTATCCTCAAAGGAGAAATTTTCTCTGGAGGAATTAGGAGTGAGGGATGACTCTTCTTCAGGAGTAGCAAAATCCCGAAGGGATTCAATCTGTGAACAATAGGTCAGGGACTCATCAGAGGAGAAGGAGAACTCTTCCTCTGATTCTTCCTGTGAAACAAGTGGTTGGGCATACTGGAGGATCTGGGTCTGGAGTGCCTGCAAGGCCTTGACAACAGACTGTGAAAAGGTCACCCAAGCTGGAGTAGGATCCTTAGCCCTGTGTTTCTCCTTCGGTTTTTTTTTAATGTATTTGAAGGAGCAGTAATTGGCCTGGGTGCTGACATTAGAGTGGATGGTAAGGCAGCAGAAATCCCCTCCAATGCTGTGAGCTATGGTTCCCCCTCACCATCAGGAGGTGATGGTTGCAAATCCTCAGTGGATGTACTCTGGATATCCACTGTACTGGCTTCCATTTTGGTTCCCGGTAACAGAGAAGTACTTGATGTCCGGAGTGATCCTGGTCTAACATTTGCTTTGAGAATCTCACTAGACACCTGAGGTGCAGCTTGGATGTCGGGCCTAAGTTTCTTGGCTTTCTTCCTTGGCAGCTCGTCGGAGGTGCTAGCTCCACCTTCCATCCTGGATGCCAAACATCAGAGGCGCTGATTCTTTAAATAGAGATTTCTTGCTTCTTAGGGTTTTGGGGACAAAAGATTAGCAAATATCACAATTCTTATAGTCGTGGCCTGCTCCTAAGCAAAATAAACACTGATCGTGCGTGTCCTTATGTGGAATTTGTCTTCCACAAATGCACTTTCCCTTCCTAGATGACAAGCATCTGAAAAAGGTAAGGAAATAAAAAAAAAAACCCACAAAGGTACTTATCTGAATGTGGACAGCCAGGAAAGTACAGTTGTGTACACTTACATAAATGTAGATGTTTGAGTGTATTTACTGTTGCAGTCATTACATTTGGGTAATCTGCTGGCAGGTTGCCCTCAGTCGGCCTGATTAATATCTTGGGTCCTGTGTTGGTTCCTGTCCCTTCTTCCATGACGTCAGATCGTCAGGGGTATAAAACATGCAGCCGACGCCATTACATCAGTTTTTCTTTCCCCAGATTTCAGGTGCCCCCCAAATAGGGAGCAATATATATATATATATATATATATATATATATATATATATATATATATATATATATATATATATATATATATATATATATATATCTATATATATATATATATATATATATATATATATATATATATGTATGTATATAATTTAAAACACAAAAAATATACCTCCAAACAAAAGCAAATACACCAAAAAGGCTTTTAAGCATAGTAAAAGAAAGGAGAGGTATAGTAAGAGAAAACTAGGGGGCTGGAGGGTGGGTAACCAGGACTGCAACAGTGAATACACTCGAACATCTACATTTATGGTAAGTGTACACAACTGTACTATGTTCTTCATGTTTCACTGTTGCAGTCATTATATTTGGGTAGAATCCCAAAGCTATGGTTGGGAGGATGGATTTATACAGCATTAGGAGCAGCTATAAGGCCCTGCAGGACAGCAGTAGCAAAGCCAGCTTTGGATTTAGAGAAGAGAGGTAAATGGTAATGTTTGGTGAACGTATGAACTGAGCTCCAGGTAGCAGCTTCTAGAATGTCTCTGGTAGGAACCCCTCTGAGAAAGGCTACAGAAGTAGATGCAGCCCTGGCGGAATGAGATCTGATCCCCTTGGGGATAGGTTTACCATGGTGCATATAGCAGAAATGAATACAATGGCTTATCCATTTGGAAATAGTCTGCTTTGAAATTGCCTTTCCCTCTGCCCCTGCAGCAAATGCCACCAATAGTTGTTCAGATTTTCTTAGAGATTTTGTCCTGTTTAAGTAGAATCTAAGTTGTCTGTGTACATCCAATGAATGCAGAATCCACTCACACTTGTTCTGTGGATAGGGAAAGAACGTTGGCAGATGAATGGTCTAATTATGAGCCACACTGGATACCACCTTAGGCATGAAAGATGGATTGGTCCTGAGAGCCACCATGTCCGGATTAAAAATAATGAAAGGCTCCACTGCCATAAGAGCCTGTAATTCTGAAATCCTTCTAGCTGAAGTGACTGCTAAAAGGAAAGCTGTTTTCCAGGAGAGAAATTTTAGGTCTGTAGTAGCAACTGGCTCAAAAGGTGGGAGAGTGAGTTTTTCCAAAACAAAATTGAGGTCCCATGCAGGAGTTGGCACTCTCCTGGGAGGTCAAATTTTTGTCCCCTCTGAGATACTGCTTTAGTAGAAGATGAGAGAAGAGGGGAGGTTCTGCGTTGTAATGAGCTGAAATGGCAGAGGCATGGATTTTTATGGAAGAAAAAGATAGGCCCTTGTGAAGCATCTCAGTTAAATATTGCAGAATCTAAGGAATATTGGGCATTGCTGTGCTTATTCCTTGTGATTGGTTCCAGGCACAGAATCTTTTCCATTTGTCAGCATAAGATCTTCTAGTACTAGGCCTTCTAGCCTCCAAAATGACATCCATCACTGGTTTGCTGAAGGATGCCAAGGGTGAAATTAGTTGATTAGCCACTCTGCAAGATTCAATGTTTGGAGCTGAGTGTGCAGAATTTGGTAGTTCTGCTGAGACAGTATGTAAGGTGTCTGAGGCAGGTGCCACGGAGGAAGGTGTGACACATTGCGCAGGAGTGGGTACCAGTGTTGGCGAGGTCAGTCTGGAGCAATCAGAATCATTTTTGGTTTGTCCTGTTTGACTTTTAGTAGAACTTTGGAGAGCAGAGGCAGAGGGTGAAAGCATAGACTGATAGGTTTTTCCAGCTGAATGATAGAGCATCTACTCTCCAAGCTTTTTTGTGATGAATTCTTATGCAGAATTTGTCCAACTGATAGTTCTGGGGCGAGGCAAAAAGATCTATGTCTGGGTTTTCCCATTTGTGTGTCAACATGTTGAAAACTTGTGGTTTCAATTTCCATTCGTGTGAGTCCATAAGATTTCTGCTTAGTTTGTCTGCCAAAGTATTTAGCTTTCCTGGCAGGAACTTAGCTTGTAGTTGTATCTGATAGGTCAAGGCCATGTTCCACAATGCCATAGCTAGTCTGCAAAGGGGTTAGGAATGTGTCCCCCCATGCTTGTTTATGTACCACATAACTGTGGTGTTGTCTGTCTTTATCATTAGTTGTCCTGGATGAAGGTATTCCTTGAAGGCTGTCAGAGCATTCTGTACAGCTAGCATCTCTTTCTGACTGATATGTAGGTGCATTTGATTTGGGCTCCATTTGCCCTGAATGCACTTCCCTGCCAGATGAGCCCCACCAAGCAAGGTCTGATGCATCTGTTGTTAGGGTTTGGGTGGCAGGGGGTGGTGTGAATGGTAGTCCCTTGTTAAGGGACCTGCCTTAGATCCCTTCCCTGCTGTCCCAGCAGGAGGGCCAGATTTTGCATCCTCAGCTACAAACCCTGAACCTAGCAGCCTGGCACATCCCCTGAACACTTCACCAGCAACCCTCAGTAAACAGGTGCTGGATGTCATCCTTGAGGCAAGGAGGCCTAGTACTAGGAAATCAGATTCAGAAAAGATACTGTTCTTGGAACCAATCTCAGTGAATGAACACAGCCGTGCCAAACTTACCTCAAATCCTAAATTACCTAACAGAACTGTTCCACAAAGGCCTATCCTTCTCTTCAATTAAGATTCATGCCTCTGCAATCTCAGCTCATTACAATACTGAGCCACCCCTCTTCTTTCACCCTCTGGTCAAACAGTTCCTGAGATGAGCCAAAAATTTAAGACCCCCAGGAAAACTCCCACTCCAACCTTGGACCTTAACTTTGTACTGGAGAAGCTCACACTTCCTCCCTTTGAACCTGCTGCTACAGCAGAGTTAAAATTCCTCTCTTGGAAAACAGCCTTACTTCTAGCCATCACTTCAGCAAGAGGAGTGTCTGAATTGCCGGCCCTTATGGCCGTAAACCCTTCCTTATCTTCCATGCAGATAAGGTTTCCCTGAGGACTAACCCCTCATTTATGCCCAAGGTGGTATCCAGTGTGGCTTTAAACCAATCCATTCATTTGCTAACCTTTTTCCCTAATCCTCGGAATAACGGGGAAAGGATCCTGCACTCCCTGGATGTGCACAAGCAGCTTAGGTTCTACCTAGACAGGACTAAACCTTTCAGAAAATCTGACCAGCTGCTAGTCAGCTTTGATACAGGGGCAGAGGACAAGGCCATTTCAAAGCAAACAATTTCTAAATGGATAGCACACTGCATCCATTTCTGCTACAAACACCATGGAAAACCTACACCACAGAGGATCAGAACTCATTCCACTAGGGCTACCTCAACCTCTGCAGCGTTTCTCAGGGGAGTTCCTACCAGGGACATCCTGGAAGCTGCAAGCTGGAGTTCTGTACACACCTACACCAAGCATTACCACTTACCTATCTTTTCTAAATCCAGAACTGGATTTGCCACAGCAGTCTTACAAGGCCTGCTAGCTAGCCCTAATGCTTCTTGACTGCCTCCACCCTTCCACAGCTTTGGGAATCAACCCAAGTGTGATGACTGCAACAGTGAAACATGAAGAACATAGTACAGTTGAGTACACTTACCATAAATGTAGATGTTCAAGTGTATTCACTGTTGCAGTCCTGTTTACCCTCCCTTCAGCCTCCTGACTTCTCTATACTTTCTACCTATCCTTTTTTTGGCCATATCGTATAACAATGGTGTTTACTTTTTACTGGGGGTGTTCCACACCATGTAATTATTTCCTATTTTGGGAGCTCCTGACATCTGTGGCAAGAAAAACAGATGTAATGGCATTGGCTGCATGTTTTCTACCCCTGAAGACCTGACATCATGGACAGCATCCGATGCAGAAATCCCAAGACTCTGGTATTCAGGCTGGCTGAGGGCTACCTGCAGGCAGATAACCCAAGTGTGATTACTGCAACAGTGAATACACTCGAACATCTACATTTATGGTAAGAGTACACAACTGTATTTTCTGTTAAGTTGTTCCTTGCTAGGAATCACTATACACTATGAAAAATCCCATCTAGAACCTACACGGCAGTTCATTCGTAGGAGCGATGCTAAACACAAACACTGGCATTGCATCTCTTCCTTCAGAAAGACTTCAAAGAGTAAAATCGCAAGTCAATCAGATTATTCACAGCAAAAAGGTGACTGCAAGACTACTGCAATCTCTAGGATCAGTGTCTGCTTCCATTACTTTAGTCCTCCTTGCGAGATATCATATGCAGGTTTTTCAAGGGCTCTTGCCTTCTCAGTGGTCCTTACTGAATCAGTCTGTGTCCCATCTGGTAATGTTTAACAATATGTCCTTCTATTCTCATGTTGCTGTATTCTTAACATGAGGGAGTTGCTGCTTGCAGCACCGGACATCCGGCCAGTATACCAAAGTCTTGAGAGCAGGGGTACGTGCAACATTGCATGTAGGATCCATAAACTGATGTCAGCACGTACCCAATTCAGAACTTTTCTGCCGTAGTGCATTTCAGATGTCCAGTTACCAGCTCCAGTATTCCGGCATTTGTTTGACTTCGGCAACCTATTTTCGATAATAGATGTTCTACGTGTTTCACTGTTGCAGTCATTACATTTGGGTAATCTGCTGGCAGGTTGTCCTCAGTCAGCCTGATTAACAAAATCTTGGGTCCTGTGTCGGTTGCTGTCCCTTCTTCCATGACGTCAGGTCGTCAGGGGTATAAAACATGCAGCCGATGCCATTACATCAGTCTTTCTTGCCGCACAGTGCCAGAAGCAGTTCGCAAGTGCCGGTCGGCTGACTCCTGAAATTTTCGAGTTTCAGAACTGAAGCCTTCAACTAAAAGCTAAATATCCCATTGTGGAAACTTTTTCTTGCTCCTTACTGATGTCAGTAAAAGTTAATAACTGCATTACTTGTGGGAAGCAAATACGTCATAAGGATTTTAATTTGTACTGTATTCCTTGCCTAGGCCCTGACCACAACGTGCCTTGCTGTCGGTTTTCTGCTAAATTTAATCAACGCGCAATTAAACGTTGGTATATTTTTGCTTCTAAATATTTTGGCTCAAGATATAACTATTCAGAAATGTCATCGGTTAGCAATCCGACTACTGGAATACCTAAAAAATGCAAAGAAAAAGACAGAGACAGACCATCGAGGTCCAAAACCGACGACGATGCTTCTCCTAAGCCAGTCGCCGGTTTGCCAGTACTCAGTGAGGTGCTTTTGCAGCCCCTGATACCCACTACTTCTGATTCGCAGGCCTCTACTGAGACCCATTCGGAGTCCAGTCTGCCATGAGATGCTTCAATTATGGAACCTGTGGATGTCTCTACCTTAGATGGGTCTGGAGCCGCTGTGCAGGCACCAGCTTCTGAGGATGTTTTCAGGCCTACAGATTTGTATATTAGACCGACACCATCTTCAAAACTAAGGCCAAAATCTAAATTTATGTCTAAAAAACCAATGCCTGGGCCACATGTGCAGGCCCCTATGCCTGAAAAACAAATTATCAAAATAGCTGAAGATTTAATTACTCTGATCAGGGGTAGCCAACCCCCTCCTTCTAAGAGGCCTAGGCAAGACACTGATTATTAATCTTCTGAACAGGATTCTATTTCTTCTGACTCTTCTAATGAACAGGATTTATCTATTCCTACTTATGAGGACTCTGATGCAGAGGATTCCATTCCTTCTGCTTCTCCTACTGAGGATTTTTTGTTTGGGGAAACTTTACATGCCTTAAGGGAATATTTCCACTGGGAAAGTCAGGATTTCTCTGAATCTAAAAAGAGACTTAGGGATTTTCTTCTACTTCCTCAGCATAGGCCTTTGGCTATACCTCTTGTTCTACACAGTGTTGATGATGTTTTTTTCAGAATCTAGTATGAATCCTTATTCTCTGCCTCCGGCTCCTTGTAAGCCAGACAGATACTGCAGGGTCCCTGACTCCCACAAATTCCTTTTCAAAAACCCTATTGCTGATCCTGAAACCATTTCTCAACATCCCAAGGGCATTAAGGCCTGTACCGCCAAAAATCCTACCCCTTCTGATAGAGATTCCAGGGTGCTGGATAGATGGGGTAAGAAGGTTTACACGTCTGCAACCTTGGCAATCAGGGATTTAAACTGCCAATTTCATATGCTTAAATATCAACAGCATATCATAGGACTACTTAAACAGAAAATGATGTTAATCTCTGACTGTGTGGAAAATAAAGAATTGCAGGATTTATTGCATTCAGCTGAACAAGTTGGAAAACATACTTTGCAATGGGGTTTTGATTCCTTGGAGGTCTCTTGCAGGGCTGCTGTAACTGGATCTGTGCTAAGAAGGCATGCTTGGCTCAAAGAGCAAACTCTGCCTGACCATGTTAAAGCAAAATTGTTGGATGCTCCTTTACAGCATGACCGTCTCTTTGGTAATAAGGCTAAAGAAGTGTAAAAAAAGATGGAAGATAAAGCTAAATCTATGCAAACTGTGAAAGATTTCTTACAAGTGCAACCTCCAAGATTTAGTAGGCACTGGCCTACTAAGGACTGGTCCTTTCTAGTCCCCTCAAGAGCCGCTCAAGTCAAATCAAGACATTCCAAAGGCTCCAGGTTTCAGTCAAAAGGAACTTTTAGAACAAAACAATGGGGTGCCTCCACCTCCAAATCTGGAAGCAACAAGGCACCTCCCTATAGTAAACAGTCTCAATGACTTCCCTCTGCAGTCACCAAGCACTTACCTCTCAGCCACCCCTTTGGAGGGAAAACTAGCACTTCATGCACAAAACTGGCAACTTATTATCCAGGACAAATGGGTTTTAAATATAGTATCCCAGGGATACAGATTTCACTTCCATACATTGCCAATCCCAAACGGATGGCCAGATCTGCCCGCAAATCAGTGGACAGAGGCCCAGAAACAAGTTCTGTCCCTCATGAACATAGGGGCTATTCAACCAGTACCAGAAGAGGAAAAGGGACAAGGTTTCTATTCCAGACTTTTCCTGGTACCCAGAACAGACAAATCATGGTGTCCAATTCTGGACTTATCCACTCTAAACACATTTCTGACATTCAAAAATTTAAGATGCTGACTCTTCAACAGTTACTACCTATGCTAGGCAAAGATGCCTGGTTGGTAACTCTAGACTTAAAAGAGGCTTAGCTGCATATCCCAATCAGGCTTATCTACTGCACCTAGGGTCTTCACAAAGTGCCTGGCACCAGTAATCACATTTTGCAGGCAAAGAAATATTCAAATATATCAATACCTGGATGATTGTCTAATTCAGGCAGAAAACAAGGACATTCTTCTAAAGCATCTGGCATTTGTATAAAGGGTTCTAACTTGTCTAGGGTACACCATAAACAAAAAGAAATCACAACTGGTACCCTCTCAAAAAATTACATTCCTGGTTGCAAGCTTGAATACAACTGCCCAGATGACTTACCTTACACCAGAAAAGCAAATTCAATTGATGACTTACTTCAAACAGTTGGCCACAAAAACCCAGCTATCTGCAAGACAAATTCTGCCGGCCTTGGGGTTCATGGCCTCCTGCATTCTTCTAATTCCATATGCAAGACTGCATATGAGGAAACTTCAGTGGTACTTAAAAAGTTTATGGAGTCAACATTGTCACAGCCTGGAAACAATGATTCCTATTATACCTTGCCTGCAACTAGAGTTCCTGTCAGACTGTGCAAAAGTGGATACCAGTGTTGGTGTGGCCAGTCTGGTGCAATCAGATTTGTCCTTAGCTTGTCCTCTTTGATCTTTAGTAGAACCTTCGAGAGGAGAGGCAGAGGGGAAAAGGCATAAATTGAGAGGTTTTCCCATGTAAAGGACAGGGCATCCACTTTCCATGCTTGGCTGTGGGGAATTCTGGTGCAATATTTGCTCAATTGATAGTTCTGTGGGGAAGCAAAGAGATCCACCTTGGGTGCCCCCCATCTGTGGATCAGAAGCTTGAATGATTTGGGTTCCAGTTTCCACTCGTGTGGGTCCATTAGATTTCTCCTTAAGTCGTCTGCCAGTGAATTTAGTTTGACTGACAGGAATTGAGCTTGCAGGTGCACTTGATTGCTCAAGGCTGTTTTCTACAGAGCCATGGCTAACCTGCAGAGTGGGTAGGAATGGGTTCCCCCTTGCTTGTTTATGTACCACATAACTGTGGTGTTGTCTGTCTTTATCAATAGTTGCCCTGGAAGAATACAGTATTTGAAGGCTGTCAGTGCATTCTGTACAGCTAACATTTCTTTTGGATTGATATTCAGGTGCATTTGTTTTGGGCTCCATTTGCCTTGAATGCATTTTCCTGCCATGTGAGCCCCCATGCATAGACTGATGCATCTGTTGTTAGGGTTTGTGTGGCGAGGGGTTGAGTGAAAGGGAGTCCATTGTTGTGGTAGCAGGCCTCTGCCCACCAAAGGAACTCTGTTCTTAGGCAAGGAAGGATAGGAATCATTGCTTCCAGGTCCTGAGCATGTTGACACCAGAGACTTTTTTAGTACCATTGAAGTTTCCTCATATGCAGTCTTGCATATGGAATTAGAAGAATGCAAGAGGCCATGAACCCTAGGGCTTGCAGTATTTTTCTTGCAGATACCTGGGTTTGGGTGGTCAGTAGATTGAAGTAGTTTGTCAAATAAATCTGTTTTTCTGGAATGAGGAATGCCATCTGGGAAGTTGTGTTCAAGTTTGCTCCTAGGAATACAATCTTTTGGCTGGGTACCAGATGTGATTTCTTTTCATCGATGGTATACCCCAGTGAAGGTAGAAGTCTCTTTACAAATGTCAGGTGCTGAAGTAGCAATTCCTAACTGTCCACCTGAATCAGGCAATCATCCAAGTATGGGTAAATTTGAATTTTTCTCTGCCTGCAATATGGAATAGCTGGAGCTAGGCATTTTGTGAATGCCCTGGGTGCAGTAGATAAGCCAAAGGGAAGTGCAGAGAACTGATAGTGCACAGAGCCTGCTCTGAAACGTAGATATTTCCTGCAAGATTCCTTTATGGGGATGTGCAGATAAGCTTCTTTTAAGTCTAGGGTGACCAGCCAGGAGTCCTTGGCTAGCATAGGAAGCAGCTGTTGGAGAGTAAGCATTTTGAGTTTTGGAACCACCAGGAAGGTGTTGAGAATTGACAGATCCAGAATAGGGCGCCAAGAGTTCTCTTTTCTGGGCACCAGAAACAGTCTGGAGTAAAACCCTTGTCCCCTTTGCTCTGCTGGGACAGGTTGAATAGCCTTGATACTGAGAAGAGAAAGTATTTGCTTTTGGGCCTATGCTCACTGGTTTGGGGGGAGGTCTGGCCATCTGCTTGGGGTTGGCAGTGAGCGGAAGTAGAATCTGTATCGCTGGGATACAATGTTCAAGACCCTTCTATCCTGGGTAATGTACTCCCAGTTTTTTGTGTGCAGGGCTAGTTTTCCTCCTAAGGGTGCAGGTACTTGGGCAAAGCTTGGAAGGGTGAAGGACAAGTCATTGTGAACTTTTTCCATAGGATGGTGGCTTACTACTCCCTGATTTTGAGGTGGGAGCACTCCATTGTTTAGATCTGTGCATACCCTAAGACTGTAGTCTAGGTGGTCTGCTGCCCCTGGGTTTGGACTGAGAAGGTCTGGGAGGGACTAGGAAAGACCAGCTTTTAGAAAACCAATGCCTACTGAATCTAGGTGGCTGTAACTGTAGGAAATCTTCAACAGTTTGCAAATATTTAGCTTTTTCCTCCATCTTTTTGAGGACTATTGCTTTAGAGCCAAACAGACATTCTTGGTTTAATGGAGCATCTAGTAATTTTGCTTTGACATGGTCTGGCAAAATTTGTTCCTTAAGCCAAGCATGCCTTCTAAGAACAGACCCAGTGACAGCAGCCCAGCAAGATGCTTCTAAGACATCAAAACCACATTGCAAAGTATGTTTTCCAACTTGGTTAGCAGAATGCATTGATTCTTGTAAATCTTTATGTTCTGCACAATCAGGAATCAACATCATTTTTTTGTTTAATTAGTTCCATAATATGTTGAAGATACTTTAACATGTGAAACTGGCAATTTAAAGCCCTGATGGCAAGAGTAGCAGAGGTGTATACCTTCTTACCCCATCTGTCCAAAGACCTAGAATCCCTGTCTGAAAGGGTAGGGTTTTTGGCTGTAGCAGCCTTAATGCCTTTAGGTCCCTGGGAAATGGTCTCTGGACCCGCAGTAGGATTCTTAAATAGGAATTTGTGAGAGTCAGGTACTCTGTAGTACCTGTCCGGTTTCCTGTGCACTGGTGGCAAAGTATCAGGGGTAAGACTGGATTCGATGAAGACATCATCTGCAATTTCCAGAGCAGAAGGGATAGCTAGAGGCCTGTGCTGAGGCAAGTTTAAAAATTCCCTGAGTCTCTTTTTGGACTGTGGGTAGTCCTGGTACTCCCAGCGGAAATGCTCTCTGAGGGTATGTAGGGTTTCACCGAAAGAAAAATCCTCTGGTGGGAAAGCAGAGGGAATGGAATCCTCTGCATCAAAATCCTCATAAGTAGATAAAGGTATGTCCTGGTAAGCAGAAGGGTCAGAGTCATTGGACTCATCATCTGAAGAATCAGAAGGAAAATCAGTTCTTGGTCTTTTAGAGGGGGAAGGCTGGCTTCCCCTAATTAAGGTAATAAGGTCTTCAGTCATTCTAAGCATTTGTTTCTGTGGCATGGGGCCCTGAGAATGTGATTTGGTTGTCAGTTTCCTAGGTGTAGTGCAAACTCTGGGCCTGTGAAATTTGGTATTTTTGGTTTGAAATGAAGTGGTCGGTCTAATATGAACATCGGAAGGCCTGAATACACCATCAGAAGTCGGTGCCTGCACAGCGACTCTGGACCCATCCAAGGTAGAGATATCCACAGGTTCCATAGTTGAATAAGCATTTTGCTGCATACCAGACTCCGAATGGGTCTCAGTAGAGGCCTGCGAATCTGTAGAAGTGGGTATCAGGGGCTGCGAAAGCGCCTCACTGAGTACCGGCGGACTGGCGACTAACTGAACGGAAGTGTCGTTGGCAGTTTTGCACCTATGCTGTCTGTCTCTTTCTTTATTCTTACTTTTTTTGGAAGATCAGTAGTCGGATGGCTTATCGAATCCATTTTGGAATACAGGAAATGAGGGAGAAAGAATTTAGTGACAAAAATAACCCGATGATGAACAGTTCGGGCGTTGACCAGGGCACAAAACTGACAGCGAGGAACGTCATGGTCTGGGCCTAAACAAGTGACGCAGTAAGAATGAAAATCTTTGTGAGGTATTGGCTTTCCACAGGCAAGACAATTATTATTTTTTTCTGACATTGGTTAGAGCAAGAAAAAAGGATCCCCAATGGGGTACTTATCTTTTAGAAGACTTCAGGTTTGAAACTTGAAAAATGTAAATTTCAGGAGGCGGCCAACCAGCACTTGCGAACTGCTTCTGCTTCGGGCTCTGCTCGGCAAGAAAAGCTGATGTAATGATGTCGGCTGCATGTTTTATACCCCTGACAACCTGACGTCATGGAAGAAGTGACAGCATCTGACGCAGAAATCCTAAGACTCTGGTATCCGGGCCGACTGAGGGCTACCTGCAGGCAGATAACCCAAGTGTGATGACTGCAACAGTGAAACACGAAGAACATTGTAGTTTCTTGCCTGTAACAGTAGACGCCTGGTGGGAGCGGTAATGAGCCAGCTGTCTGGGTATGGAAATGCATGGAATCCTTGCAGTCTGAAGTGAACTGCTACCACTGCCATGTATTTGGTGAACACCCTGGGGGCTGTGGTGAAACCAAAGGGCAGCGCTTTGAACTGGTAATGACTGGCTCCCAACCGGAACTGCAGGAATCTTCTAGATCACTTGCCCATTTTTGTGAGACAATACACATCCTGACGTCATGGAAGAGGTGATAGCAACTGACACAGAAATCCTAAGACTCTGGTATTCAGGCCAACTGAGGGCTACCTGCAGGCAGATAACCCAAGTGTGATGACTGCAACAGTGAATGCACTCTAACATCTACATTTATTATAAGGGTACACAACTGTAATTTTTGTTCACACCTTCACCAAGCATTACCACATGCCTATCTTTTCCAGTTGTGTACACTTACTATAAATGTAGATGTTCAAGTGTATTCACTGTTGCAGTCCTGGTTTCCCACCCAACATTCCCCTTGTCTCTTTCTCTCTCTTTCTCTTCCTCACTGCTGACAGTGATTTTTGGTATTTACTTTCTACTCTTGGTGTTATTCCACCATAACCTAGCTCCCTGTTTTGGGGCTCCTGACATTTGGGCAAGAAAAACTGATGTAATGGGATCGGCTGCCTGTTTTATACCACTGACAACCTGACATCAGTCATGGAGTGACAGTAACTTACACAGAAATACAAAGCCTCTGCTATTCGGGCCAACTGAGGGCTACCCCTGGCAGGATAACCCATGTGTGATGACTGCAAAAGTGAATACACTTGAACATCTACATTTATGGTAAGTGTACACAACTGTACTTTCTGCAGGGCCTGCTGATCCATGCCTAGGACTCTAACCTATTCTCCACCCCTCTCCTCAGCTTTGGGAATCCTCCCAGAGATGGTGACTACAACAGTGAAACACGAAGAACATAGTATAGTTGTGTACACTTACTATAAATATAGATGTTTGAGTGTATTCACTGTTGCAGTCCTGGTTCCACCCCTCCATCCCCCATATAGCATCTTCCCCTAGCGGGACATAAGCTTCCCATGGTGGTTTTTTGCCACCAGGAACACTTTTCCTTATCTCCTTGTGCTTCTGACGGGTAAGGGCAAGAAAAACTGATGTAATTACGTTGGGTGCCTTGCTTTATAGTGCTGATGACCTAATGTCAGACTACAGGCGACTGCAGCTGACACAAAAAAAACAATGACTCTGGTATTCGGGGTGACCGAGGGCTACCACGACAGGGATAATCCACAAGTGATGACTGCAACAGTGAATACACTTGAACATCTACATTTATGGTAAGTATACACAGCTGTACTTTCTGGGGGCTGGTGTATGCGGACGTCACTTTTATGGCCCATGTTCACCTAGCCACGTCAGATGTTGCACGCATCATACAGTTACTGAAATCTTTTGTATACTGTCTGGATGTTCGGGTAGTAAGAGGAGTAAACCCACATGTGATGAATACTGCAAAATGGAAGAGAAGGACATCTATGGTTATGGTAAGATTTTACACTTTTCTTTCCACAGGGATACAGCAGTCTTAGAAATTCAAAAACTGCTTGACAAAAGTCATCCAAGCAGTCCCACCAGACCAAGGAGGATCTGGCATTTACTCAAGTTTTTTTTTAGTGCCAAAGAAAACCAGACTGGAGACAGATTCTGGATCTCAGTGTATTGAACAATTCAAATTTCAGATGGTTATGGTTCAGTCTGTACATCTGATGTTGTTAATCTTCTTTTCATTCATCACTGATGGGTTGGGTTCTGATACCTCAGAACCAAGTCTGCCTAATACCAAGCTTGCGCCACCCAAAGAACTCTCAAGCTAAGCTTCTACTCACAATGTCCTTCTCCCTGTAACTTCAGATTGAGTTTGCCCATGTTATACAAGTAAAGCAGAGGCTATTTCTGCGCAAATGTCCTTAGACACCACTTGGACCTAAAGTATCTGCCAGGAGCCTTTGGAGGGGGAAGGAGTGTGGGAGAAGATGAATGAAAGAAGATCAACAACACAGATGGAACGTTATGGTAAGACATAACTTCTTTATCTGATGCTGTTAATCTTCTTTCCATTTATCACTGATGAGACAGAATCCCCAGCTACCTTGTGATCCTTGGGCGGCCCTTATTGAAGAAAATTCCTGAGTACCATTGAACCGAAGGCAGCTCTCCCTCTGGAGACCACATCCAATTTGTAATGATTGATAAAAGTGTGGGGTTTAGCCCAAGTGGCTGCTGTGCAAATGTCATCCATAGAAGCCCGCAAATGTAAGACTACAGAAGTTGCCATCAATCTAGTGGAATGGGCTTTAATATTCTGTGGCATAGGTTCTTTTGTATATAAATAAGTGAAATGTATGTAGTCCCTTAGCCATTTTGATAAAGTGACCTTGGAGACAGAATTTCTCATTCTAGGCCCAGAAAAGGAAATGAAAAGTTGGTCAGTCTTACGTATTGTTTTGGTCCTGTCTAAATAAAATCTCAGTTGCCTGTGTACATCTAAGGAATGTAGGGAGTATTCTCCTTTATTAGAAAAGTTTGGGAAAAATACTGGTAGGTCAATAGACTGACTGATGGAAAAGTCAGAAACAACTTTGAGGGGAAAAGATGGATTTGTCCGGACTGATACTCTGTCCTTGTGGAAGATTAGATAGGGACTTTTGGTGCACAATGCCTGCAACTCCGAAATTCATCTGGCTGATGTGATGGCTACCAAGAAGAGAGATTTCCATGACAAGAATTTCAGGTCTCATTTCGCTGTGGGTTCAAAGGGGGGTTGAGTCAAAGACTGGAGAACTAAAGTACACTTGTGTACACTTACCATAAATGTAGATGTTAGAGTGCATTCACTGTTGCAGTCATCACAATTGGGTTATCTGCCTGCAGGTAGCCCTCAGTCGGCCCAAATACCAGAGACTTAGTATTTCTGCGTCAGATCCTGTCGCTCCAGGACTGAGGTCAGGTCGTCAGGGGTATAAACACAGGCAGCCGACATCATTAAATCAGTTTTTCTTGCCCCAAATGTCAGGAGCCCCCCCAAATATGGAGCTAAGTTATGGTGGGGAAAACACCACCAGTAAAAAGTAAATACCAATACCCATACCCCAGAAGGGGTGAGTAATAGCCATAGAGAGGAGAGAGAAAACCAGGGGGCTGGAGGGAGGGAAACCAGGACTGCAAAAGTGAATACACTCGAACATCTACATTTATGATAAGTGTACACAACTGTACTATGTTCTTCGTGTTTCACTGTTGCAGTCATCACACTTGGGTGGATTCCCAAAGCTGAAGAAGGGTGGAGGCAGTCAAGAAGAGTTAGGGCTGGCTAGTATGCCTTGCAGGACTGCTGTTGCAAAACCTGCCCTGGATTTGGAAAAGATAGGCAGGTGGTAATGCTTGGTGAAGGTGTGTACAGAACTCCAGGTAGCAGCTTCCAGGATGTCCCTGGTAGGGACTCCCCTGAGAAATGCTGTAGAGATAGATGTTGCCCTAGTGGAATGTGTTCTGACCCCCTGAGGGGTTGGTTTCCCATGGTGCTTGTAGCAGAAATGGATGCAGTGTGCTATCCATTTGGAAATAGTTTGTTTTGAAATGGCGTTGCCCTCTGCCCCTGTTGCAAAGCTGACTAGTAACTGGTCAGATTTTCTGAAGGGCTTAGTCCTATCAAGGTAGAATCTCAGCTGTCTGTGCACATCCAAGGAGTGCAGGATCCTTTCCCCTTTATTTTGAGGATTAGGGAAGAAGGTTGGCAAATGGATGGATTGGTTGAAAGCCACACTGGACACCACTTTAGGCATAAAGGAAGGGTTAGTCCTGAGGGAAACTCTGTCAGCATGGAAAATAATAAAGGGTTCCACAGCCATCAGTGCTTGTAGCTCATACACTCTTCTAGCTGAAGTGATGGCTAGAAGCAAAGCTGTTTTCCAAGAGAGGAATTTTAACTCTGCTGATGCTGCAGGTTCAAAGGGGGGGGGGGAGTGTGAGCTTTTCCAGTAAAAAGTTAAGGTCCCAAGCAGGGGTGGGTGCTCTCCTTGGTGGCCTTAAGTTGTTTGCCCCTTTTAGGAACTGTTTGATAAGGGGGTGTGAGAAGAGAGGTGGCTCAATGTTGTAATGAGCAGAAATGGCTGTGGCATGAATCTTAATGGAGGAGAAGGACAGGCCTTTGTGGAGTAGATCTGCTAAGTAATCTAGGATTAGAGGTAGGGACTGCGGTATTGTGTCCTCTCCTTTAAATTGCATCCATAAGCAGAGCCTTTTCCACTTATCAGCATAGGATTTTCTTGTACTGGGTCTTCTGGCTTCAAGAATGATGTCCAGCACCTGCTTGCTTAGGGTTGCTGGGGGAGAATTCAAGGAATAAGCCAGGCTGCAAGATTTAGGGTTTGCAGTTGTGGATGCAAAATCTGTCCCTTCTGCTGAGAGAGCAGGGTTGGGTTCTGGTGTAAGTGCCAGGGTGGCACCGGTGTCAGGCTGTGCAAAAGTGCTTACCAGTGCTGGTGTGGTCAGTCCAGGGCAATCAGAATTGTCTTTGGTCTGTCCTGTTTTATCTTGAGTAATACTCTTGAGAGAAGGGGCAGAGGGGGAAAGGCATAGATTGAGAGATTTACCCACTGAAAAGATAAGGCATCCACTTTCTAGGCCCTGCTGTGAGGATTCCTGGTGCAGAATTTGCTGAGCTGGTGGTTGTAGGGGGAGGCAAAGAGAGTCACCTCTGGGGTCCCCCATTTCTGAATCAGAAGGTTGAAGGTGCTGGGCTCCAATTGCCACTCATGTGGGTCTAGAAGATTTCTGCTTAGGTCGTCTGCCAGTGAGTTTTGTTTGCCTTGCAGGAACTGAGCTTGCAAGTGGACTTGATTGTCTAAGGCTGTGTTCCACAGGGCCATGGTTAACCTGTAGTGTGGGTAGAAATGGGTTCCCCCTGCTTGTTGATGTGCCACATAATTGTGGTGTTGTCTGTTTTTATTAGCAGTTGTCTTGGAAAAAGTAGGGATCTGAAAGCTGTCAAGAGCATTCTGTACAGCTAGCACCTCTTTTTGGTTGATGTGCAGATGAATTTGACTTGGGCTCCAGTGGCTCTGAATACATTTGCCGTCCATGTCTGCCCCCCAGGCACAGTCTGATGCTTCTGTGGTTAGGGTCTGGGTGGCGAGGGGTTGAGTAAAAGGCAGTCCCTTGTTGTGGTTGCATGCTTTTGCCCACCAAAGGAACCCTGTCCTTAGACAAGGTATAATCGGAATGACTGTTTCCAGGTCCTGAGAATGTTGACACCAAAGACTTTTTAAGTACCATTGAAGTTTCCTCATATGCAGTCTTGCATATGGAATTAGCAGTATAGATGAGGCCATGAACCCTAGGGCTTGCAGTATTTTTCTTGCAGATAGCTGGGTTCTGGTGGCCATTTGTTTGAAGTAGTCTGTCAGATAGACTTGTTTTTCTGAAGTGAGGAATGCCATCTGGAAAGTTATGTCCAAGCTTCTCCCAGGAATACAATCTTTTGACTGGGTACCAGTTTTTATTTATTTTCGTTGATGGTGTACCCCAAGGAAGTGAGACGGTTTTTCACATATATCAGGTGCTGCAACAGCAATTCCTGACTGTCTGTCTGAATCAGGCAGTCGTCCAAGTACGGGTAAATTTGGATATTTCTCTGCCTGCAGTATGCAATGGCTGGAGCCAGGTATTTTGTGAATACTCTGGGTGCAGTAGATAAGCCAAAGGGAAGTGCAGAGAACTGATAATGCATAGATCCTGCCCTGAAATGTAGATACTTCCTGCATGACTCTCATGTGCAGATAGGCTTCTTTTAAGTCTAGGGTGACTAACCAGGCATCTTTGGCTAGCATAGAAAGAAGCTGTTGCAGGGTAAGCATTATGAATTTTGGTACCACCAGGAAGTTGTTGAGAATTGACAGATCCAGGATTGGGTGCCAAGAGCCCTCTTTCCTGGGTACCAGGAAGAGTCTGGAGTAGAATCCTTGACCCCTCTGTTCTACTGGAACCAGCTGAATAGCTCTGATATTGAGGAGGGAAAGTACTTGGTTTTGAGCCTCTGCCCACTGGTTTGGAGGTAGGTCTGGAAACCTGCTTGGGGTTGACAGTGAATGGAAATAAAATTTGTACCCCTGGGAAACAATGTTGAAGACCCACCGGTCCTGAGGGATGGACATCCAGTTTTTTGCATGAAGGGCAAGTTTTCCTCCTAGGTTCACAAGTATTGGGCAGGGCTGGGGAGTGGAGTAAAGAAGTCATTGTGAGGTTTTTCCATAAGGATGTGGCTTACCACTCCCTGCTTTAGGGGTGGGGACACTCCATTGTTTAGATCTCTGCATACCCTGAGACTGTAGTCTGGGTCATCTGTTTCCCCTAGATCTGGTTTGAGAAGGCCTGGTAGGGGGCTGGAAAGGACCAGTGTTTGGAAGGGCAATGCCTACTGAATCTAGGGGGTTGCACTTGTAAGAATTCTTTAACAGTCTGCATAGACTTAGCTTTTTCTTCCATCTTTTTCAGAACCTCTTCTGCTTTGGTGCCAAACAATCAGTCTTTGTTCAAAGGAGTGACAGCATCCGATGCAGAAATACTAAGTCTCTGGTATTCGGGCCAACTGAGGGCTACCTGCAGGCAGATTTGACATGGCCTGGCAAAGTCTGCTCCTTCAGCCAAGCATGTTTTCTCAGTACATACCCAGTGACTGCTGCCTGGCAAGATGCTTCTAGGGCATCAAAGCCACACTGCAAAGTATGCTTGCTGACTTGGCTTGCAGAGTGCATAAGCTCCTGCAATTCTTTATTTTCTGCACAATCTGAAAAAGTTGCCACTTTTTGTTTAATAAGTTCCATAATATGTTGCTGGTACTTCAGCATGTGAAACTGACAATTCAATGCCCTAATTTCAGGAGTTGCAGAGGTATATTCCTTCTTACCCCATCTGTCCAAAGCTCTGGAATCCCTGTCTGAAGGGGTTGGATTCTTGGCTGTAGTAGCCCTTTAGTCCCCTGGGAAATGATCTCTGGGTCTGCAGTAGGATTCTTGAAAATACATTTTTGAGTGTCAGGTACTCTGTAGTACCTGTCTGGTTTCCTAGCGGTAGGAGGTAAAGTGTCAGGAGTAAGACTGGATTCCATAAAAACATCATTCACAACATCCAGGACAGGGGGTATTGCTAAAGGTCTGTGCTGAGGCAACACTAGAAATTCTCTGAGTCTCTTTTTGGACTGAGGATAGTCTTGGCATTCCCAGTGGAAATGCTCTGTTAAGGTATGCAAGGTTTCACCAATAGAAAAAATCCTCTGGAGGGGAGGCCGAGGGAATGGATTCCTCTGCATCTAAATTCTCATAAGCAGATCAGAGTCATCGGACTCCTGGTCTGTAGAAGCTGCAGAGGACTGGACTCTTGGTCTCTTAGCAGGGGAAGGCTGACTTCCCCTAATCAGTGTAATAAGGTCTTCGGCCATTCTAAGCATTTGTTTTTGTGGCATGGGAGTGGGTGCATGCTCTTTGGTCATTGTTTTTCTAGGCATAGTGCATACTCTGGGCCTGAGAAACTTGATAGTTTTGGTTACAAAAGAAGTCGGTTTGAGATGAACATATGTTGAGTGAAGAACTGCCTCAGAAGCCGGTGCCTGCACAGTGGCTCTGGACCCATCCAAGGTAGAGACATCCACAGGATCCATAGTCAAAGAAGAGTCTCGTGGTATACCGGACTCTGAATGGGTCTTGGTAGAGGCCTGTGAATCCATTGAAACAGGCATCAGGGGCTGCAAAAGCACCTCACTGAGTACTGGCAGACTGGCAACTAGCTTAACGGAAGCGTCATCTGCAGTTTTGGACCTATGCGGTCTGTCTTTGTCTTTATCCTTAAGTTTTTTCAGAACATCAGTAGTCAGATGGCTTACCAAAGCCATTTCAAAATATGGAGATCGAGAGCGAAAGAATTTAGCTACAAAGAGAGATGGATGGCAAATGGTTCAGGCCTTAAACAAGGCACAAAACCGACAGTGAGGGACATCGTGGTCTGGGCCTAAACAGGTGATGCAGTAAAATGAAAATCTCTGTGAGGTATTTGCTTTCCACAGGCAAGACAATTGTTAACTTTTTCTGACACTGGTTAGTGCAAGAAAAAAGGAGCCCTAACTGGGTACTTAGCTTTAGAAGGCTTCAGGATTATTCCATTCGTAAATGAAAATTCAGGTAGAGGCCGACCGGCACTTGCGAACTGCGTCTGCTTCAGGCTCCTCAGCATGAAAGACTGATGTAATGGTGTTGGCTGCCTGTTTTTATACCCCTGACAACCTGACATCAGTCCTGGAGTGACAGCATCCGATGCAAAAATACTAAGTCTCTGGTATTCGGGCCGACTGAGGGCTACCTGCAGGCAGATAACCCAAGTGTGATGACTGCAACATTGAAACAGGAAGTACATCATGAGATTCCATGGCTCTATAGGCTGTCTGATTGGAGGTCTAATGTGAAAAACTCCTTTGAGAAAAGTTTTACATAAATGCAGTGATATGAGAGGAGTACCATCCAGCCCATTATGCTAATTTGAAATCACCACCAGATGTACTTGTATGGCAGAAGCTGCGGCTCCATCTTCCATAAACTTAGATATTGTAAGACCGCTGTGACTGGAGCTAAATATGGACCTAGCATCTTTTCCTTTGACCAAATAGAAAACCTTTTCCATTTGTCCCGATATAGTCTTCTGGTGAATGGTTTATGAGAGGCCAGAATAATGTCACAAACAAGTGAGGTGAGATCATCCTGCCTGGCAACTAAAAGAATTGGAGAAACCAAGCTGTCAGCTTGAGACTGGGCAGATTCGGGTGTCTCAACCCTTGGGGAAGAGAAATCAGGTCTGGAACAGGGTCCAGAATCCATGGTGGATATAACAGATGAGGCCAAAGGAGGGGGAACCAAACTTGTCGAGGCCAAAAGGGGGCTATGAAGATCACTTTGCATTTCAACCGAATAGATTTCTTTATGAATTGTGGAATCAGAGGAATGGGGGGATAGGCATAAAGAAGTCCCGTGGGCCAATCGTGAATCAAAGCATCCCTCAGGGACTCCCCCTTGGGGGGGAATAGGGCAAAACAGCTGCTGCATTTGCTGTTGGATGGGGAGGCAAAAAGGTCACAGCAAGGCTGGCCCCAATGGCTGAGAATTTCTGGCGCTACTTTGGGATTGAGAGACCACTCATGCGGCAAGAGAAGACATCTTCTCAACTTGTCTGCAATCACGGAGTTCCTGGGATATGCATTGCTATCAGAAAGCGGTTGGAAGCTATCACCCACTGCCAAATTCTCATAGCTTCTCATCACAGGGGGTATGACTTCGTTCCTCCTTGCTTGTTGATATACCAGACTACTGACATATTGTCTGACTGAATTGCAATCGTTCCAGAAGGAAGAACCATTAGGAATGCTTGCAATGCTAACAGCATCGCTCTCAGTTCTAAAACGTTGATATGCAGGTTGGCCTCCAGCACAGACCATGCGCCTTGGATTCTCTTTCCCTGGAAATGACCCCCCACCCTATCAGGGAAGCATCCGTGGTCACAATGGCCTTGGCCTGAGGGTACTGGAATGGGTGGCTCCAAAGTTCTGTGTCTGGCCTCATCCACCAAAGAAGGTCCTGCTTGCAAGAGTTGGTTATCTGAATCTGAAAACATAGAGGCCAATGGTTTTGAAACCACTGAGAGAGAAGAAGCCATTGGATAATTTGCATGTGCAGTTTTGCAAGAGGCACTATTGGTATGGAAGCTGCCATGGATCCTAAGACCTGAAGAACCTCTCTCATTGAGACTTTGTTTTGACAGAGTATCACCCGGAGCTGAAGCCTCAGTCTCTGCAGTCTGTGAGCTGAGAGTGGCAGCAGACAGGATGAGGTGTCGAAGACAGCTCCGATGAATTCTATCTGCTGGGCCAGAGTAAGGTTAGATTTCTCCCAGTGCACAGTTATCCCCAAATGTCTGCCAGAGAAAGGGTATATTGCAGGGCTGTTACCAGAAGATGCTTGGTGGGGGCCGTAAGGAGCCAATTGTCCAAATATAGAACACCCGGAATCCTTGCAGTCTCAAGTGAGCTGTAACCACTGCCATGCACTTTGTAAACATGCTAGGAGCTGTAGAGAGACCAAATGGCAGGGCGTGAAACTGGTAATGATTGGCTCCTAGCCAGAAGCAAAGTAGACTCCTGAAGCGTTTGTCCATTTTGATGTGGTAATACACATCCCTGAGATCTATCAAGCACATCCAATCACCTTCCCTTAGAAAAGGGAGAATGGACTGAACCGTGACCATCCAGAATTTGGTTTGGGCAACAGACTTGTTCAAACTGCTGAGATCCAGAATGGGTCTCCACATTGGTCTTGTGGGACTAGTTGAATGACTCTTTTTTGATACAGCTTTTTTATTTCTGAAGCTGCTTCTTCCCTCTGACTGGGTGGAATGTTGGGAAGTTTCATTGGCAGTTTTGGATAAGTGATGAGGGGAATGGTGTAATCTCTAGTAATGATATTCTGCACCCAACAATCGGTGGTAATAGAGTGCCAGGCAGCTTGGTGCAGAGAGAAATGACCCACGACTGCTTCCAGAGGAAAGCAATCGGGCCGATCTTCAGGAGCGCTGGTAAGGCTGCCCAGAGAAGGAGTCTCTGGGGTCTTGGTTATGTGGACCCCCTCTGCCTCGATAGGGGAGTCTTCCAGAATTGGTACCCCCCCCACCCTTGGGGGTATCATCACCACCTGTGGCAAGGAAAGGACTCTGAGATTTTTTGTGCCACATAGTCCCACTCCTCTGGTTCCTGGAGAAGGAACGTGGAGGGTTGGAAAAATTTAGACCTACAGCAGACAGGGTTTTTCCATCCTGCTCACACCTGGCCAGAATGTCCTTTACTTTGGAGTCAAATAGGGAAGATGCTTCGATGGGAGCATTCAGAAAGGAAGACTTGAAGGGATCTGCAAGGTCACAAATTTGCATCCAGGCATGATGCCTCATAACTGTGCCTGAACCCGCAGCTCTAGCCACCGCTTTGGTTGCCTGTGAAAGCAACCTCATGGACGAGTTGGAGACTGATTCCAGGGTTGTGAGCTGCAAGGCAACTTTGTCCCTTACCTCGTCAGACACCTGCCCTGCAAGTGTTCCAGAGAGTTCAGAGATCAAGTCTCTTTGGAGCCTAGTAAAATGTGCCAAGTAGTTCATGGACTATATGGCAAAGGTCGCTGATGCAAAGACTCACTTCCCCAATCTGTCCACAGCCTGGCACTCTCTGTTGGGTGGGTGGACAGTAGGACTCTCTTCAGCTAGATCCTTTTTCATGGCTGCTGCCACCACCATAGCATTGACTGGTAAACCTCTGGACCAATGTGGGTTTTCCTCGGGTAGAGAAAGTAGCTTGTCGGGTCTCCGAGGGATCGCCTCAACAGAATCAGAGTTCTTCCAGGTGTGCTGCACCAAAAGCTGAGCTAGCTCGTCTGCAGGTGGGGTCACCCAAGAGGTAGATGGCTGGGCATGGAAAGCCTGCAGGGACACGGACTCAGAGCAAGGATTAGCAGGCTTCCAGTCACCTATCTTTTTTGGCATTTCAAGGATGTCTTTGAAGGAGACATCATCAGGGGGTGGCCGTGGGGACCCTTCACCATCATCAAAATCTGTGTCCTCTGTTAGAGACTCCTCAGGCAAGTCTACATGCTTCCTCTTGCATGATGTCTTCCGCAGGGGCTCCTCAGTGGGGACTTCTGAGGAGGACTCAAAAGACTGGGTACCCTGTACAGGGGGTTCCTGTGGCTTCCCTGCCCATTGTCCTGGGGAGGAGGCCTGTGGCCGCTGAAGCTCAGGGGGAGAAATCTGGGGTTCTGACATCAGTGGAATGCTTCCAGAAGCAAGCACCCTCTCCATCGCATGAAAAGCAGGTCTGTCTGAAGAGGGATGGCAGCATGGAACCAAGGACAATGACATCGGAACCGGGGTCACACCCCACTCTGCCAAACCCACTCCCAAGGATGGAGCCTCAAGCAGATTGATGCAGACAAAGCTCCTGGCACCGAGGATGGAACCAAAGAAACACACGGAACCATGCCATGAACCGAAGAGCCTGCAGCCCAATCACGGGGTTGAGGAAGGACTGGTTCAGCAAGAACCAAGGACTAAAGGGACAGCACCGGAGCCACAGTGAGGTCCACTACAGATGCTGAGATGGAGGGTTCCGAAAAGGACGTTAGAGCAGGAGGCTTTAGAACAGGAATGGTCAAAGGAGGAGACTAGGATGGAGTCCATGAAAAAGTCAACCCAAGTCCTGCAGGAGGATGGGTCTTGGAAGGCATGGGTATCCCCCTGGCTGCCAGCAGCTAATCCACAAGACTCACCACATCAAGTTCTGAAAGGCTCCTGATGGATCTAGTGGATACTCCCGACAGAAAGTCAGGTCGATCTAGAAATGGGCTATACACTTGGCCTAGAAACAGGTGTATGAACAGAAAGTATTGGGTCCATGGTGTGGAATCTACCATCACTGATGTCTCTAGTTTGGAGACAGGAAGTAGTGGGGTCAAATCCATTCTTGTCAGAACCATAAAAGAGCTCAGTGCCAAAGGGGTACTCAGAGAAGATACGGAAGGTTTAATTGTCATTGCAAAGATAGGCATCGAAGGCATGCGCTGTGCCGAAGCAGCACCTGATGCCGAAGTCGTAGTAGGCAAGGCAAGGTCTATAGTCAGTGCCGGAGACAGTATTGGAGCTGAAGCTGGTGCCAGTATAGTAACAGTCATAGTACCAGGAGCAGACGAGGTCAGTGCTGACGAGGCAGATTTATACTCCGAAGAAAGTTTTTGCACTTTAGGTTTCACAGACTTACCCTGGTCACCCAAGGGTGAAGAGGGAACTGAATGGGGCCTTTTCTTATCCTTCCTAGGAGGGATTGAGACCTCCATTGCAGAAAGGGCCTCTGAAAAGGGCAACTTAAGTAGGCCCTTCAGAATTAAAGTATTCTTGTGCTTGTTCAGAATGTGCTGGCTGAAACTTTGACAAATCACACAGGGAGGTTGCATCGAAAGATGGGGCTCCCCAAGCAATAGACACATTCAGTGGGAGAGTCACTATTCGAAAGTTTACCATTACATGAAGTACAATGCTTGAAACCCGATGTACCCTTCTTATCAGACATCATGAAAAAGTTAAACACAACAATCAAAATCTTCAGAGAAAAATGTAAATTCTACTCTCTCTGTCTAAACCTATCTAAATACACACAGTAACTTTCCAAAGAGTCAAAAACACACAACTAGACAGAAAAAGGGAAGGAGAGAAGAAATACCAATTATGGTATTTTAAGGAATGCCACAAGGGTAAAGAGAGAAGGTCGTACCACGAATGGTACTTAAAAGATTACCATATGGGTAGAAATAGAAGTGAAAAAGGTGTAACTCTAACTGTAAATATAAAGATTAATGGATATAAGTCACAAACAACAAGATATCAAAAAGTCTCCACTTAGCTGAGAGCTCGGCTGAAACGTGGCTTTACGACTATGTGGCAAATGAGATCTGAGGTAACGGAGAAGGGCATTGTGGGTAGAAGCTTAGCTCGAGAGTTTTTTGGGTGGCGCAAGCTTGGTATTAGGCAGATTTGGTTCCAAGGTATCAGAACCCAACCCATCAGTGATGAATGGAAAGAAGATTAACAACATCAGATGTACAGACCAAACCGTAACCATCTGGAATTTGATTTGTTGAACTGAATTGTTCAATACACTTGAGATCCAGAATCTGTCTCCAGTCTGGTTTTCTTTGGCACTAAAAAAAACTTGAGTAAACGCCAGTTCCTACTTGGTCTGGTAGGACTGCTTGGATGACTTTTGTCAAGCAGTTTTTGAATTTCTAAGACTGCTGTATCCCTGTGGAAAGAAAAGTTGTGTAAAATCTTACCATAACCATAGATGTCCTTCTCTTCCATGTTGCAGTATTCATCACATATGGGTTTACTCCTCTTACTACCTGAACATCCAGCCAGTATACAAAAGATTTCAGTCACTATATGATGCGTGCAACATCTGATGTGGTTAGGTGAACATGGGCCATAAAAGTGACGTCTGCATGCACCAGCCCCCAGAAAGTACAGCTGTGTATACTTACCATAAATGTAGATGTTCAGGTGTATTCACTGTTGCAGTCATCGCCTGTGGATTATCCCTGTTGTGGTAGCCCTCGGTCGCCCCGAATACCAGAGTCATTGTTTTTTTGTGTCTGCTGCAGTCACCTGTAGTCTGACATTAGGTCATCAGCACTATAAAGCAAGGCACCCAACGTAATTACATCAGTTTTTCTTGCCCTTACCCGTCAGAAGCACAAGGAGATAAGGAAAAGTGTTCCTGGTGGCAAAAAGCCACCGTGGGAAGCTTATGTCCCCCTAGGGGAATATGCTATATGGGGGATGGAGGGGGGGGGGGACCAGGACTGCAACAGTGAATACACTTGAACATCTACATTTATAGTAAGTGTACACAACTATACTATGTTCTTCGTGTTTCACTGTTGCAGTCACCACCTGTGGGAGGATTCCCAAAGCTGAGGAGAGGGGTGGAGAATAGGTTAGAGTCCTAGGCATGGATCAGCAGGCCCTGCAGAAAGTACAGTTGTGTACACTTACCATAAATGTAGATGTTCAAGTGTATTCACTGTTGCAGTCATCACATTTGGGTTATCTTGCCAGGGGTAGCCCTCAGTCAGCCTGAATACCAGAGGCTTAGTATTTCTGTGTCAGTTACTGTCACTCCAGGACTGATGTCAGGTTGTCAGTGGTATAAAAACAGGCAGCCGACGCCATTACATCAGTTTTTCTTGCCCAGATGTCAGGAGCCCCAAAATAGGGAGCTAGGTTATGGTGGAATAACACCAAGAGAAGAAAGTAAATACCAAAAATCACTGTCAGCAGTGAGGAAGAGAAAGAGAGAGAAAGAGACAAAGGGAATGTTGGGTGGGAAACCAGGACTGCAACAGTGAATACACTCGAACATCTACATTTATGGTAAGTGTACACAACTGTACTATGTTCTTTGTGTTTCACTGTTCACACTTGGGTTGATTCCCAAAGCTGAAGAAATGGGTGGAGGGAGTCAAGAAGAGTTGGGGCTGGCTAAAATGCCCTGCAGGACTGTGGTTGCAAAGCCTGCCCTGGATTTGGAAAAGATAGGCAGGTGGTAATGCTTGGTGAAGGTGTGAACAGAATGTACAGTTGTGTACCCTTATAATAAATGTAGATGTTAGAGTGAATTCACTGTTGCAGTCATCAGACTTGGGTTATCTGCCTGCAGGTAGCTCTCAGTCTGCTATCACCTTTTCCATGACATCAGGTTGTCAGTGGAAAAAAACATGCAGCCAACACCATTACATCAGTTTTTCTTGCCCCAGATGTCAGGAGCCCTCAAAAATAGGAAGCTATTACTTGGTGTGGAACACCTCCAGTAAAAAGTAAATACCCCTGCCATAAAAGATGACCATAAAGAGGATAGGTAGAAAGGATATAGAAAACCAGGGGGATGGAGGGAGGGAAACCAGGACTCCAACAGTGAATACACTCAAACATCTACACTTATGGTAAGTGTACACAACTCTACTATGTTCTTTGTGTTTCACTGTTGCAGTCATTACACATGGGTTGATTTCCAAAGCTGAGGAAGCGTAGAGGCAGTCAAGAGGTGTTAGGGCTGGCTAGCAGGCCTTGTAAGACTGCTATAGCAAATCCAGCTCTGGATTTAGAAAAAATAGGTAAGTGGTAATGTTTGGTGATGGTGTGTACAGAACTCAAGGTTGCAGCTTCCAGGATATCCCTGGTAGGGACTTCCCTAAGAAATGCTGTAGAGGTTGAAGTAGCTCTAGTGGAATGAGTTCTGATCCCCAGAGGGGTAGGTTTTCCATGGTGCTTGTAGCAGAAATGGATTCAGTGCGCTATCCATTTGGAAATGGTTTGCTTTGAAATGGCCTTACTGTCTGCCCCTGTAGCAAAGCTCACTAGCAGCTGGTCAGATTTTCTGAAAGGCTTAGTCCTGTCAAGGTAGAACCTGAGCTGTCTGTGCACGTCCAAGGAATCCAGGATCATTTCCCCTTTATTCTGAAGATTAGGGAAAAAGGTTGGCAAATGAATGGATTGGTTTAGAACCACACTGAATACCACCTTGGGCATAAAGGAAGGGTTAATCCTGAGGGAAACCCAGTCAGCATGGAAAATAATGAAGGGCTCCACCGCCATTAGTGCCTGTAACTCAGGCACTCTTCTTGCTGAAGTAATAGCTAGAAGTAAGGCTGTTTTTCAAGGGAGGAATTTTAACTCTGCTGAAGCATCAGGTTCAAAGGGGGGGAAGTGTGAGCTTCTCCTGTACAAAGTTAAGGTCCCAGGTTGGGGTGGGAGCTTTCCTAGGGGGTCTTAAATTGTTAGCTCCTCTCAGGAACTGTTCGATGAGAGGGTGAGAAAAGAGAGGAGGCTCAGTATTATAATGAGCTGAGATGGCAGAGGCATGAATCTTAATGGATGAGAAGGATAGGCCTCTGTGGAGCAGCTCTGCTAGGTAATCAAGGATTTGAGGTAAGGTGGGCACAGCTGTGTCTTTCCCTTGAGACTGACTACAAGAACAATATCTTTTCCACTTTTCAGCATAGGATTTCCTAGTACTAGGCCTTCTGGCCTCAAGGAAGACGTCCAGCACCTGTTTGCTGTGGGATGCTGGTGGTGTATTCAGGGGATAAGCCAGGCTGCAAGGTTTAGGGTTTGCAGCTATGGATGCAAAATCTGTCCCTCCTGGTGAGACAGCAGGGAGGGGGTCTGATGTAGGTGCCAGGGTGGCACTGCTGTCAGACTGCATAGGAGTGGGTAACAGTGCTGGCGTGGCCAATCTGGTGCAATATGGATTGCCCTTGGCCTGTCCTGTTTGATCTTGAGTAGTACTTTTGAGAGGATTGGCAGAGGAGGATAGGCATAAATTGAGAGGTTTTCCCATGTAAAGGATAGGGCATCCACCTTCCAGGCTCTGCTGTGAGGGTTCCTGTTACAAAATTTGCTCAATTGGTGGTTTTGTGGGAGGCAAAAATGTCCACCTCTGGGTTAGAAGTTTGAATGAGTTGGGTTCCAGTTTCCACTCATGAGGGTCCAGTAGATTTCTGCTTCAGTCGTCTGCCAATGAATTTTGCTTGCCTGTCAGGAATTGTGCTTGTAGGGGCACTTGGTTGCTCAAGGCTGTGTACCAAAGGGCCATGGCTAACCTGCAGAGTGGGTAAGAATGAGTTCCCCCTGCTTGTTTATGTACCACATAACTGTGGTGTTGTCTGTCTTTTTCAAGAGCTGTCCTGGAAGGATAAGGTATCTGAAGGCTGTCAGAGCATTCTATACAGCTAGCATCCTGCCATGTGAGCCCCTCATGCATAGTCTAATGCATCTGTTGTCAGGGTTTGGGTGGTGAGGGGTTGAGTGAAAGGAAGTCCCTTGTTGTGGTTGCATGCCTCTGCTCACCAAAGGAACTCTGCCCTTAGACAACGTATGTTAGGAATCACTGTTTCTAAGTCCTGAGAATGTTGACACCAGAGACTTACCATTGAAGTTTCCTCATATGCAGTCTTGCATATGGAATTAGCAGAATGCATAAGGCCATGAACCATAGGGTTTGCAGTATTTTCCTTGCAGATAGCTGGGTTTTGGTGGCCAATAGTTTGAAATAATTTGTCAAATGGACCTGCTTTTCTAAAGTGAGGAATGCCATCTGGGAAGTTGTGTTCAAGCTTACTCCCAGGAATACAATTTGTTGGCTGGGCACCAGTTGTGATTTCTTTTCGTTGATGGTGTATCCCAGTGAAGTTAGAAGTCTTTTTACAAATGCCAAGGTGCTGAAGTAGCAATTCCTGACTATCCGCCTGAATCAGGCAATTGTCCAAGTATGGGTAATTTGAATATTTCTCTGCCTGCAGTATGCAATGGGTGGAGGCAGGCACTTTGTGAATACTCTGGGCACATTACATAAGCCAGGGGGAAGTGCAGAGAACTGATAGTGCATAGAGCCTGCCCTGAAATGCAGATATTTCCTGCAAGACTTCCTTATGGGGATGTACAGATAAGCTTCTTTTAAGTCAAGGCTGACTAATCAGGCATCCTTGGCTAGCATAGGAGGAAGCTGTTCTAGTGTAAGCATTTTAAATTTTGGGACCACCAGAAAGGTGTTGAGAATTGATAGATCCAGGATAGGGCACCCAGAGCTCTCTTTTCTGAGCACCAGGAACAGCCTGAAGTAGAAACCCTGTCCCCTTTGTTCTACTGGAACAGGTTGAATACCCCTGATATGGAGCAGGGAAAGTACTTGCTTTTGATCCTCTGCCCACTGGTTTGGAGGAAGATCTGGCAACCCGCTTGGGGTTGTCAGTGAGTGGAAGTAGAATTTGTATCCCTGGGATACAATGTTTAGAACCCATCGGTCCTGAGTAATAGACATCCAGTTTTTTGCATGAAGGGGGAGTTTTTTCTCCTAGAGGAGCAAGTACTTGGGCATGGCTGGGAAGGATAATCAGAAAGTTGTTGTGAACTTTTTCCATAAGGGGGTGGCTTACCACTCCCTGTTTTTTAGATGGGAACACTCCATTGTTTAGATCTCTACATACCCTTAGACTGTAGTCTTGGTGGTCTGTTTCCCCTGGGTTTGGACTGAGAAGGCCTGGGAGGGACTGGAAAGGACCAGTTTTTTGAAGGCCAATGCCTACTGAATCTAGGTGGCTGCACCTGTAAGAAATCTTTGACAGTTTGCATAAATTTAGCTTTTTCTTCCATCTTTTTAAGAACTTCTTCTGCTTTTGTGCCAAACAAACAATCCTGATTTAATGGAGCATCTACTAATTTTGCTTTGACATGGTCTGGCAAGACTTGTTCCTTCAGTCAAGCATGCCTTCTCAGTACAGACCCAGTGACAGCAGCCCTGCAAGATGCTTCTAAGGCATCAAACCCACACTGCAAAGTATGTTTACTAACTTGGTTTGCAGAATGCATTAACTCTTGTAAATCTTTATTTTCTGCACAATCTGGAAGTAACAGCATTTTTTTGTTTAATTAGTTCCATAATATGTTGCCAGTACTTCAACATGTGAAAATGGCAATTCAAAGCCCTGATGGCAAGAGTTACAAAGATACATACCTTCTTACCCCATCTGTCCAAAGCTCTAGAATCCCTGTCTGAAGGGGTAGGGTTTTTGGCTGTAGTAGCCTTAATGCCTTTAGGTCCCTGGGAAATGGTCTTGGGATCCGCAGTAGGATTCTTAAAAAGAATTTTGTGAGAGTCAGGTACTCTGTAGTACCTGTCAGGTTTTCTAGGAGCTGGTGGTAAAGTGTCAGGAGTAAGACAGGATTCCATGAAGACATCATGTACAATATCCAGGACAGGGGGTATAACTAGAGGCCTGTGCTGAGGGAAATCTAAAAATTCCGAGTCTCTTTTTGGACTGAGGTTAGTCCTGGCATTCCCAGCAGAAATGCTCTTTTAAGGTATGCAAGGTTTCACCAAAAGAAAAATCCTCTGGAGGGGAGGCAGAGGGAATGGATTCCTCTGCATCTGAATCCTCATAGGTAGATAAGGGTATGTCCTGGTAATCAGAAGGGTCAGAGTCATCGGACTCCTGGTCTGTAGAATCAGAAGGAAATTCAAATCTTTGTCTTTTAGCAGGGGAAGGCCGGCTTCCCCTAATCAGAGTAGTAAGGTCTTCAGCCATTCTAAGCATTCGTTTTTGTGGCATGGGAGCTTAAGCATGCACTTTGGACGTTGGTTTTCTAGGCGTAGTGCGAACTCTGGGCCTGAGAAACTCAGTAGATTTAGTTAAAAATGAAGATGTCAGTTTAATACGAATATCAGTAGGTCGGAATGCACCCTCAGAAGCTGGTGCCTACAATGCAGCTCCGGACCCATCCAAGGTAGATATATCCGCAGGTTCCATAGTCGAAGAAGCATCTTGCGGCATACTGGACTCCAAATGGGTCTCAGCAGATGCCTGCGAATCTGTAGAAGTGGGCATCAGGGGCTGCAAAGGCGCCTCACTGAGTACCAGCAGACTGGCGACTAGCTTAACGGAAGTGTCGTCGGCAGTTTTTGACCTATGCAGTCTGTCTCTGTCTTTGTCTTTGCGCTTTTTTGGAAGATAGATAGTTGAATATCTTACCGAAGCCATTTCAGAAAATGGAAAAGAAGAGCAAAAGAATTTAGCTACAAAAATAGCCCAATGACAAATGGTTTGTGCATTAAACAAGGCACAAAACTGACAGTGAGGGACGTCATGGTCTGGGCCTAAACAGGTGATGAGTAAGAATGAAAATGTTTTGACAGACAAGACAATTGTTAACTTTTTCTGATATTGGTTAAAGCAAGAAAAAAGAATCCCCAACGGGGTACTTAGCTTTAGAAGACTTCAGGTTTGAAACTCGAAAAATGAAAATTTCAGGTAGCAGACAACCGGCATTTGCAAACTGCTTCTGCTTCAGGCTCCTTCTCGGCAAGAAAGACTGATGTAATGGCGTCGGCTGCATGTTTTATACCCCTGATGACCTGACGTCATGGAAGAGGTGACAGCATCCAATGCAGAAATCCCAAGACTCTGGTATTCGGGCCGACTGAGGGATTTGTTCCTTCAGCCAGACATGCCTTCTCAGTACAGACCCAGTGACAGCAGCCCTGCAGGCAGATAACCCAAGTGTGATGACTGCAACAGTGAAACACGAAGAACATATGAACTATGTTCATCATGTTTCACTGTTGCAGTCATCACACTTGGGTGGATTCCCAAAGCTGAAGAAGGGTGGAGGCAGTCAAGAAGAGTTAGGGCTGGCTAGTATGCCTTGCAGGACTGCAGTTGCAAAACCTGCCCTGGATTTGGAAAATATAGGCAGGTGGTAATGCTTGAAGGTGTGTACTAAACTCCAGGTAGCAGCTTCCAGGATGTCCCTGGTAGGGACCCCCCCTGAGAAATGCTGTAGAGGTAGATGTTGCCCTACTGGAATGCATTCTGACCCCTGAGGGGTTGGTTTCCCATGGTGCTTGTAGCAGAAATGGATGCAGTGGGCTATCCATTTGGAAATTGTTTGTTTTGAAATGGCCTTGCCCTCAGCTCCTGTTGCAAAGCTGACCAGTAACTGGTCAGATTTTCTGAAGGGCTTAGTCCTATCGAGGCAGAATCTGAGCTGTCTGTGCACGTCCAAGGAGTGCAGGATCCTTTCCCCTTTATTTTGAGAATTAGGGAAGAAAGTTGGCAAATGGATGGCTTGGTTTAGAGCCACACTGGATACCACTTTAGGCATAAAGGAAGGGTTAGTCCTGAGGGAAACCCTGTCAGCATGGAAAATAATGAAGGGCTCCACTGCCATAAGTGCTTGAAGCTCAAACACTCTTCTGGCTGAAGTGATGGCTAGAAGCAATGCTGTCTTCCAAGAGAGGAATTTTACCTCTGCTGACACTGCAGGTTCAAAGGGGGGAAGCGTGAGCTTTTCCAGTACAAAGTTAAGGTCCCAAGCAGGGGTGGGTGCTCTCCTTGGTGGCCTTACATTGTTTGCCCCTCTCAGGAACTGTTTGATAAGGGGGTGTGAGAAGAGAGGTGGCTCAGTGTTGTAATGAGCAGAAATGGCTGAGGCATGTATCTTAATGGAGGAGAAAGCAGGCCTTTGTGGAGTAGATCTGCTAAGTAATCCAGGATTAGAGGCAGGGAGGGCAAAGTAGTTTCCTCTCCTTTAGGTTGAATCCAGGAGCAGTACCTTTTCCACTTATCAGCATAGGATTTTCTTGTATTGGGTCTTCTGGCTTCAAGAATGACATCCAGCACCTGTTTGCTTAGGGTTACTAGGGGAGAATGCAAGGAATAAGCCAGGCTGCAAGATTTAGGGTCTGCAGTTGTGAATGCAAAATCTTTCCCTCCTGCTGAGAGAGCAGGGTTGGGTTCTGGTGTAGGTGCCATGGTGGCACCGGTGACAGGCTGCACAGGAGTGGGTACCAGTGCTGGTGTGGCCAGTCTGGGGCAATCAGAATTGTCCTTGGTCTGTCCTGTCTTATCTTGAGTAATACTCTTGAGAGAAGGGGTAGCGGGGGATTTGCCCACTGAAAGGATAGGGCATCCACTTTCCAGGCCCTGCTGTGAGGGTTCCTGGTGCAGAATTTGCTGAGCTGGTGGTTGTAGGGGGAGGCAAAGAGTTCCAACTCTGGGGTCCCCCATTACTGAATCAGAAGGTTGAAGGTGCCTGGCTCTAATTGCTACTCGTGTGGGTCTAGGAGATTTCTGCTCAAGTCATCTGCCAGCAAGTTTTGAATGCTTGGCAGGAACTGAGCTTGCAGATGGACTTGCATGTCCAAGGCCGTGTTCCACAGGGCCATGGCTAACCTGCAGAGTGGGTAAGAATGGGTTCCCCCTGCTTGTTGATGCACCACATAACTGTGGTGTTGTCTGTTTCTATTTGAAGTTGTCCTGGAAAGAGTAGGGACCTGAAAGCTGTCAGGGCATTTTGAACAGCTAGTATTTCTTTTTGGTTGATGTGCAGATGAATTTGACTTGGGCTCCAGTGGCCCTGAAAGCATTTGCTGTCCATGTGTCCTCCCCAGGTATAGTCTGATGCATCTGTGGTTGGGGTCTGGGCAGTGTGGGGTTGAGCAAAGAGCAGTCCCTTATTGTAGTTGCATGCTTCTGCCCACCACAGAAACTCTGTCTTTAGAGTATGATAGGAATGACAGTTTCCAGGTCCTGAGAATGTTGGCACCAAAGACTTTTTAAGTACCATTGAAGTTTCCTCATATGCAGTCTTGCATATGGAATTAGCAGTATACATGAGGCCATGAACCTTAGGGCCTGCAGTATTTTTCTTGCAGCTAGCTGGGTTCTGGTGGCCATTTGTTTGAAGTAGGCTGTCAGACAGACTTGTTTTTCTGAAGTGAGGAAAGCCATCTGGGATGTTGTGTCCAAGCTTGCTCCCAGGAATACAATCTTTTGACTGGGTACCAGTTTTGATTTCTTTTCGTTGACTGTGTAACCCAAGGAAGTGAGAAGATTTTTCACAAATGTCAGGTGTTGCAATAACAATTCCTGACTGTCCGCCTGAATCAGATAGTCATCCAAGTATGGGTAAATTTGGATATTTCTCTGCCTGCAGTATGAAATGGCTGGAGCCAGGCATTTTGTGAATACTCTGGGTGCAGTGGATAAGCCAAAGGGAAGTGCAGAGAACTGATAATGTATAGATCCAGCCCTGAAACGTAGATATTTCCTGCATGACTCTCTTATGGGGATATGCAGATATGCTTCTTTTAAGTCTAGGGTGACTAAGCAGGCATCCTTGGCTAGCATAGGTAAAAGCTGTTGCAGGGTAAGCATTTTGAATTTTGGTGCCACCATTAAGGTGTTGAGAATTGAAAGATCCAGGATTGGGTGCCAAGATCCCTCTTTTCTGGGTACCAGGAAGAGTCTGGAGTAGAATATTTGACCTATTTGTTCTACTGGAACTGGCTGAATAGCTCTGATATTGAGCAGGGAAAGAACTTGACTTTGAGCCTCTGCCCACTGGTTTGGAGGTAGGTCTGGGAACCCACTTGGGGGTGGCAGTGAATGGAAGTAAAATTTGTACCCATGGGATACAAAGTTGAGGACACATCGGTCTTGTGTGATAAACATTCAGTTTTTTGCATGAAGGGCAAGTTTTACTCCTAGGGGCACAAGCAATTGGGCAGGGCTGGGGAGTTAGCAAAGAAGTCATTGTGAGTTTTTTTCGTAAGGCGGTAGCTTACCACTCCCTGTTTTAGGAGTGGGGTCACTCCATTGCTTAGATCTCTGCATACCCTGAGACTGCAGTCTGGGTGGTCTGTTTCCCCTGGGCCTGGTTTGAGAAGGCCTGGAGGGGGCTGGAAAGGACTAGTGTTTGGAAGGGCAATGCCTACTGAATCTAGGGGGTGGCACTTATAAGAATTCTTTAACAGTCTGCATAGACTTAGCTTTTTCTTCCATCTTTTTAAGAACCTCTTCTGCTTTGGTGCCAAACAAACTGTCCTTGTTCAAAGGAGCATCTAGTAACTTTGATTTGACATGGCCAGGCAAGGTCTGCTCCTTCAGCCAAGCATGTCTTCTCAGAACAGAGCCAGTGACTGCTGCCCGGCAAGAAGCTTCTAGGGCATCAAAGCCACACTGTAAAGTATGCTTGCTGACGTGGCTTGCAGAGTGCATAAGCTCCTGCAATTCTTTATTTTCTGCACAGTCTGTAAAGGTTGCCACTTTTGTTTAATAAGTTCCATAAGTTCCATAATATGTTGCTGGTACTTCAGCATGTGAAACTGACAATTCAATGCCCTAATAGGATTGCAGAGGTATATACCTTCTCACCCCATCTGTCCAAAGCTCTGGAATCCCTGTCTGAAGGGGTGGGATTCTTGGCTGTAGTTGCCTTGATACCTTTAGGCCCCTGGGAAATGATCTCTGGGTCAGCAGTAGGATTCTTGAAAATAAACTTCTGAGTGTCATTTACTCTGTAGTACCTGTCTGGTTTCCTAGGGCCAGGAGGTAAAGTATCAGGAGTAAGACTGGATTCCATAAAAACATCATCAGCAACATCCAGGACAGGGAATATTGCTAAAAGCCTGTGCTGTGGCAAATCTAGGGATTCTCTTGGTCTCTTTTTGGACTGAGGATAGTCTTGGCATTCCCATTGGAAATGCTGTCTTAAAGTATGCAAGGTTTCACCAAAAGAAAAATCCTCTGGAGGGGAGGCAGAGGGAATTTATTCCTCTGCATCTGAATCCACATAAGCAGATAAGGGCATGCCTTCATAATCAGAAACCTCAGCATCATCGGACTCCTGGTCTGTAGAAGCTGCAGAGGACTGGTCTCTTTTCCTCTTAGCAGGGGAAGACTGACTTCCCCTAATCAGCATAATAAGGTCTTCTGCCATTCTAAGCATTTGTCATTGTGGCATGGGAGCAGGTGCATCCTCTTTGGTTGTTGGTTTTCTAGGCGCAGAGCATACTCTTGTCTTAATAAACTCGGTAGTTTTAGATAAAAAAGAAGTTGTCGGTTTCAGTCGAACATCAGTTGAGTGAAGAAAGTACAGTTGTGTACACTTACCATAAATGTAGATGTTCGAGTGTATTCACTGTTGCAGTCATCACACTTGGGTTATCTGCCTACAGGTAGCCCTTAGTTGGCCCGAATACCAGAGTCTTGGGATTTCTGCATTGGATGCTGTTGCCTCTTTCATGACGTCAGGACGTCAGGGGTATAAAACATGCAGCCGATGCCATTAAATCAGTTTTTCTTGCCCCAGATGTCAGGAGCCCCCAAAATAGGAAGCAATTACATGGTGTGGAACACCTCCAGTAAAATGTAAATACCATGGCCATAAGAAATGGCCAAAAAGAGGATAGGTACAAAGTCAAGAAAAGTCAGGGGGTTGGATGGGAGGGTAACCAGGACTGCAACAGTGAATACACTCAAACATCTACATTTATGGTAAGTGTACACAACTGTACTATGTTCTTCATGTTTCACTGTTGCAGTCATCACACTTGGGTTGATTCCCAAAGCTGAGGAAGGGTGGAGGCAGTCATGTAATAGTAGGGCTGGCTAGCAGGCCTTGTAAGACTGCTGTGACAAATCCAGTGCTGGATTTAGAAAAGACAGGCAAGTGGTAATGCTTGGTGAAGGTGTGTACAGAACTCCAGGTTGCAGCTTCCAGGATGTCCCTGTTAGGGACTCCCCTGAGAAGTGCTGTAGAGGTTGAGTTAACCCTAGTGGAATGAGTTCTGATCTCCTGTGGGGTAGGTTTTCCATGGTGTTTGTAGCAGAAATGGATGCAGTGTGCTATCCATTTGGAAATGGTTTGCTTTGAAATGGCCTTGCCCTCTGCCCCTGTAGCATAGCTGACTAGCAGCTGGTCAGATTTACTGAAAGGCTTAGTCCTGTCAAGGTAGAGCCTGAGTTATCTGTGTACATCCAAGGAGTGCAGGATCCTTTCCCCTTTATTCTGAGGATTAGGGAAAAAGGTTGGTAAATGGATGGATTGGTTTAGAGCCACACTGGATACGACCTTGTGCATAAAAGATGGGTCAGTCCTGAGGGAAACCCTGTCAGCATGGAAAATAATGAAGGGTTCCACAGCCAGTAGTGCCTGTAACTCAGACGCTCTTCTCGCTGAAGTGATGGCTAGAAGTAAGGCTGTTTTCCAAGTGAGGAATTTTAACTGTGCTGTAGAAGCAGGCTCAAAAGGGGGAAACATGAGCTTCTCTAGTACAAAGTTAAGGTCCCAGGCAGGGGTGGGAGCTCTCCTCGGGGGTCTTAAATTGTTAGCTCCTCTCAGGAACTGTTTGACCAGAGGGCAAGAAAAGAGAGGTTGCTCATTATTATAATGAGCTGAGATGGCCGAGGCACGAATCTTAATAGAAGAGAAGGATAGGCCTTTGTGGAGCAGCTCTGCAAGGTAATACAGGATTTGAGGTATGGCGGGCACAGCTGTGTCCTTTCCTTAAGACTAGTTCCAAGAACAGTATCTTTTCCATTTTTCTGAATAGAATTTCCTAGTACTAGGCCTTCTGGCCTCAAGGATGATGTCCAGCACCTGTTTTCTGAGAGTTGCTGGTGGTGTATTCAAGAAATAAGCCAGGGTGCAAGGTTCAGGGTTTACAGCTGAGGATGCAAAATCTGTCCCTCCTGCTGGGACAGCAGGGAGGGAGTCTGATGTAGGTGCCAGGGTGGCACTGCTGCCAGATTGCGTAGGAGTGGGTACCAGTGCTGGTGGGGCCAGTCCGGTGCAATAAGGATTGTCCTTGGTTTGTCCTGTTTGATCTTGAGTATTACATTTGAGAAGAGTGGCACAGGAGGAAAGGCATAAATTGAGAGGCTATCCCATGTAAAGGATAGGGCATCCACTTTCCATGCTTGGCTGTGGGGATTTCTGGTGCAAAATTTGCTGAAGTGATGGTTTTGGGGGTGGCAACAAGGTCCACCTCTGGTGTCCCCCACCTGTGGGTTAGAAGTTTGAATGAGTTGGGTTCCAGTTTCCACTCATGTGGGTCCAGTAGATTTCTGCATAAGTCATCTGCCAGTGAATTTTGTTTGCCTGGCAGGAATTGAGCTTGCAGGTACACTTGGTTGCTCAAGGCTGTGTTCCACAGGGCCATGGATAACCTGCAGAGTGGACAGGAGTGAGTTCCCCCCGTTTGTTTATGTACCTCATAACTGTGGTGTTGTCTGTCTTTATCAAGAGTTGTCCTGGAAGGATAATGTATTTGAAGGCTGTCAGAGCATTCTGTACAGCTAACATTTCTTTTTGATTGATATGTAGGTGAATTTGTCCTGGGCTCCATTTGCCTTTAATGCATTTGCCAGCCATGTGAGCCCCCCATGCATAGCCTGTTGTGTCTGTTGTCAGGGTTTGGGTGGCGAGGGGTTGAGTGAAAGGGAGTACCTTGTTGTGGTTGCAAGCCTCTGCCCACCAAAGGAACTCTGTCCTTAGACAAGAAATGATAGGATTAATTGTTTCCAGGTCCTGAGAATGTTGGCACCAGAGACTTTTTAAATACCATTGAAGTTTCCTCATATGCAGTCTTGCATATGGAATTAGTAGAATGCATGAGGCCATGAACCCTAGGGCTTGCAGTATAGCTGTGTTCTGGTGGCCATTACTTTGAAGTAGCTTGTCAAATAAACCTGCTTTTCTGGAGTAAGGAATGCCATCTGAGAAGTTGTGTTCAAGCTTCCTCCCAGGAATACAATCTATTGGCTGGGCACCAGATGTGATTTATTTTAATTTATGTTATACCCCAGTGAAGTTAGAAGTCTCTTTACAAATGCCAGGTGCTGAAGTAGCAATTCCTGACTGTCCACCTGAATCAGGCAATCATTCAAGTATGGATAAATTTGAATAATTCTCTGCCTGCAATATGCAATGGCTGGAGCCAGGCACTTTGTGAATAGTGTGGGCACAGTAGATCAACCAAAGTGAAGTGCAGAGAACTGATAGTGCATAGAGCCTGCCCTGAAATGTAGATATTTCCTGTAAGATTCCCTTATGGGGATGTGCAGATACACTTCTTTTACGTCTAGGATGACTAGCCAGGAGTCCTTGGCTAGCACAGGAAGCAGCTGTTGTAGTGTAAGCATTTTGAATTTTGGAACCACCAGGAAGGTGTTGAGAATGGACAGGTCCAGGATAGGGCACCAAGAGCCCTCTTTTCTTGGCACCAAGAGCAGTCTGGAGTATAAATCCTGTCCGCTTTGCTCTATTGGAACAGGTTGAATAGCCCTAATACTGAGAAGAGAAAGCACTTGCTTGTGAGCCTCTGCCCACTGGTTTGGAGGAAGGTCTGGCAACCCACTTGGGGTTGGCAGTGAGTGGAAGTAGAATCTGTATCCCTGGGATACAATGTTTAGGACCCATTGGTCCTGGATAATGGACATCCATTTTTATGCATGCAGGGCGAGTTTTCCTCCTAGGGGTGCAAGTACTTGGGCATGGCTGGGAAGGATGAAAGACAAGTCATTGTGATTTTTTTCCATAAGGGGGAGGCTTACCACTCCCTGTTTTTGAGAGGGGAGCACTCCATTGTTTAGATCTCTGCGTACCCTGAGACTGTAGCCTTGGTGATCTGTTGCCCCTGGGTTTGCGCTGAGAAGACCTGGTAGAAACTGGAAAGGACCAGTTTTTTGAAGGCCAATGCCTACTGAATCTAGGTGGCTGTACCTGTAAGAAAACTTTAACAGTTTGCATAGATTTAGCTTTTTCCTCCATCTTTTTAAGAACCTCTTCTGTTTTTGTGCCAAACAAACATTCCTGGTTTAATGGAGCCTCTAGTAATTTTGATTTGACATGGTTTGGCAAGATTTGTTCCTTCAGCCAGACATGCCTTCTCAGTACAGACCCAGTAACAGCAGCCCTGCAAGATGTTTCTAAGGCATCAAAACCACACTGCAAAGTATGTTTACTGACTTGGTTTGCAGAATGCATTAACGCTTGTAAATCTTTATTTTCTGCAAAATATGGAAGCAACAACATTTTTTGTTTAATTAGCTCCATAATATGGTGCTGGTACTTCAACGTGTGAAACTGGGAATTTAAAGCCCTGATGGCAAGAGTTGCAGAGGTATATACCTTCTTGCCCCATCTGTCTAAAGTCCTCAAATTCCTGTCCGAAGGGGTAGGATTTTTGGCTGTAGTAGCCTTAATATCTTTAGGTCCCCAGGGAATGGTCTTTGTATCCATAGTGGGATTCTTAAAGAGAAATTTGTGAGAGTCAGGTACCCTGTAGTACTTGTCAGGCTTTCTAGGAGCTGGTGGTAAAGTATCAGGAGTAAGACTGGATTCCATGAAAACATCATCTACAATATCCAGGACAGGGGGTATAGCTAGAAGCCTGTGCTGAGGCAAGTCTAAAAATTCTCTGAGTCTCTTTTTGGACTGTAGGTAGTCTTGGCATTCCCAGCAGAAATGCTCTCTTAAGGTAAGCAAGGTTTCACCAAAAGAAAAGTCCTCTGGAAGGGAGGCAGAGGGAATGGAATCCTCTGCATCTGAATCCTCATAGGTAGATAAGGGTATGTCCTGGTAATCAGAGGGTTCAGAGTCATCAGACTCATGGTCTGTTGAATCAGAAGGGAAATCAATTCTTTGTCTTTTAGAGGGGGAAGGCTGGCTTCCCCTAATTAGAGTTATAAGGTCTTCAGCCATTCTAAGCATTTGTTTCTGTGGCATGAGAGCTTGAGCATGCACTTTGGTCATCGATTTTCTAGGCATAGTGTGAACTCTGGGCTTGAGAAACTCAGTCGTTTTAGTCTGAAATGAAGTAGTCGGTTTAATACGAACATCAGAAGGTTGGAATACACCCTTAGAAGCTGGTGGCTGCTCAGCGGCTTTGGACCCATCCAAGGTAGAGACATCCACAGGTTCCATAATCGAAGAAGCATCTTGCGGCATACCGGATTCCAATCCAAATGGGTCTCAGCAGAGACCTGCAAATCTGTAGTAGTGGTTATCAAGGGATGCAAAGGTGCCTCACTGAGTACCAGCGGACTGGCGACTAGCTTAACGGACACATCCTGCACTCTTTAGATCTGCACAGACAGGCAGATTCTACCTGGACAGGACTAAGCCTAAGCCTTTTAGGAAATCTGACCAGTTACTAGTCAGCTTTGCACCAATGGCAGAGGGCAAGGCCATATCAAAACAAACCATCTTCAAATGGATGGCACACTGCATCCATTTCTCTTACAAACACCATGGGAAACCACCCCCACAGTGGGTCAGAACACATTCCACTAGGGCAACTTCAGCCTCTACAGCCTTTCTCAGAGGGTCCCTACCAAGGAAATCCTGGAAGCTGCAACAGGGAGATATTATTCGTGTTTCACTGTTGCAGTCATCACACTTGGGTTATCCTGCCAGGGATAGCCCTCAGTCAGCCCGAATACCAGAGGCTTAATATTTCTGCGTCAGTTGCTGTTGTTTCAGGACTGATGTCAGATCATCCATGGTATAAAAACAGGCAGCCGAAGCCATTACATCAGTCTTTCTTGCCGAGAAGCCTGAAGCAGAAGCAGTTCACCCGAGTGCTGGTCGGCCGCTACCTGAGTTTTCGTTTCCAAAACTGAATCATCCTGAAGTCTTCTAAAGCTAAGTACCCCACTGGGGATCCTTTTTTCTTGCTCTAACCAGTCAGAAAAAGTTAACAATTGTCTTGCCTGTGGAAAGCAAATACCACATCGAGATTTCCATTCTTACTGCATCACCTGTTTAGGCCCAGACCACGACATACCTTGCTGTCGGTTTTGTACTTTGTTCAACACCTGAACTATTCATTGTCAAACCCTTATTGCTAAATACTTTTGTTCTCGATCTCCGTATTCCGAAATGGCTTCAGTAAGCCATCCGACTAACGATCTTCCAAAAAACACGTAAGGATAAAGACAGACCACACAGGTCCAAAACTGCCGATGATGCTTCCGTAAAGCTAATCACCAGTTCACCGGTACTCAGTGAGGCACTTTCGCAGCCCGATGCACACTTCGATGGATTCGCAGGATGCTCCTGAGACAAGTTCAGAGTCCGGCATGCTGCAAGACTCTTCTTTGACCACGGAACCTGCGGATGTCTCTACCTTGGATGGGTCCGGAGCCGCTGTGCAGGCACCAGCTTCTGAGGAAGTTCTTCTCACTACCGATATTCAACACAAACCGACGACTTCTTTCACATCTTCAGTTCTTTCTAAAACTACTGAGTTTCTAAGGCCAAGAGTACAAGCTATGCCTAAAAAAACGAAGACCCAAACTCAAGTGCCTGCTTCCTTGCCGCAATCACAGATGCTTAAAATGGCAGAAGACCAGATTATGCTGATTAGGGGAAGCCAGCCTTCCTCTGCTAAAAGAAAAAGAGACTTGTCCCCAGCAGCTTTATCTGACCAAGAGTTCGACAACTCTGAGGTTTCTGATTATGAAGACATGCCCTTATCTGCCTTTGAGGATTCAGATGCAGAGGAACTCATTCCTTCTGCCTCCCCTCCAGAGGAGTTTTCTTTTGGTGGAACCCTACATACTTTGAGAGAGCATTTCCATTGGGAATGCCTGGATTATCCACAGTCCAAAAAGAGACTCAGGGAATTTTTAGACTTACTGCAGCACAGACCCTTAGCCATACCTCCTGTTCTGGATGTTGTGGATGATGTCTTTATGGAGTCCAGTCTAACACCAGATACTTTTCCCCCTGCTCCCAGGAAAACTGACAGGTACTACAGAGTTCCTGACTCCCACAAATTTATTTTCAAAAATCCTACTGTTGACCCAGAGGTCATCTCCCAAGGACCTAAAGGAATAAAAGCCACTACAGCTAAGAATCCCACCCTCTCGGACAGGGATTCTCGAGCTTTAGACAGATGGGGTAAAAAAGTATACACCACCGCAACACATGCCATTAGAGCATTAAATTGTCAGTTCCACATGCTGAAATACCAGCAACATACTATGGAACTTATTAAGCAAAATTATCTACCTTCCCTGACTGTGCAGAAAATAAAGAATTACAGGAGCTTATGCACTCTGCAAGCCAAGTCAGCAAGCATACCCTGTAATGTGGGTTTGATGCCCTAGAAGCATCCTGCAGGGCAGCAGTCACAGGTTCTGTGCTCAGAAGGCATGCCTGGCTTAAGGAACAGACCTTGCCAGACCATGTCAAATCAAAATTATTGGATGCACCTCTTTACAAGGAAAATCTGTTTGGCACAAAAGCAGAAGAGGTTTTAAAAAAGATGGAAGAAAAAGCTAAGTCTATGCAGACAGTCAAAGATTTTTGCAGGTGCAGCTTCCAATATTCAGTAGGCATTGCCGCTCAAAACATTGGTCCTTTCCAGCCCCCGCAAGGCCTCCTCAAACTAGACCTAGGAGAAACAGACCCATCAGACTACAGTTTCAGGGTATGCAGAGAGCTAAGCAATGGAGTACCTCCACTTCTAAAATAGGGAGTGCTAAGCCACCCCCTTATGGGAAGAATTCACAATGACTTCTCAACTCCTCCCCTCACCTCTGCCCAATTGCTCTTGCCCCTAGGAGGAAAACTTGCCCACCATGCAAAAAACTGGACCTCCATCACCAATGATCGTTGGGTCCTCAACATAGTATCCCAGGGATACAGATTTATTTCCACACACTGCCAACCCCAAAAGGGTTCCCAGACCTTCCTCCAAACCAGTGGGCAGAGGCACAAAACCAAGTTCAGTCCCTGCTCTCCATAAGGGCAATTCACCCTGTTCCTGCAGAACAGATAGGCCAAGGTTTTTATTCCAGATTTTTCCTGGTACCCAGAAAAGGGGGCACCTGGCTCCCAATCTTAGATCTATCCATTCCAAACACCTTCCCGGTGGTACCAAAATTCAAAATGCTCACCCTACAGCAACTTCTCCCTATGCTGTCCAAAGATGCCTGGTTAACCTCCCTTGACCTAAAAGAGGCCTATCTGCACATCCCAATTAGGGACTCCTGCAGGAAATATCTGTTCCAGGGCAGGATCTATGCATTATCAGTTCTCTGCACTTCCCTTTGGCTTATTCACTGGCTCTCAGAGTTTTCACAAAATGCCTGGCTCCAGCCATTGCCTATTGCAGACAGAGAAATATTCAAATTTTCCCCTACTTGGATGATTGCCTGATTCAGGCAGACAGTCAGGAAAAGCTGTTGCAGCACCTGACATTTGTAAAGGACCTTCTAACCTCCCTGGGGTACACTATCAACAAAAATAAATCCAAACTAGTCCCCAGTCAAAAATTGTATTCCTGAGAGCAAGCTTGGACACAGCATCCCAGATGGCATTCCTTACTCCAGAAAAACAAGCCTACCTGACAGGCTACTTCTCTCAAATGGCCACCACAACCCAGTTATTTGCAAGGAAAATCCTGCAAGCTCTAGCGTTCATGGCCTCCTGCATTCTACTAATTCCATATGCCAGACTGCATATGAGGAAACTTCAATGGTACTTAAAACTCTTTGGTGCCAACATTCTCAGGACCTGGAAACTATCATACCTATGATACCTTGTCTAAGGACAGAGTTTCTTTGGTGGGCAGCAGCATGCAACCACAACAAGGGACTGCCCTTTACTCAACCCCATGCCACCCAGACCCTAACCACAGATGCACCAGGCTATGTCTGGGGGACACACATGGATGGCAAGTGCATTTAGGGTCACTGGAGCCCAAGCCAAATTCATCTGCACATCAACCAAAAAGAGATGCTAGTGGTGCAGCATGCTCTAACAGCTTTCAGATCCCTACTCTCTCCAGGACACCTACTAATAAAAACAGACACCACAGTTATGTGGTACATCAAAAAGCAGGGGGGGAACCCACTCTGCAGGTGAACCATGGCCCTGTGGAACACAGCCTTGGACATGCAGATCCATCTGCAAGCTCAATTCCTGCCAGGCAAACAAAACTCACTGGCAGACAACTTAAGCAGAAATCTCCTAGACCCACATGAGTGTCAATTAGAGCCCAGCACCTTCAACCTTCTGATTTAGAAATGGGGGACCCCAGAGGTGGATCTCTTTGCCTCCCCCTGCAATCACCAGCTCAGCAAATTTTGCACCAGGACACCTCACAGCAGGGCCTTGAAAGTGGATGCCCTATCCTTCCAATCAGTAAATCTCTCAATCTATGCCTTTCCCCCTTTGCCCCTTCTCTCAAGAGTATTGCTCAATATAAGACAGGACAGACCAAGGACAATTCTGATTGCTCCAGACTGGCCACGCCAGCAATGGTACCCACTTCTGCGCAGCCTGTCACCGGTGCCACCCTGGCACCTACACCAGAACCCAACCCTGCTATTGCAGCAAGGGGAAATATCTTGCATCCACAACTGCAAACCCTAAATCTTGCAGCCTGACTTATTCCTTCAAATCTCCCCCGGTAACCAGCCTAAGTAAGCAGATGCTGGACGTCATCCTTGAAGCCAGAAGACCCAGTACAAGGAAATCCTATGCTGATAAGTGGAAAAGGTATTGCTCCTGGATTCAGTCTAAAGGACAGGACACAACTCTGCCCTCCCTGCCTCTAATCCTGGATTACTTATCAGATCTACTTCACAGAGGCCTATCCTTCTTCTCCATTAAGATCCATGCCTCTGCCATTTTGGCTCATTACAACACTGAGCAACCTCTTTTCTCTCACCCTCTTATCAAACAGTTCCTGAAAGGGTCAAACAACTTAAGGCCACCAAGGAGAGCACCCACCCCTGCTTGGGACCTTAACTTTGTACTGGAAAAGCTCATGCTACCCCCCCCTTTGAGCCTGCAGCATCAGCAGAGTTAAAATTCCTCTCTTGGAAAACAGCCTTGCTCCTGGATCTAGACTAAAAGAGTGGATAAAGCACAGCCCTCCTTACCTCTCACCCTGGATTACCTAGCAGCCCTACTCCACATGGGGCCTATCCTTCTCTTTCATCAAGATCCATGCCTCTGCCATCTCTGCTCATTACATCACTGAGCCACCTCTCTTCTCACACCCTCTCATCAAACAGTTCCTTAGAGGGCCTAACAACTTAAGGCCACCAAGGAGAGCCCCTACTCCTGCTTGGGACCTTAACTTTTTGTTGGAAAAGCTAACCCCCCCCCCCTTTGAGCCTGCAGCTTCAGCAGAGTTAAAATTCCTCTCTTGAAAACATCATTGCTTCTGGCCATCACTTCAGCTAGAAGAGTGTCTGAGCTACAAGCACTTATGGCTGTGGAATTCTTCATTATTTCCTATGCTGACAGGGTTTCCCTCAGGACTAACCCTTCCTTTATGCCTAAAGTGGTGTCCAGTGTGGCTCTCAACCAATCTATCCATTTGCCAACTTTCTTCCCTAAGCCTCAAAATAAAGGGTAAAGCATCCTGCACTCCTTGGATGTGCACAGATAGCTCAGATTCTACCTTGATAGGACTAAGCCCTTCAGGAAATCTGACCAGTTACTAGTGAGCTTTGCACCAGGGGCAGAGGGCAAAGCCATTTCAAAACAAACAATTTCCAAATGGATAGCACACTGCATCCATTTCTGCTACAAGCACCATGGGAAGCCAACCCCTCAGGGGGTCAGAACACATTCCACTAGGGCAACATCTACCTCAACAGCATTCCTCAGGGGAGTCCCTGTTACCTGGAGTTCTGTACACACCTTCACCAAGCATTACCACCTGCCTATCTTTTCCAAATCCAGGGCGGGTTTTGCAACTGCAGTCCTGCAGGGCATACTAGCCAGCCCTAACTCTTCTTGACTGCCTCCATCCTTTCTTCAGCTTTGGGAATCAACCCAAGTGTGATGACTGCAACAGTGAAACACGAACATAGTACAGTTGTGTACACTTACCATAAATGTAGATGTTCGAATGTATTCACTGTTGCAGTCCTGGTTTCCCTCCCTCCAGCCCCCTTGTCTGTCTGTCTCACTCTCTCTCTCTCTGTTTCTCTCTCTCTCTCCTCTCTATGTCTATTACTCACCCCTTTCAGGGGTATTGGTATTTACTTTTTACTGGTGTTTTTTCCCCATCATAACTTAGCTCCCTATTTGGAGGGCTGCTGACATTTGGGTAAAAAAAAAACTGATGTAATGGTGCCGGCTGCCTGTTTTTGTACCCCTGATGACTTGACGTCAGTCCTGGACTGACAGCAACCGATGCAGAAATACTAAGTCTCTGGTATTCGGGCTGACTGAGGGCTACCCGCAGGCAGATAACCCAAGTGTGATGACTGCAACAGTGAATACACTCAAACATCTACATTTATGGTAAGTGTACACAACTGTACTTTCTGCTGAGTGTGCCTGCCATAACATTCTGTTCTGAGGGGATATACATGCTAATAAGTGGACCCTGAGGGAAGCGGCTAGATTCCAAATCTGGATGGCCAGGCTGCATAGTGGGTAGGACCTGGTCCCCCCCCTGCTTGTTTATGTACCACAGGACAGTCATATTGTCTGTGATTACTTTTAGGGTTCCTGGCAGGATAGAGGGCTTGAATGTTAGAAGTGCTAACAGTAGGGCTCTCATTTCCTTGATGTTGATGTGGTCTTTTACCCTTAGAGTAGACCATTTTCCTTTTACTGAGAGTTGTTGTTGATTTGTTTTGTAACACTGCCCCCCCAGCCCAGATCTGAAGCATCTGTGGAGAGCTGTTGTAGAGATGCTGGGATCTGGAGGTGGGTCCCCAGGTTGGTCTGCATTGCAGATATTCACCAGTGGATCTCCTTTTTTAGGCATAGGAGAAGTGGAAGTGGGGAGTCCAAAGGTTGTGAATGTTGGGCCCATAGGTTTTTTAATATCCACTGAATTTTGCACATGTGGAGTATTGCCAAAGGCAGCATGGGTATAAGGGATGCCATGTGGTCTAACAGTCTCAGGAATTCCCGAGCTGTCAGGGCAGTTTGAGTAAAGATCTGACTGAAGTACAGACAGAGTTCCTGAATCCTTTGGTCTGGGATGAAGGCCTTCTTGCAGTCTGTGCGTAATCTGCACCCCAGGAAAATCATGTCCTGTGAGAGAATCAGGTAAGATTTTGCTACGTTTATCGTGAACCCCAGAAGAGAGAGGGCATTCGGCACCTGTTGTAGATGAAGGAGTAGGAGTTGGTGGTCTTGATGCAGGATGAGAAGGTCATCTAAGTATGGGTATATTTGTATGCCCTGTGTCATGCAATGGGCAATGAAGGGGGCTAGACACTTTGTAAACGCTCTTGGGGCAGTGGATAGACCAAAAGCAATGCAGAGAATTGAAAATGACAGGAGCCTACTGAAAATCTGAGGAATTTCCTGCAATACGGATGAATGGGGATGTGGAGGTAGGTATCCTTAATAGCTACCATGAATGCCTGGGAGGGAATAAGAGGCAAGAGAAGAGGTAAAGTGAACATTTTGAAGCTGGGTACGTGGAGGAAGAGATTGAGAAAGGATAGATCCAGGATAGGTCTCCAAGGACCCTCTTTCCTTGGTACCAGGAACTTTCTGGAATAAAAACTTGTGTTCCTTTGATGGGTGAGCACCGGTTCTATGGTGCCTTGATTTAAAAGTTGATGAATGATGGGTGGGAACAGGTGGATTTGGTTTTTGGGTGGTTGAGGAATCCCTTGGAAAGGTGGGAGCATCCACTAAGTCATGTAATATCCTCTCTGGAGGGAAGGGAGAGGGTGAGTTGAAGGGATAAGGGTGTTTCTGGATGCAGAAGGGATGAGTCACAGTGGAGTAGGCCTGGGTTGGTCAAGCTGGCTCCAAAAGGGCATGGTACAGGATCTGGTGGGAAATCTGGGAGTAGAAGTCTTTCTCGGCTGTCTACGTCCCTTTGACTGTGGTGCTGAATGAAAGGATTGCCTTCTTACAAAGGAGGGTTTCTGAGGATAGTTCCTATGATGTCTAGGAATAGGGGACACCAGAAGGTGTTTGAGGTTCTGTAACTCTTTACCCTTCTCTTGGAGGGATTTGAGAACCTCAGCAGAAGCTTGTATGAAGAGGGCCTTATTGTCTAAGGGTGCATCCAGAAGTTTAGTTTGAACATCCATGGGAAGGAGCTGTAGTCGTATCCAGGGGTAACATCACAGCACTGATCCAGAAGCAGCAGCTTTGGATGCAGCTTCCACAGCATCATAGCTGCACTTACTAGAGTGCCTGGTCACATGCGATGCTATGGATAGAAGTGAATTTAGTTGTGCTCTGATAAGGGAATCCTGAACCTCAGACAGAAGGGTGGAAGCTTTTGAAATGGTGTCAAGTACATTCCTTGCCATGTGGGTTTGGTAGTTCAGGGCCCTAATGGTCAGAGTGGAGGAGATATATACCTTTTTACATGTCTTGTCCATAAATGTACTGTCTTTATCATTTGGATAAAGAGCAGTAGAAGGTAATTGGTAACAGCTGGGTCTGCAGGAGGGTTCTTGTAGAGAAACTGTGTGTCTTGGGGGACCCTGTAAAAATGATCAGGTCATTTAGCTGCTGGGGGTTGGGAGTCAGGGGACTGTGAAACAGTTAGGAAGGCATCCTGAAAAGCAGGCAGTAAGGGAGGCACAGCTGAGAGAGATGGCCGTTCTATTTGCAAAAGGTCAAAGTACCTTTTCTTAGATTCTGAAACCGCAAGAGGCCTGCCACTTAAAATGTTCCCTCATGAGGGAGATAGTATACCCAAAGCTGAATTCTTCTCCTGGGGATTCAGGAGAAATGGAATTATCCTCTTCTGGATTAATGAATTCCTTGGGGGATTCAATTTGTGTTTCATAGGAGAAGGACTCCTCAGAAGATGAGTATTCTTCCTCTGACACATGAATTGGGTGAGGAGTGAGAGTAGGAGGAAGTTGCTGTGATTGTAATGCCTGAAAAGCCTTAAACAGACTTTGAGACAAGGATTCCCAGCCAGGCATCTGTGGGTGTTCAGAAAGCTTGGATTTCTATTTCCTTTTCAAGGGGGTTGTAGGAGCAGTTAGAAGAGAAGTGGACATTGGCCTAGCATGAATAGGAGGAGCAGGGGCTTCTGAGAACACAAGCCATGGTTCCCCTCCACCATCAGACTCTGATGGCTGAATTACCTCAGCAGATGTACATTCGGTATCCTGAACCCTGACTTCCATTAAGGTTCCCAGGCCTGCTTTGGTAACCATCATCTGAATGGACTCCAGGTCTTCAATCACCTCTAGAGCCTGTTTGGATGCCTGAGGTGCAGCCTGGGATTTGGGCCTACCTTTTTTTTCGCTTCTTCCGAGGTGGCTCGTCCGAAGGTCCTACTCCTCCCTCCATGCCTAACACCAAGTGTCTGAGTCTTTGGTTCTCAAGATAAAGATTTAAAGCCGCTAATCTGCTACATAGTGTCTTGGGCATGAATGACTTATAGATTGAACAGGATGCATGGTCGTGGGCCTCACCTAGACAAAACAACACACTTATCGTGTGTGTCCTTGTGAGGAATTTGTCTCCCACAAGCACACTTCCCTTTCCTAGCTGACATGTAAGTCTAAACTGTAAGCAAATTAAGTGAGAAAACCCCACCGGGCACTTATCTGTAATGTCCAAAAACAGTCTGGTCTTTAACGATCTTGAATGTGGTCATCTGAAGAAACACGATGCAGAAGTGGAACTGGCAAATGGGCATCCGATGATCACTACAGCAGAAAAATTCTAATGAGGGTACATGCAGACGTCACTTTTATACCTAATGTCAGTTTATGGCCCTGGTAACTGACGCCACATATACCCTCCTAGATTAAGACTTTGGTATACTGGCCGGACGGTGACGCTGCAAGCAGCAACTCCCTACTGTTATGAATACTGCAACATCAGAATAGAAGGACATCTATCTGTTTCTGCTACTCATACCATGGAAAAGACCTGAATCAGGGGATCAGGGCACACACTACTAGAGTGGTAGCTTCCTCCCAAGCCTTCTTCAAAGACCTAGACACAGCTACCATCCTTGAGGCAACCACCTGGTCCACTGTACATACCTTCACCAAACATTACAAACTGGACCATATCTCCAGAGTAGGTTTTGCAAGGGCAGTCCTGCAAGGATTTCTGGAATCTGCTACCTCTACTTCCACCATTCTTCCTTCCTGAGCTGTGGTACTCTCCCACAGTAAGAATAGTGCAACATGAGAATAGAAGGACATAGAATAGTTGTGTAAAATCTTACCATAACCATATATGTCTTACTCTTCCATGTTGCAGTCTTCCTTCCTTCCCTCCTGACCACCCTAGTTTCAAATCTACATGTCTGTGGACCTTCACAGACCCCTGTCAGCACTAGGGTCCTTTTGGGCAGTCTGTGGCATTCCACCAGTCTGGAGGACATCTTTTGGCATCTCCTAGGCTACTGTCATACTGGGCAGTTAGTTCTGAGGTCTGTATGTGCAGACATCACATTTAAGGTCTCTGGTTTATGGCCCTACATGTGATGTTCCACGCACCAACAGCAACCAGGCTTAAAGCTTTTGTATAGGAGCCAACGTTCAGGTCACGTGAGGTGGAGGATCCCACAGTAAGAATATTGCAACATGGAAGAGAAGGACCTCTATGGTTATGGTAAGAGTTTACACAACTATTCTTTACCGTTGTTGAATGGTGGCCCCAATTGCCATCCTCTGGAGGCAGATGGGGATGATTATCCCTGCACCTACCTGCCTGAGTAAAGATAATGGACAATTGGGTGCAGAGGATTATAAAGTACAGTTGTGTACACTTACCATAAATGTAGGTGTTTGTGTGTATTCACTGTTGCAGTCATCACACTTGGGTTATCCTGCCTGGGGTAGCCCTCAGTTGGCCCGAATACTAGAGGCTTAGTATTTCTGCATCAGTTGCTGTCACTCCAGGAGTGCTTGGTGAAGGTATGAACAGAACTCCAAGTTGCATCTTCCAGAAAGTCCCTGGTAGGGACTCCTCTGAGAAAGGCTGTAGAGGTTGAAGTTGCCTTAGTGGAATGTGTTCTGACCCCCTGAGGGGCTGGTTTCCCATGGTGTTTGTAACAGAAATGGATACAGTGTGCTATCGATTTGGAGATGGTTTGTTTTGATATGGCCTTTGGTTTGTTTTGATATGGCCTTGCCCTCTGCCCCTGGTGTAAAGCTGACTAGTAACTGGTCAGATTTCCTAAAGTGCTTAGTCCTAGCAAGGTAGAATTTGAGCTGTCTGTGCACATCTAAAGAGTACAGGATCCTTTCCCCTTATTTTGGGGATTAAGGAAAAAGGTGGGCAAATGGATAGATTGTTTGAGAGCCACACTGGACACCACTTTAGGCAAGAAAGTTGGGTTAGTCCTGAGGGAGACCCTGTCAGCATGAAAAATGATGAAGGGTTCCACAGCCATAAGTGCTTGTAGCTCAGACACTCTTCTAGCTGAAGTGATGGCCAGAAGCAATGATGTTTTCAAGAGAGGAATTTTAACTCTGCTGAAGCTGCAGGCTCAAAGGGGGGGGGTTAGCTTTTCCAACACAAAGTTAAGGCCCCAAGCAGGAGTAGGGGCTCTCCTTGGTGGCCTTAAGTTGTTAGGCCCTCTAAGGAACTGTTTGATGAGAGGGTGTGAGAAGAGAGGTGGCTCAGTGATGTAATGAGCAGAGATGGCAGAGGCATGGATCTTGATGAAAGAGAAGGATAGGCCCCATGTGGAGTAGGGCTGCTAGGTAATCCAGGGTGAGAGGTAAGGAGGGCTGTGCTTTATCCACTCTTTTAGTCTGGATCCAGGAGCAATACCTTTTCCACTTGTCAGCATAGGATTTTCTAGTACTGGGTCATCTGGCTTCACGTATGACATCCAGTACTTGCTTGCTTAGGCTTGCCACTGGAGGAGAAGTCAAGGAGTAAGCCATGTTGCAAGGTTCAGGGTCTGCAATTGTGGATGCAAGAAGTGTCCCTCCTGCTGGGTCAGGAGAGTTGGGATCTGGGAGAGGTGCCATGCAGGCAACTGTGATAGACTGCTCAGTAGTGGGTACCAGTATTGGCATGGCCAGTCTGGGGCAATCAGGACTGCCCTTGGTTTTTCCTCCCTTATCTTGGGTAATACTCTTGTAAGAACAGGTAGAGGGGGAAATGCATAGATCGAGAGGTTTACCCACTAGATGGATAGGGCAGGCCTTGCTGTGAGGTGCAGAATTTGCTGAGCTGGTGGTTGCAGAGGGAGGCAACTAGATCCAACTTCTGGGTACCCCATTTCTGGGTTACAAGGCTGAAGGTGTTGTGGTTTAATTGCCACTCATGTGGGTCTAGGAGATTTCTGCTTAAGTTGTCTGCCAGAGAGTTTTGGTTGCCTGGCAGGAACTGAGCTTGTAAATGAATATGCATGGCTAAGGCCATGTTTCAAAGGGTCATGGCTAGCCTGCAGCATGGGTACCCCCCTGCTTGTTGATGTACCACATCATTGTGGTATTGTCAGTTTTGATTAGTAGAGTCCCTGGAGAGAGTAGGGATCTGAAAGCTGTCAGAGCATGCTGAACAGCTAGCATCTCTTTTTGGTTGATGTGCAGAGGAATCTGATCTGGGCTCCAGTGGCCCTGAATGCACCTGCCGTCCAGATGTGCACCCCAGGCATAGTGTGATGTGTCTGTGGTTAGGGTCTAGGCGGCATGGGATTGTGTAAAGGGAAGCCCCTTGTTGTGGTTGCATGTGTGTGTTTCCTCATATGCAGTCTGGCATATGGAATTAGTAGAATGCCATGAACCCTAGGGCCTGCAGGATTTTTCTTGTGGATAGCTGGGAATTGGTGGCCATTTGAGTAAAATAGTCTGTCAGATAGGCTTGTTTTTGTGGAATGAGGAATGCCATCTGGGATGCTGTGTCCAAGCCTGCTCCCAGGAATACAATCTTTTAACTGGGGACTAATTTTGATTTATTTTCATTGATGGTGTACCCCAGGGAGGTTAGAAGTTTTTTTTTTTTTTTTTTTACAAATGTCAGGTGTTGAAACAGCATTGTCTGACTGTCTGCCTGAATCAGGCAATCATCCAAGTACGGGTAAATTTGAATATTTCTCTGTCTGCAGTAAGCAATGGCTGGAGCCAGGCATTTTGTGAATACTCTAAGAGCAGTGGATAAGCCAAAGGGAAGTACAGATAACTGATAATGCATAGATCCTGCCCTGAAGCGTAGATATTTCCTGCATGAGTTTCTTATAGGGATGTGCAGATAGGCTTCTTTTAAGTCTAGGGTGACTAACCAGGCATCTTTGGCTAGCATAGGTAGAAGCTGCTGCAGGGTGAGCATTTTGAATTTTGGTACCACCAGGAAGGTGTTGAGAATTGAAAGATCTAAGATTGGGCACCAAGTGCCCTCTTTTTTGGGTACCAGGAAAAGTCTAGAATATAATCCTTGACCTATCTGTTCCATAGGAACAGGTTGAATTGCCCTTATAGAGAGCAGGGATTCAACTTGGTTTTGTGCCTCTGCCCACTGGTTTGGAGGAAGGTCTGGGAACCCTTTTGGGGTTGGCAGTGAGTGGAAGTAAAATTTGTACCCCTGAGATACAATGTTGAGGACCCATTGGTCTTTGGTGATGGAAATCCAGTTTTTTGTATGAAGGGCAAGTCTTCCCCCTGGGGGCACAAGCAGTTGGGCAGAGGTGGGAGTGGAGTTGAGAAGTCATTGGGAATTATTTCCATAAGGGGGTGGTTTAGCACTCCCTACTTTAGAGGTGGAGGCACTCCATTGCTTAGATCTCTGCATACCCTGAGACTGTAGTTAGGGTGGCCTGTTTCCCCTGGGTCTAGTTTGAGATGGCCTCAAGGGGGCTGGAAAGGACCAATGTTTCAAGGGGCAATGCCTACTGGATCTAGGAGGCTGTACTTGCAAGAATTCTTTAACTGTCTGCATAGATTTAGCTTTTTCTTCCATCCTTTTAAGAACCTCTTCTGCTTTGGTGCCAAACAGATTGCCCTTGTTCAAAGGAGCATCTAATAACTTTGATGTGACATGGTGTGGCAAGGTCTGCTCCTTAAGCCAATGATGTCTTCTCAGTACAGAACCAGTGAGTGCTGCCCTGCAAGATGCTTCTAGGGTGTCAGTGCCACACTGCAATGTATGCTTGCTGTCTTGGCTTGCAGAATGCATAAGCTCCTCTAATTCTTTATTTTCTGCACAGTCAGGGGAGGTAGATAATTTTTGCTTAATAAGTTCCAGAGTATGTTGCTAGTAATTCAGCATGTGGAAAGAATAGCTGTGTAAAATATTACCATAACCATAGATGTCCTTCTCTTCTATGTTGCAGTATTCTTGGTGTGGGATTTCCTGCCTTCAGTTGACTCGTACGTCCGCTCCTATACAAAAGCTTCAGTATGGCTGTTGCAGCTGCATGGGACATCACACGTAGACCATAAACCAGGGACCTTAAGTATGACATCTGCACGCAGAATCCTCAAAACTTGAAGCAAAGCAGGCAAAGTAGATGGCCAAACAGGATAGGCTGCCAAAGGTGACATGTATAAGGCCCTGGGTCTCTTCTGTAATGGAGAGAGGCATCAGGGATCAGTTAGACTGGTAGAGTCTGTGAGGGGGAATTTATTTATTTATTTAATTTATTTATTCAGTTTGGTGACCGGGGAGGTCCACTGGGCTGGGGAGCCCATTTTCAGTGGAGGCCCGTGGAGAAAAGCTCCACAGAAGGTTTATTAGATACATTTTTCAATCAAAGAGAACATACATAGTATAAAAATACATATACAAAAACAATATGGTTCAATCTGCAATCTAGTAACAATCAATGGAATGACAGTTTAGTTAAAGAGAAAAGAGTACATAATGTAATGTTATGAGAAACAAATTAATAGTTAAGAGTGGGGTTAGGAGAGGAGAGGTTGGGAGGTTAAGAGGGGAGGGGTTAGCCAGGGGTAAAGAGAGTGGAGGGTTTGAGAGGCGAGGATGGAAGAGTGCAGTTGCATTTCCTGTTACAGAAGAAGTAGGAATGGAGTTGAGATTTGAAGCTATTGAGGTTATTGCAGGTCCATAGGGCGGAGGGCAAAGAGTTCCATTTTTTTGCTAGGGTACAGGATATGCGAAGCTGGCCAGCTGGTTGCTTGGGTTTATGAATGGTAAGCAGGTTTTGGTGAGAGGATCTAAGAGGTCTAGGAGGGGAATATGGTTGCAGTATGTTGGATAGTGCGGGGCAGTTTGAGGGTTGGAATAATAATTTGTGGACTGTGGTTAATTGATGAAAATCAAGAAGGTTGGGGAGTTCAAGCCAGTTAAGGGAGAGAAGGGAATTGCAATGGTGAGAGGAGGATTGGGCACTAGTGGCAAATTGAGAAATTTTTTGTAACATATCTCTAGTTTAGAGGTAAGTGTGGAGGATAAGTTAGAGAACAGGGGAGAGCCATACAAGAGAGAGGGAAGAAGGTAGGTAGTGGCAAGAGTTAGCCTAGAGGAAGGAGAGAGGAAGAGGTTATTTCTGTAAAGTAGGCAAAGTTTTATGTGTGTTTTTTTGATATTCTGCTGAATGTGGGAGTTAAATTTTAGCTGATTGTCTATAGTGACCCCGAGGAGTTTGGCAGAGTGTACAATCTCTATTTGTGAGTTATTATGGCTGGTGATGTAAAGGGAGTTTTCATCTACAGGGGAAGATTTGGAAGGGGAGAATAGAAGGATCTTGGTTTTATTAGCGTTAAGAGAGAGGTGGTTTTGGAGCATCCAGTCTTCATTGGTAGAGAAGGCATTTTGAGTTAGAGATTGGAGTTCAGCTAGGTTGGAGGCACTGCAAATCAAAGTGGAATCATCGGTGTATTGGACAATTTTGGAGTTGGGAATGCCTTTATGGAAGTCATTAATAAAGATGTTGAATAGCAGAGGACCAAGTATGGAACCTTGGGGTACTCCAGTGGGAGTAGGGAGGAAAGAGGATGTGGCTTGGCCCCATTTTACGGCTTGGGACCTGTTAGCAAGATAGCTGGAGAACCAAGAAAGGGTTTCTTGGGAAAGGTTAAGGTTAGAGAGATGATTTAGGAGGTGGGTATGGGAGATGGTATCAAAGGCTTTAGAAAGGTCCAGCAGGACGGAAGATACTAAATGTCCAGAGTCGTGGGCTGAATTGACGAAATGTAAGAAGGAGAGAAGGGCGGAGTTAGTACTGTGTCCTGGGTGGAAGCTATGTTGGGTGGGGGAAGTAATTGATATTTGGTAAGGAATGGTAGCAGCTGTAGATGGATGCATTTTTCAAGAATTTTGGAGATAGGGGAGAGGATGGCTATGGGCCAAAAATTAGATACATTATTATTTTTGCCTCCCTTGTGGAGAGGCAAAATATAAGCAGTTCGCCAAAGTTTGGGAATGTAAGACTCGAGTATAGATCTACTGATCAGGATGCTGATAGGCAGAGCAATAGCATCTGAGGCTATTTTTAGGAAGGAGGAAGGAATGCCATCAGGGGCATTAGAGCAAGGCTTTAGTTTATAGAGGAGTTTTTTTATTAGTTTGGTAGAGACAGGTTTAAGTTCAAAATTAGGGTAGGGAGGGGAGGATTGGGCAGGGAGGGGAGAGGTATTATTGTTGGTGAAGGTCTTAGTGAGCTCAGCTATTGAAGAGGTAAAGAACGAGTTGAATAGTGTGGCAATTTCTGAGTCGGATTTGCTAGTGTCAGGACAGGGATTGTTTTTTGTTCCAGGCCTCAAGAGGGAATTAATAGAGTTCCAGAACTGCTTATGATTTTTAGCAAGATTTTCTTGTAGTTTTAGGTAGTATGATTTTTTATCCCTAACGACATGTTTTTTGGCTAGGTTTTTCAACTGTTTATATTTTAATAAAGTCTCAGGTTGATTGTTATGGAGGTAAGTTTTCCAGGTTTTATCTCTTTGTAGCATGGTGTTTTGTTTTTTGTATCTTTGGTGAGCCAGTGAGAGTGGTAGAATTTTTAGGGGGTTCCAATTGGTTAGCTTGAGAGAATCAATGAAAGTAGTGGGGTTAAAGTTAGTAAGGTTGCGAGTAGAAATATATTGATGGAAGTGAGAGGAAGAGGGAGTAGCTCGAATGGTGAAGGCAGGGAGGTGGTCTCCTAGAGAGTCGGGAATGACTCCTGAAGTTATAGTTTTGTTGGGATGAGTTACTAGGATCCAGTCGAGTATGGAGCCAGGGGGGTGCGTTTTGTTACATCTAGTAATGGAGTGGTAAGTTGAGTAAAGGTAAATAGGTTAATTGTTAATGTAGGATTGGGGTTATTGATTTTTCCCCAGTCAATATTTACATCTCCTAGGATGAAGGTTTCTAGTTTGATGTTGAAGGAGGTCCAAGAGAGAATATCTTCTAGGGTGTTGGTGTTGTTGCCAGGTAGAATGTAGAGGGAGATGATACAGATACTTTTATGGATGTTAAGTTTTAGTAGGCCGATGACAAGTTCAGCACTTGAGAAGGAGGGGATATGGTTGGGATATGGAGTGATAGATAAGTAGTTGGAGTAGACTAAAGCTACACCACCACCTCTTTGGGTGGGAAGGAATACTGCAACATGGAAGAGAAGGACATCTATGGTTATGGTAAGATTTTACACAACTATTCTATGTCCTTCTATTCCTATGTTGCAGTATTCTTGGTGTGGGAGAGTACCACAGCTTAGTTTGATGAAAGGGTGGTGGATGCAGAAGATGATTCCACAAAGCCTTGTAGGATTGCCCTGGCAAATCCTGCTCGTGCTTTGGAGATTTGGTCCAATTTGTAATGTTTGGTGAAAGTGTGGATAGTGGACCATGTAGTTGCTTCCATAATGGAAGCTGTGCCCATGCTTTTTTGGAAGGCCTTGGAAGTCGCCACTGCTCTTGTGGAATGTGCCTTAACCCCAACCAGATGGGTTTTTCCATGGTGTGAGTAGCAGAAACAGATTGCCTTTCTAATCCAGGATGCAGTTGTCTGTTTGGTGACTGCCTTGCCCAATGCCCTGGGATGGAAAGATACAAAGAGTTGTTTGGATTTCCTAATGTCTTTAGTCTTGTTGAGGTAAAATCTCAGTTGCCTGTGGACATCTAGGGAGTGGAGTATCCTCTCTCCTTGGTTAGTGGGAAAGGGGAAAAAATTGGGTAGGTGAATGGATTTATTTAGAGATAAGTCATTGACTAACTTGGGCATGAAGGAGGGGTTAGTCCTCAGTGTGACCCTGTCCCTATGAAAAATGGTGTAAGGTGAGCATGCCATTAAGGCTTGTAGCTCAGAAACCCTTCTGGAAGAGGTAATAGCCACTAACAGTACTGTTTTCCAAGTACAAAACTGTAGATTGGCTGTATTAGCCGGTTCAAAGGGGAGCTGGGTGAGTTTTTCCAGGATGAAGTTCAGGTACAATAGAGGAGGGATAGGCTTATTAGCTGGTCTGATGTGTAAGACCCCTTTAAGGAAAAGTTTCACATGTAGCCTGGCTTACAAGAGAGGCTCTAGAGGTAAGCAGGCTGATAATGCGGAGAGGTGCACTTTCACTGATGAATAGGAAAGTCCGCCCTTTATAAGTTGACACATATATGAAAGGACTAGGGGGGTGTCAGCCTCATAAGGGTCCCTTTCCTGTCCCAGACACCACTGAGCAAATCTTTTCCATTTAGCAAGGTATGATTTTCTAGTAGTGGGTTTCCTGGCCCTCCCTCAGCACTGATAGCATGTCCTATAAATAGTGGTGTCTGAATGGGGTTAGTAATTTATCACCCACAGAGTCAGGGATAGCATTTTCAAGTGTGGGTATAGGAGAGTTCCTTTGTCTTGTGTCAGAAGGTCCACCTGGTGGGGTAACTTGCAGTGATTGCCCATGGCTAAATTGTGCAGAAGGGGGAACCAGTGCTGCCTTGGCCAGTAGGTAGTCACTAGCAAGATTTTTGGTTTGTCCTTCTTGATTTTCAGAAGGACTTTCTGAATCAGAGGGAAGGGGGGAAGTCGTAAGGGAACTTCCCCTCCCAGGTGAAACTGAAGGCATCTACTCTCCAGGCTTGGGGGAGTAAGGCTTTGTGCAGAAGGTCTGCAGCTGCCTGTTCTGGGGGGTGGCAAACAAGTCTATTTGTGGAGTACCCCACCGGTGGATTATGTCTAGGAAGACCGTCCTGTCCAGCATCCATTCATATTGTGGAGAGGATGTTCTGCTCAGGAGGTTTGCTTGCTTATTGTCCTGTGAAGGGATGTAGCTGGCCTGCAGGGATAGGTTGTGCTTGGATGCTAGGTTCCAAATTAGTAGGGCTAGCCTGCACAATTGGTATACCTTGGTACCTCCTTGTTTGTTGATGTACCACAATAGAGTGATATTGTCCATCACTATCAGAAGAGGACCTGGTAGCAGTAGGGATATGAAGGTCTGTAGAGCTAAAGGAATTGCTGTCATCTCCTTTACATTGATGTGTTTGGTTATCATGGGAGGTTGCCACTGGGCTTGGACTGTGTAAGAGTGCAAGGCGGCTCCCCAACCTGAGTCTGAGACATCTGTATGTAATATTTGTGTGGGTTGAGGGGGCTGCAGTGGAAGCCCCGCGTTTAGTTGTACTTGTTGGATCCCCCAAATGATTTCCTTCTTTAAACAGGGAAGAAGGGGGAGAACTTGTTCCAATTGACTCTGGTGTTGTGACCAGACATTTTTGAGGTACTATTGCAGTTTTTGCATATGCATTCTGGCAAATGGTATCATGGGAATGGTTGCTGCCATCAATCCTAGGAGTCTAAGGAATTGCCTTGCAGTGACTGTCTGGGAGAGCAAGACTTCCTGGAAGTGGGAAGTTAGAGATAGAACTTTGTCCTGTTGGAGAAAAGCTTTAATTTGTTTCATATTAATTCTTCAACCCAGGAATATTGTGTCCTTCTCTGGGATCAGGGAGGACTTCTTGAGGTTTGGGGTGAACCCTAGACTTTGTAGAAGGGACATAGTGAAGTGTAGGTGTCTTAAGAGGAAATCTCCGGACTGTGCCAGGATAAGGATGTCGTCCAGATATGGGTAAATCTGGATTCCTTGGATCATGCAGAAGGCAATGGCTGGAGCTAAGCACTTTGTAAACACTCTTGGGGCAGTGGATAAACCAAAGGGCAAGCCGTAAATTGGAAGTGCGGGGATGGGCCAGACAAATGCAGAAAACATCTGTATGAGGCCCTGATGGGAATGTGCAGGTAAGCATCTTTTAGGTCCAAGGTGACCATGAAAGCATTTGAGGGTATGAGGGGGTAAGAGAGTGGGAAGTGACTGCATTTTGAAGGAGGGTACCTGCAGGTAAAGGTTTAGGAAGGAGAGATCCAAAATGGGTCTCCAGGGCCCGTCTGTTCGAGGGACCAGGAACAGACGGGAGTAGAATCCCTTTCCTTCTTGTCCTGTGGGAACAGGCTCTATTATGCCTTGTTCTTGCAGGTCTGACAGAATTTGTGGAAGGAGATGGTATTTTTTTGGGGGGGAAATGGAATGCCCTTCCAGGGGGGAATATGATTCCAGGATAGAAAGTATCCTTTTTGAATAATGGTTAATACCCATTGGTCTGTGGTGATTTTTTGCCAGAAGGGGAAACAGTGGGTAAGATGAGCTGAGAGGGGCAGATGGGCAAGGCAGCCATGCATTATTAGAACCTCCCCTGTCCTGAAAGGGTTGTCTAGGTTGAGGAGGTGGGCCAGTGGGCCTAGATGAGGAATGTCTTCTAGTTCATCTTCTGGGTCTGGAGGAGGAGGCAGCAGAATGCGGTTTACGCCTAACAAAGGTAGTCTTAGCCAGGTAGTTCCTATAAAATTTGGGTATAGGGGATATCAGGAGATGTTTAATATCCTGTATTTTTTTTTCTATTTTCTTGCAGATTCTTAAATAGGTCTGCAGATTGCTTTCCAAAGAGGAAGTTTTGATCCAGGGGGGCATCCAAGGTTTTGGACTTGAAGTCCTCTGGCAGATTCTGTAGTCTAAGCCAGGAATATCTCCTAAGGACAGATGCCGATGCTGCAGAGCGAGCAGAAGCTTCTTCAGCACCGTAGCTGCATCTTATGGAGTGTCTAGCCACTTGTAGTGCTAAGGACAATTTGGAGGAAATATCCATTTTAATGGGACTGTCAGGAATTGAAGCCAGCATAGAGGTGGCTTGGGATACTAAGTCCTGGGCATACTTTGTCATGTGTGTTTGATAGTTAATGGCTCTGAAGGCCAAAGTGGAGGAAGTGTACACCTTCTTGCCTATCCTATCCATGGATTTGCTCTCTTTATCCATAGGCAATAGGGAGGCAGAAGGTAACAACCTAGACTGTTTATCAGGGGCAGTGGCAATCACTGCTGGGTCTGCTAAGGGTGGCTTTATGAGGAATTTTTGTTCCTCTGGCACCTTGTAAAGGTGCAGGAGGCTGTAAGTCAGGTGTTCTAGAGGCTGCAGTAAAGGCATCCAAGTATGCAGGAAGAACAGGGGTTACAGCTGTAGGAGAGTGGGACTCCACTTGCAGCAGTTCAAAGTATCTTTTTTGGGTTTCTGTCTTTTGGGAAGTATCCCATTTGACATAGTCTTTCATTTTGGTAATGGTTTCACCAAATGTAATGTCGTCAGGTGGAGAATCCCCTTCCACAGAATCCTCATCAGGAGAATAATACTCCTTGGGAGAAGCAATCTGGGATGCATAAGAGATGGATTCATCCGAGGAAGAGTAGGTAGAGTCATGTTCTTCTTCCTCAAGGAGGGGAGCCATGGGAATGGAAGAAGCAGGGGGAGGCCTAGGGCTTAGCAGAGGCAATGTAGTTGGGGGTGAGGCAGAAGGCCTAAGGGCCATAAATGCCTGCATAAGAGAAGAGGTGAAGGCCTCCCAGTCTGAAGGGCCTTCAGAAGCAGACGTAATGTGTTTTGTTTTTTGCTTCTTTTTGGTTGGAGTCAGTTTAGAGCTGGGTTTGGCAGCGGCTGTATCCGAAGTCTGGATCCCGGTCGAAGGAACCAACAAATCTGGTTCCCCCTCAACATCGACAGGTGTCGGTGTCTGATTAATCTCTGTGGATGTGCCAGTCATCGGCTGTGCATTGGCCTCCACGAGGGAGGTCAATGGATCAGACGGATCTGCTGAGTGCTCCTCAATGCCTACATCGGTAGTTGGTGGGGCAGCTGGGTGCGAAGCCGCAGGTGATGAAGGCCTAGGCATCTTGGCCTTCTTACGTGGAGGTTCTTGGGTGGCCTCTGAAGCGGGATCCATCCTGAGAGCCAGCTGTTTGAGGCATTGGTTTTCTAAATAAAGGTTTAAAGCTGCCAGATGACTACGTAAGGTCTTAGGCACAAAAGATTTACAAATAGGACAGGCGTTATGGTCGTGTTCCCAGCCTAAGCAGAAAACGCATTTGTCATGGGCGTCCTTATGGGGAATTTGGTGCCCGCATTGGCACTTTCCCTTTTTCCCTGACATCAGCTGAAAGCTACAACAACCAAGCCTAAGCAATGTGAAAGACTGGTAAAAAAATTAGAAATGCAAAACCCAACAGGTTACTTATCTAAAGTCGATCAGACGTCCGAAGACTGAAAGCAGGAAATCCCACACCAAGAATACTGCAACATAGGAATAGAAGGACATTTGACAATTTAATGCTCTAATGGCAAGAGTTGCAGAGGTGTACCCCATCTGTCTAATGCTCGGGAACCCCTGTCCGAGGAGATGGGATGCTTAGCTGTAGTTGCTTTTATTCCTTTATGTACTTGGGAGATGACCTCTGGGTCAGCAGTAGGATTCTTGAAAATAAATGTGTGTGAGTCAGGGACTCTGTAGTACCTGTCTTGTTTCCTGGGAGCAGGGGTTAAAGTATCAGGAGTTAGACTGGATTCCATAAAGACATCATCCACAACATCCAGAACAGGAGGGATAGCTAAGGGTCTGTGCTGTGGTAAATCTAAAAATTCCCTGAGTCTCTTTTTGGACTGAGGATAATCCTGGCATTCCCAATGGAAACGCTCTCTCAAAGTATGTAGGCTTTCACCAAAAGAAAAATCCTCTGGAGGAGAGGCAGAAGGAATGGATTCCTCTGCATCTGAATCTTCATAAGCAGATAAGGGCATGTCTTCATAATCAGAAGCCTCAGAGTCGTCGAACTCTTGGTTGGATAAAGCTGCTGAGGACAAGTCTCTTTTCCTTTTATAAGGGAAAGGCTGGCTTCCCCTAATCGGCATGATAAGGTCTTCCTCCATTTTAAGCATCTGAGATTGTGGCAAGGAAGCAGGCGCTTGAGTTTGGGTCATCGTTTTTTTAGGTGTAGCTCGTACTCTGGGCCTTAGAAACTCGGTAGTTTTAGAAAGAACTGAAGATGCAAAAGAAGTCATCGGTTTGTGTCGAATATTGGTAGTGAGAAGAACTTCCTCAGAAACTGGTGCCTGCACAGCAGCTCCAGACCCATCCAAGGTACAGACTTCCACAAGTTCTGTAGTCAAAGAAGAGTCTCACAGCATACCAGACTCCGAACGGGTCTCGGTAGTGGCCTGTGAATCCATCAAAGTGGGCATCAGGGGCTGCAAAAGTGCCTTAATGAGTACCGGTGAACTGACGACTAACTTAACGGAAGCATCATCAGCAGTTTTGGACCTGTGTGGTCTGTCTCTGTCTTTATCCTTACATTTTTTCAGCAGATCGGTAGTCGGATGGCTTACTGAATCTATTTTGGAATACAGAGATCAAGAGTGAAAGTATTTAGCTACAATAAGGGCCCAACAGTTCAGGCATTGAACAAAGCACAAAACCGGCAGCGAGGGATGTCGTGGTCTGGGCCTAAACAGGTGACACAGTAAGAATGGAAATCTTGGTGTGGTATTTGTTTTCCACAGGTGAGACAACTGTTAACTTTTTCTGACATCGGTTAGAGCAAGAAAAAAGGATTCCCAATGGGGTACTTAGCTTTAGAAGACTTCAACTTAAATTTCGGAAATAAAAACTCAGGTAGTGGCCGACCGGCACTCGTGCAAACTGCTTTTGCTTCAGGCTCCTTGGCAAGAAAGACTGATGTAATGGCGTCGGCTGCCTGTTTTTATACCTCTGATGACCTGACATCAGTCCTGGAGTGACAGCAACCAACCCAGAAATACTAAGCCTCTGGTATTCAGGCCGACTGAGGGCTACCCCTAGCAGGATAACCCAAGTGTGATGACTGCAACAGTGAAACACAAAGAACATCTGGCTCATTCAAATGGGGCCAGTGTAAGTTTCTCCAGGATATAATTTAGGTCCCAGGGTGGTGGGGTAGGCTGTGTGCCCTTATGTGTAAGACTCCTTTTAAGAACAATCTAATATCCAATCTGGAGAGTAAAGGAGGTTCCAAGGGTAGGTAGGCAGGCAGACATACCAGATAGGAGCACTTTCACTAAAGAATATGAAGGATACGAAAGTTGTGTAAAATCTTACCATAACCATAGATGTCTTTTTCTTCCATGTTGCAGTATTCACGAGTGGGTTTACCCTTCTTCTGATCAGCTTGTTCGTCCAAGTTTCCAAAGCTTTTCCAGTCCCTGATGGTGTGTCAGATGTCTGATGTGTTGGCAGGTACATGGGCCATAAATGTGATGTCTGCGCCCACCAGACTCAGAACCAAGGAAGCCCCAGATGAAGCTGGTCCTGATGGCATAGCCTGTACAGAAGCCAGGGAGAGCAAGTGCAAGGATAAGAGGGCAGGTGAGAGGGAAGGAATACTAAAACATGGAAGAGAAGGACATCTATGGTTATGGTAATATTTTACACAATTTTCCTATGTCCATCTATTCCACTGTTGCAGTATTCACTTGTGGGTGAGTGCAAAAGCTCACTGCTGGCTGGGAGGTAGCCTGGATGAGGATTCCAAGAACTCATGCAGGATAGCCCTGGCAAATCCTACCCTGGCACTGAAGATGTGGTCCAGTTTATAGTGTCTGGTGAAGGTGTGCACAGAGGACCAGGTAGCTGCTTCCAGAATGGAGTTGGTGTCTAGGCCTTTAAAAAAGGCTCCAGAAGAAGCCATGGCTCTTGTGGAATGGGATGTGATGTTGCCTGTCATTGTCTTCCCATGGTGTGTGTAACAAAAGGAAATGGCCGTAGCAATCCAGGAAGAAATGGTTTGTTTCCTCACAGCCGTGGGGTGGAAGGAAACAAACAGCTGGTCTGATTTGAGTAAAGTCTTGGTCTTATGCAAATAGAATCAGGTCTATATCATATGAGCGAATTGCACAAATTGCAAATGCTCATAATATCGAATGTACCGGGCCTCAAAGTTCTTATTGTGGGGGGCCCTCCGCTAAATATATATTCCAACTCCGAGATCGCACTACAGTGAGGAAAGGGCAAATATCCCATTCTTCTCAGTACCGTGATCTCAGAAAAAGCACTTCAAGGTCCAGTACATTTGATATTATGAGCGTTCGCAATTTGTGCGATTTGTTCATATGATATAGACCCATGGAATCGAAGTTGTCTGTGGACATCTAGGGAGTGAAGGACTTTCTCACTGTCTCCCTGAAGATTTGGAAAGAAGGTGGGTAGGTGAATAGCTTGATTCAGGGAGAGGTCATTGACCACCTTGGGGTGAAAGAAGGATTAATCCTGAGGGTGACCCTGTCAATGTGGAAAACTAGGAAGGGTGGAGTAGCCATAAGGGCCTGGAGCTCTGAGACCCTCCTGGCTAATTTCAGAGCTACTAGTAGTACTGTTTTCCAGGTGCAAAATTTCAAGTCAGCCTTATGAGGTGGTTCGAAGGGTGGCAGAGTGAGTTTTTCTAGCACATAGTTAAGGTCTCAGGAAGGAGGGGTCATTTTTCTTGGGGGTGTAAAACACCCTTTAGGAATAGCTTGGCTGGAAATTTGGATGCTACTGGAGATTCCATAGGCAAGCAGGCAGAAATGGCAGACAGGTGTGCTTTTAAGGAGGAGTAAGACAAGCCTGTCTTTAGGAGTTCACACAGGTAGGACAGAATCAGAGGCAGGTTGCTGTTCAGCGGCCCCATCTGTCTTTTGTGCCACCAGATAGAAAACCCTCTCCATTTAGAGAGATAAGATTTCCTTGTGTTGGGTTTCCTGGCCTCCTGCAGGACTGAGAGCATGTCCTCATTGTACAGGTGGCTGAAGGGAATCAGAACCCTATCAGTCAGATGGAGAGGTGCAGGGATCTCCACTGTGGGTGAATCTGTGTCCCCTTGTGCTGTGTGAATCGATCCACTGAGCACACTAACTTGTGGTGATTGCCCTTGGAGAGATGGAGAAGTAGAGGGAACCAGTGCTGCCTTGGCCAGTAGGAAGTCACCAACAAGATATTTGGTGAGACCTGCTGAATTTTCAGTAGGATTCTCTGGATCAGAGGGAAGGCGTACAGGAATCTCCCCTTCCAAGACATTAAGAAAGCATCTGTTTGCACTGCTTTTGGGTCATGAGTTCTGGAGCAGTAGCTCTGGAGTTGCCTGTTTGTGGAGGAGGTGAACAGATCTATCTGTAGAATACCCCACCTGTGGATCAGATCTTGGAATACATCTCTTGACAGCATCCATTCATGACTGTCTGATGTGGTTCTGCTTAAACAGTCTGCCTGGCAATTTTGTTGGCATGGGATGTAGGCTGCCTGGAGGGAGATCCCCTGGGAGATAGCCAGATCCCATACCTGTAGAACTAGCCTGCAGAGGAGATAGGACTTCATCTCTCCTTGCTTGTTCAGGTACCACATCACTCTGGTGTTGTCTGTGAAGATCTTTAGTATGCCCTGTCTGAGGAAAGGCTGGAAGGCCTGCAGGGCAAGAAGTATGGCTGACATTTCCTTGATGTTGATGTGCCAGTGTTTGACAGTCCATACACCTTGCACTGTTCTTGCGTCCAGAGTTGCCCCCCCCCAGCCCAGATTTGATGCATCTGTGTGCATGATTTGGAAAGGGGAGGGCATTTGCAGGGTGAGGCCTGGGTTTTGGGCAACCTGGGCCAGCCACCACTTCAGTTCTTGGTGGAGCAGGGGAGGAGTGGGATCCTGAACTCGAGGGGGTGTGAGTGCTGGGTCTATACCGAGCGTAGATACCACTGCATTTTCCTCATGTGTAACCTTACCAGGGTTAGCATGGGAATAGTAACTGCCATGTACCCAAGGAGTCTGAGGAATTCCCTCGCAGTCAGGATGGGTGAGTGGAGGTCTGATTGTAGGTGGTGGGTCAGGGAAAGCACTTTTTCCTCTGGGAGGAAGGCCATCCTGAGGTCTGTTCTGATTCTGCATCCTAGGAAGACAATGTCTTGTGTAGGATTTAGTTTGGATTTGGGGAAGTTTATGAGGAACCCTAGAGACTGCAGTAGGCGCAGGAGCTCCTTTGTGTGGACGAGAAGGGTTTGTCTGCTGCTTGAATGAGAAGGTCATCTAGGTATGGGAAAATTTGCATTCCCCTTGTCCTACAGTAAGCAATGACTGGCACTATGCATTTTGTAAATACACTTGGTGCAGTGGAGAGTCCAAAAGGCAAGGCACAGAACTGAAAATGAGAGGAGCCTGCTTTGAATCGGAGGAATTTCCTGGGGGACGGTAACCCTCCCTCAGGATTATCAAAACCCATTTGTCAGATGTAACTAGGGCTCATGCAGGGAGGCAGTGAGAAAGACGGCAGGATAGAGGGATGGTGGGAGGAGGTGGGGGTAGAAAGGGAAGCAGGCAGTCAGACACTGCCTGCCCTTTCTGGAAAGGAAGATCTCTGGGCAGTGTCCTAAGTAGTCCTAGGCTGAGTAGATTGTCTCCTGTGGGGTCTTCTGGACCTGGAGGGGGCAGGGGGCCTTGAAGTGTTTCTTAAGAATTGTGCCTTGGCCGGGTAGTTCCTCTGGAACTTTGGGATCGGAGAGACAAGGATATGCTCTAGGTCTTGGAGTTCTTTCCCTTTTTGTTGGAGTGACTTGAAAAGGTCAGCCACCTTGGTGCCAAAAAGGGCAGAGTGATCGAAAGGTACATCCAAGAGTTTGGCCCTGAAGTCATCTGGGAGGGGCTGTAGATGCAGCCAAGAGTATTTCCTCAACACAGAAACAGATGCAGCTGACTTGGCAGAGGAGTCATGTGCATCATACACACACCTAAGAGAGTGTTTATTAACTTGGGAGATAAGCCCAAGCAAGGAAGACAGGGATGCCTTTGCAGTACAGTCAGGGATATAGAATAGTTTTGTAAAATCTTACCATAACCATAGATGTCCTTCTCTTCCATGTTGCAGTATTCATACTGTGGTGATTTCCAGCCCTCAGGTGACCCGACGTCAGCTCCTATACAAAAGCTTAAGCCCGGCTGCGGTAGGTGTGTGGGACGTCACATGCAGGGCCATAAACTATGGAGAATAAATGTGATGTCGGCACCTACAGACCTCATACCTTGAAGCCCAGAGAAGAGAATATAAGGCCAAGGAGAAGCAAAAGCAAATGTCCTTGCAGGGCTGCAAGGAGTACCCTGCAGTGAGTGTATACCCTAGAGAAGACAGAGGATATCAGGGGATGGAGGGTGGGAAGGAATACTGCAACATGGATGAGAAGGACATCTATGGCTATGGTAAGATTGTACACAACTATTCTATGTCCTTCAATTCCCATGTTGCAGTATTCATACTGTGGGAGAGTACCACAGCTAGGAGGAATGTTGGGAGGTGGCAGAGGTGGAGGATTCCATGAATCCTTGCAGAATTGCCCTGGCAAATCCTGCCTTGGCCCTAGAGATCTGGTCCAGCTTGTATTGCTTGGTGAAAGTATGGACTGTGGACTAGGTGACTGCTTCAATGATGGAAGCTGTTTCTAGTCCTTTCATGAAGGCCTTAGAGGTAGCCATGCCTCTGGTAGAATGTGTTCGCACTCCTTGAGGCAATGGTTTGTAATAATGAGAGCAGCAAAAAAGGATGGATTTTCTGATCCAGGAGGAGATAGTTTGTTTCGAGACTGCCTTACCCAAGACCCTGGGATGGAAGGAAATAAACAGTTGGTCAGATTTTCTGAAAGACTTGGTTTTGTTCAAGTAGAATCTTAGTTGCCTATGTACATCTAGGGAATGGAGGATCCTCTCTGCGGAGTTAGTAGGAGAGGGGAAGAAGGTGGGTAGGTGAATAACTGGTTTAAGGAAAGCTCATTAACTACTCTGGGCATAAAGGAGGGGTTAGTGCATAGGAAAACCCTGTCATTGTAGAAGATGGTGTAAGGAGGGCAAGCCATCAGGGCCTGTAATTCGGACATCCTTCTAGCAGAGGCAATGGCCACTAAAAGGATGGTTTTCCATATGCACATTTGAAGAGATGCTGTGGTGGCTGGCTCAAAAGGGGGGAGGGTAACATTTTCTAGTACGGAGGGAGGAGGAATGGGCTTTCTTGGTGGTCTGATGTGTAAGACTCCTCTCAGGAAAAGTTTTATATCCAGTCTAGAGAGAAGAGGTGGCTGTAAAGGCAAGCATGCAGAAATGGCTGAGAGATGGACTTTGACAGAAGAGTAAGCTAGTCCCTCCTTAATAAGTCTACAGGTATAGTTCAGGACCAGGGGACCATCTGCTAGAAATGGGTCCTTGTTTCTCAGAGAACACCATTTTGAAAATCTCTGCCATTTAGACAAATTGTTTTTTTCCAGTTGTTGGTTTTCTGGCCTACCTCAAGACAGAGAGCACGTCTTCTGAATAGTGTTGTCTAAAAGGGATCAAACATTGATCACCCACAGAGTTAATTGCAGTAAAGACAGTTGTGGTTGCAGGAAGGATCCCTGTTGCTCTTAGTAGGTCCACCTGGTGGGGTAACTTGTGGTGATTGTCCTTGGCTAGTGAAAACAGAAGTGGGGACCAGTGTTGCCTTGACCAATAGGGAGTCACCAGCAAGATTTCTGGTTGTTCCTTCTTGATTTTCAGAAGGACTCTTTGAATTAGAGGGAAGGGCAGGAAGGCGTATAGGTAAGTTCCCTGCCATGAAAAACTGAAGGCATCCATTCTCCATGCTAGTGGTGAGTGAGTCCTGCTGCATAATTTGTTCAGTTGTCTGTTCTGGGGGGAGGCAAACAGATCCAGTTGTGGTGTGCCCCACTGGTGGACTATGTGAAGGAAGGTATCCCTGTGTAACATCCATTCGTGTTGCAGAGATGTGGTTCTGCTGAGCAAGTCCACTTGCTTGTTTTCCTGTTAGGGGATGTATGAAGCTTTCAGGAACAGGTTGTGTTTTGCTGCTGCTTCCCAGATTAGCAGGGTTATCCGACATAACCGGTATGCCTTTGTCCCTCCTTGTTTGTTTAGGTACCACATGACAGTCATGTTGTCTGTCACAATGTGGAGTATTCCTGGTTGCAGCATGGGAAGGAAGACTTTTAGAGCTAGGAGGACAGCAGTCATCTCCCTGACATTGATGTGATGTTTTTTCAGGGCAGGGGACCAGCACTGTTGTACCCTGTAGCCCTACATGGTTGCTCCCCATCCTAGGTTTGATGCATCTGTGTGCACAGACTGGGAAGTGGGAGTAAGTTGAAGAGGAATTCCCTGGTTGTCAGAAACCTGCTGAATCCACCACTTCAGCTCTAATTTTAGACAGGGCAGAAAGGGGATGAGTCTGTATAGAGGTTGTTGGCTGTGGGACCAAGCAGTCTTTAATTTCCTCATGTGCATCCTTGCTAGTGGGAGCATGGGAATGGTGGCAGCCATGAGACCTATAGTTTGTAGAAACTGTCTTGCAGTTAGATGTGATTCTGTCAATAGACTTAGAAAATGGGAGGAGAGGGATTGTACCTTGTCTGGTGGTAAGAAAAATCTCATTAGATCTGTTCTGATTCTGCACCCCAGGAAAACCTTATCCTTTTGTGGGAGGCGAGAGGATTTTTGGAGGTTGAGAGTGAAACCCAGGTTGGTTAGAAGGGACATGCTGAATTGGAGATTTGCCGGAAGGGTGGACTGTGATTCTGCCAAAATGAGAATGTCGTCCAAGTAAGGGTAGATTTGTATTCCCTTGGTTCTGGAATGGGCGATGGCTGGAGCCAAGCACTTGGTAAAAACTGTGTGCCGTAGACAAGCCAAAAGGAAATGCAGTAAAATGAAAATGAGAAGAGGGCCCAGAGAAGCATAGGAATCTCCTGCAGCTATGCATCTTTTGGTCTAGGGTAACCATTGAAAGACTGAGGTGGAATGAGGGGTGAAAGAGTTTGAAGGGAGAGTATCTTGAAGGAGGGAACCTGTAGGAACAGGTTTAGGTAAGAGAGGTCCAGGATAGGTCTCCAGGGGCCATCCTTTTTTTGGGACTAAGAAGATGTGGGAGTAGAAGACTAATCCCTCTTGTCCTGAGGGAACTGGTTCTATGGTTCCTTTGGAGACTAATTCCTGCAGGATGGGAGGAAGTAGAGGGAGTTGATTTTTGGGAGGGAAAGGAATCCTTATTGGTGTAGGTTTTTCTTTCCAGGAAAGAAAGTATCCTTTTTGGATGATGGAAAGAACCCACCGATCTGTAGTGATGGTTTTCCAAAAAAGGAGGCATTGGGTAAGGCGGATAGACAGGGGCACTTGGGCATGGCAGTCATGCAGAGGAGGGTCCCCCTCTACCTGGAAAGGGTCTTTTGTTGAGGATTTGTGTTTGAGGGGGTCTGGGATAAGGTTGTTTCTGAGATTGCCCTACGTGGTCTGGCAGTAGAGGGGCAAGATGTAGAAGTGGCCCTTCTAACAAAGGATGTTTTTGCTGGGTAGCTCCTGTAATATCTGGGCACTGGGGACAAAAGCAAGTGTTTAATATCCTGCAGTTCCTTGCTTTTTTCTTGCAGCATTTTTGCCAAATAGAAGGTTGTTATCCAGAGGAGCATCCATGATCTTGGCTTTAAAATCATCTGGCAGAGGTTGTAGTCTGAGCCAAGAGTATCTGTGCAAGGTGGATGCAGTGGCAGCAGACCTGGCAACTGCTTCTGCAGCATCATAGCTGCAGTGGATAGAGTGTATGGCTACTTGGGTGGCCAGAGACAATTTGGAGGAAATGTCAGATTTGGCTGGACAGGTAGCCAACAAGGTGGAGGCTTGCGAAACTAGGTGTTGGGTATATTTCACCATGTGGGTTTGGCAGTTTATCACCCTGAAAGCTAGGGTACAGGAGGTGTACACATTTTTCCCCATCCTGTCCATGATTTTGCTGTCTTTATCGGATGGCAGTAGGGAAGAAAGGCAATTGCCCAGACTGTCTGTCTGGGGATACTGCAATAAGAACTGGATCGGCCAAAGGTGGATTTATTAGGAAAGTACAGTTGTGTACACTTACCTTAAATGTAGATGTTCAAGTGTATTCACTGTTGCAGTCATCACACATGGGTTATCTGCCTGCAGGTAGCCCTCAGTCGGCCTGAATACCAGAGACTTAGCATTTCTGCATTGGATGCTGTCACTTCTTTCCCTGACGTCAGGTCATCAGGGGTATAAAAACAGGCAGCCGATGCCATTACATCAGTTTTTCTCACCCCAAATGTCAAGAGCCCTTAAACAGGGAGCTAGGATATGGTGGGGAAAACACCACCAGTAAAAAGTAAATACCAATACCAGTAGGAATAGCCATAGAGAAGAGAGACAGAGAAAACTGGGGGGCTGGAGGGAGGGAAACCAAGACTGCAACAGTGAATACACTTGAACATCTACATTTATGGTAAGTGTACACAACTATACTATGTTCTTCATGTTTCACTGTTGCAGTCATCACACTTGGGTTGATTCCCAAAGCTGATGAAGGGTGGAGGCAGTCAAGAAGAGATGGGGCTGGCTAGTAGGCCTTGCAAGACTGCTGTAGCAAAACCTACCCTGGATTTGGAAAAGATAGGCAGGTGGTAATGCTTGGTGAAGGTGTATACAGAACTCCAGGTGGCAGCTTCCAGGATGTCCCTGGTAGGGACTCCCCTGAGAAATGCTGTAGAGGTAGAAGTAGCCCTAGTGGAATGGGTTATCATCCCCTGTGGGGTAGGCTTTCCGTGGTGTTTGTAGCAGAAATGGATGCAGTGTGCTATCCATTTAGAAATGGTTTGCTTTGAAATGGCCTTGCCCTCTGCCCCTGTAGCAAAGCTGACTAGCAGCTGGTCAGAATTTCTGAGAGGTTTAGTCCTGTCCAGGTAGAACCAAAGCTGCCTGTGCACATCCAAGGAGTGCAGGATTTATTCCCCTTTATTCTGTGGATTAGGGAAAAAGGTTGGCAAATGAATGGACTGGTTTAAAGCCACACTAGATACCACCTTGGGCATAAATGATGGGTTAGTCCTGAGGGAAACCCTGTCCGCACGGAAGATAATGAAGAGTTCCACATCCATAAGGCTCTGCAATTCAGACACTATTCTTGCTGAAGTGATGGCCAGAAGTAAGGCTGTCTTCCAAGAGAGGAATTTTAACTCTGCTGTAGCTGCAGGTTCAAAGGGAGGAAGTGTGAGCTTCTCCAGTACAAAGTTAAGGTCTCAGGCTGGAGTTGGAGCTCTCCTGAGAGGTCTTAAATTTTTGGCTCCTCTCAGGAACTGTTTGACCAGAGGGTGAGAGAAGAGGGGTGGCTCAGTATTGTAATGAGCTGAGATGGCAGAGGAATGGATCTTAATGGAAGAGAAGGATAGGCCTCTGTGGATTAGATCTGCTAGGTAATCCAGGATTAGAGGTAAGGAGGGCAGTCCTCTGTCCTCTCCTTTAGATTGACTCCAGGAACAATACCTTTTCCACGTATCCACATAAGATTTCCTTGTACTGGGTCTTCTGGCTTCAAGAATGACATCCAACACCTGCTTGCTTAGGCTGGTCACTGGGGGAGAATTCAAGGAATAAGCCAGGCTGCAAGATTCAGGGTTTGCAGTTGCGGATGCAAGATGTGTCCCTCCTGCTGAGTGAGGAGGGTTGGGATCTGGGGTAGGTGCCAGGGTGGCACTGGTGACAGGCTGTGCAGTAGTGGGGTACCAGTGATGGCGTGGTCAGTCTGAGGCAATCAGGATTTCCCCTGGTCTGTCCTGTCTTATCTTGAGTAATATTCTTGTGAGAAGGTGCAGAGGGGGAAATGCATAGACTGAGAGGCTTACCCACTGGAAGAATATGGCATCCAGTTTCCAGGCCCTGCTGTGAGGTGTCCTGGTGCAGAATTTGCTGAGCTGGTGATTGTAGAGGTAGGCAAAAAGATCCACCTCCGGGGTCTCCCATTTCTGTGTCAGAAGGCTGAAAGTGCTGGGGTCTCATTGCCACTCGTGTGGGTCTAGGCGATTTCTGCTTAAGTCGTCTGCCAGAGAGTTTTGTTTGCCTGGCAGGAATTGAGCTTGCAGATGAATATACATGTCCAAGGTCATGTTCCACAGGGTCATGACTAGCCTGCAGACTGGGTAAGAGTAGGTTCCCCCCTGCTTGTTCATGTACCACATAACTGGTGTTGCCTGTCTTTATTAGCAGGGGTCCTGGTGAGAGTAGGGATCTGAAAGCTATCAGAGCAGGCTGAACAACTAGCATCTCCTTTTAGTTGATGTGCAGCTGAATTTGACTAGGACTCCAGTAGCCCTGAATGCACTTGCCATCCATATGTGCCCCCCAGGTATAGTTTGATGCATCTGTGGTTATGGTCTGGGCGGTGTGGGGTTCAGTAAAGGGAAGTCCCTTGTTGTGGTTGCATGATGCTGCCCACCAAAGAAACTCTGTCCTTAGACAAGGTATGATAGGTATGACTGCTTCCAGGTCCTGAGCAGGTTGGCACCAAAGACTTTTTAAGTACCATTGAAGTTTTGTCATGTGCAGTCTAGCATATAGAATTAGAAAAATGCAAGAGCCATGAACCCTAGGGTCTGCAGGATTTTCCTTGCGGATAGCTGGGTTCTGGTGGCCATTTGAGTGAAGTAGCCTGTTAGATAGGCTTGCTTTTCTGTAGTAAGGAATGCCATCTGGGATGCTGTGTCCAAGCTTGCTCCCAGGAATACAATCTTTTGACTGGGGACTGGTTTTGATTTCTTTTCTTTGATAGTTTACCCCAGAGAGGTTAGAAGGTTCTTTACAAATGTCAGGTGCTGCAACAGCTTTTCCTGACTGTTTGCCTGAATCAGGCAATCGTCCAAGTAAGGGTAAATTAGAATTTTTCTCTGCCTGCAATAGGCAATGGCTGGAGCCAGGCATTATGTGAAGACTCTGGGAGCAGTGGATAAGCCAAAGGGAAGTGAAGAGAACTGATAATGCATAGATCCTGCCCTGAAAAGTACAGTTGTGTACACTTACCATAAATGTCGATGTTCAAGTGTATTCACTGTTGCAATCATCACATTTGGGTTATCTGCCTGCAGGTAGCCCTCAGCCAGCCTGAATACCAGAGTCTTGTGATTTCTGCATTGGATGCTGTTGCTTCTTCCATGATGTCAGGTAGTCAGGGGTATAAAACATGCAGCTGATGCCATTACATCAGTTTTTCTTGCCACAGATGTCAGGTGCTCCCCAACATAGGAAGGAATTATATAGTGTGGAACACCCCCAGCAAAAAGCAAATACACATAGTATAAGATATGCCAAACCAAAAAGGATAGTTGAAAGCCAATCGGGGGCTGGAGGCAGGGTAACCAGGACTGCAACAGTGAAAACACTCGAACATCTACATTTATGGTAAGTGTACACAACTGTACTATGTTCTTTGTGTTTCACTCTTGCAGTCATCACATTTGGGTTGATTCCCAAAGCTAAGGAAAGGTGGAGGTAAATTAAGAAGCATTAAGCCTGGCAATCAGGCCCTGTAAGACTGCTGTGGCAAATCCAGCTCTGGATTTAGAAAAGATAGGCAAGTGGTAATGCTTGGTGAAAGTGTGTACAGAGCTCCAGGTTGCAGCTTCCAGGATGTCCCTGGTAGGGACTCCTCTGAGAAATGCAGTAGAGGTAGTGTAGCCCTAGTGGAATGTGTTCTTATCCCCTGTGGGGTAGGTTTTCCATGGTGCTTGTAGCAGAAATGGATGCAGTGTGCTATCCATTTAGATATGGTTTGCTTTGAAATGGCCTTCCCCTCTGCCTCTGCAGCAAAGCTGACTAGCAGCTGGTCAGATTTTCTGAGAGGCTTAGTCCTGTCCAAATAGAATCTAAGCTGTCTGTGCACATCTAGAGAATGCAGTATCCTTTCCTCTTTATTTTGAGGATTAGGGAAAAAAGTAGGCAAATGAATGGACTGGTTTAAAACCACCTTGGGCATAAAAGATGGGTTAGTCCTGAGGGAAACCCTGTCCACATGGAAGATAATGAAGGGTTCCACTGCCATAAGGGCCTGCAGTTCAGACACTCTTCTCGCTGAAGTGATGGCTAGAAGTAAAGCTGTTTTCCATTAGATGAATTTCAACTCTGCTGTAGCAGCCGGTTGAAAGGGGGGGAAGTGTAAGTTTTTCCAATACAAAGTTAAGGTCCACGGCTGGAGTGGGAGCTCTCCTGGGGGGGGTCTTATATTTTTGTCCCCTCTAAGGAACTGTTTTACCAGAGGATGAGAGAAGAGGGGTGGCTCAGTATTATAATGAGCTGAGATGGCAGAGGCATGAATCTTAATTGAAGAGAAGGATAGGTCCTTGTGGAGCATTTCTGTTAAGTAATCTAGTACATGAGGTAAGCTGGGCACAGTTGTGCCCATCCCTTGAGACTGGCTCCAGGAACAGTATTTTTTCCACTTTTCTGAATAGGATTTTCTAGTACTAGGCCTCCTTGCCTCAACAATGACATCCAGCACCTGCTTACTGAGGGTTGCTAGAGGGGAGTTCAGGGGATTAGCCAAGATACAAGCTTCAGGGTCTGAAGCTGAGGATGCAGAATTTGGCCCGCCTGCTGGGACAGCAAAGAAGGGGTCTGAGGCAGGTGCCATGATTGTAGACTGCGCAAAAGAGGATACCAGTGCTGGCATGGCCAGTCTGGTGCAATCAGGATTGTCCTTGGCTTGTCCTGTTTGATCTTTAGTAGAACCTTAGAGAGGAGAGGCAGAGGGGGAAAAGCATAGACTGAGAGGATTTCCCAGGAAAAGGACAGGGCATCTACCTTCCAAGCCTGGCTGTGGGGAGTTCTGGTGCAGTATTTGTTCAACTGATAGTTCTGAGTGGAAGAAAACAGGTCCAATTCTTGTGTCCCCCATCTGTTCCCCAAAAGTTTGAATATTTTGGATTCCAGTTTCCATTCATGTGGGTCCATGAGATTGCTGCTTAAGTCATCTGCCAGTGAATTTAGTTTACCTGGCAGGAATTGAGCTTGTAGGTGCACTTGGTTGCTCAAAGCTGACTTCCACAGAGCCATGGCTAGTCTGCAGAGTGGGTAGGAATGTGTTCCCCCCTGCTTGTTTATGTACCACATAATTGTGGTGTTGTCTGTCTTTACCAATAGTTGTCCTGGAAGAATAAGGCCTTTGAAGGCTGTCAGAGCATTCTGTACAGCTAACATTTCTTTTTGATTGATATGCAGGTACATCTGCTTTGGGTTCCATTTGCCCTGAATGCATTGTCCTGCCATGTGAGCCCCCCATGCATAGTCTGATGCGTCTGTTGTTAGGGTTTGGGCATCAGGGGGTAGAGTGAAAGAGTCAGTCCCTTGTTGTGGTTGCAGGCCTCTGCCCACCAAAGGAACTCTGCCCTTAGACAAGGAATGATAGGAATCAATGTTTCCAGGTCCTGAGAATGCTGACACCACAGACTTTTTAGATACCATTGAAGTTTCCTCATATGCAGTCTTGCATATGGAATTAACAGAATGCAAGACGCCATGAACCCCAGAGCTTGCAGTATTTTCCTTGCAGATAGCTGATTCTTTGTGGCCAGTAGGTTGAAGTAAGTTGTCAAATAAATTTGTTTCTTGGAGTGAGGAATGCCATCTAGGAAGTTATGTTCAAGCCTGCTCCCAGAAATACAATCAGTTATCAGGATACTAGGTGTGATTTATTTTCGTTGATGGTGTACACCAGTGAAGTTAGAAGTCTCTACAAATGCCAGGTGCTGTAGTAGCAAGTCCTGACTTTCCACCTGAATCAAGCAATTGTCCAAGTATGAGTAAATCTGAATACTTCTCTGCCTGCAAAAAGCAATGGCTGGAGCTAGGCACTTTGTGAATAACTGGGCGCAGTAGATAAGGCAAAGGGAAGTGCAGAGAACTGATAGTGCATAGAGCCTGCACTGAAGCAAAGGTATTTCCTGCAAGATTCCATTATGGGGATGTGCAGGTAAGCTTCTTTTAAGTCTTGGGTTGCCAGCCAGGCATCCTTGGCTAGCATAGGAAGCAGCTGTTGGAGAGACAGCATTTTGAATTTTGGAACCACCAGAAAGGTGTTGAGAATAGATAAATCCAGGATAGGATGCCAGGAGTTCTCTTTTCTAGAAACCAGGAAACGTCTTGAATAAAAGCCTTGTCCCCTTTGTTCTGCTGGGACAGGTTCAATAGCATTGATGCTGAGGAGAGAAAGTACTTGCTTTTGAGCCTCCGCCCACTGGTTTGGGGGGAGGTCTGGCCATCAACTTCAGGTTGGGAGTGAGTGAAAGTGGAATCTGTATCCTAGGGAAACAATGTTTAAAACCCATTTGTCTTGGGTAATGTATTCCCAGTTTTTTGCACACAGGGCGAGGTTTCCTCCTAAAGGTGCAAGTACATGAGCAAGGCTTGGGGGAGTTAAGGATAAGTCATTGTGCAGGTTTATCATAGGGGGTTGTCTTACTACTCCCTGTTTTGGACGTGGGAGCATCCCACTGCTTAGATCTGTGCATAACCTGAGACTGAAGTCTTGGTGATCTACTGCCCCTGGGTTTGAACTGAGAAGGCCTGGAATAGACTGGAAAGGACCAGTTCTTTGAAGGCCAATGCCTACTGAATCTAGGTGGCTCTACCTGTAAGAAATCTTTAACAGTTTGCATAGATTTAGCTTTCTCCTCCATCCTTTTGAGAACTTCTTCTGCTTTATTGCCAAATAGGTGCTCTTGATTTAAGGGTGCATCCAGTAATGTTGCTTTGACATGATCTGGCAAGTTTTGTTCCTTAAGCCAAGCATGCCTTCTAAGAACAGACCCAGTGACGACAGCCCTACAAGATGCTTCTAAAGCATCAAAACCACACTGCAAAGTATGTTTACCAACTTGGTCAGCAGAATCTATTAACTCTTGTAAATCTTTGTGTTCTGCACAGTCAGGAATCAACATCATTTTCTGTTAATTAGCTCCATAATATGCTGCTACTTTAACTTATGAAACTGGCAATTTAAAGCCCTAATGGCCAGAGTAGCAGAGGTGTATACCTTCTTACCCCATCTGTCTAAAGCCCTAGAATCCCTGTCAGAAGGGGTAAGATTCTTGGCAGTAGTAGCCTTAATGCCTTTTGGTCTTTGGGAAATGGTCTCAGGATCCACAGTAGGATTCTTGAAAAGGAATTTGTGAGAGTCAGGTACTCTATAGTACCTGTCAGGTTTCCTGGGAGCTGGAGACAAAGTATCTGGGGTAAGGCTGGATTCCAAGAAAACATCATCTACAATCTCCAGAACAGGAGGGATAGCTAGAAGCCTGTGCTGAGGCAAGTTTAAAAATTCGGAGTCTCTTTTTGGACTGAGAGAAGTCCTGGCTTTCCCAGCGGAAATGCTCCCTAAGGGTATGCAGGGTTTCTCCAAAAGAAAATTCTTCTAGAGGGGAAGCAGAGGGAATAGAATCCTCTGTATGAGAATCCTCATAGGTAGGTAAGGGTATGTCCTGGTAGTCAGAAGGAACAGAGATATAAGATTCCTGATCAGAAGAATCAGAAGGAAAATCAGTTCTAGGTCTCTTTGAGGGGGAAGGCTGGCGTCCCCTAATTAAGGTAATAAGTTCTTCAGCCATTCTAATCATTTGTTTTTGAGGCCTGTGGCCTGAGAATGCGCTTTGGTCATCAGTTTCCTAGGCGTAGTGCGAACTTTAGACCTAAGAAATTCAGTATTTTTGGCTTGAAACGAAGTTGTCAGTTTAATATGAAAGTCGGTAGGCCTGAATACATCCTCAGAAGCCGGTGCCTACACAGCGGCTCCAGACCCATCCAAGGTAGAAACATCTGCAGGTTCCATAGTCGAAGAAGCATCTCGTGGCATACCGGACTCAGAATGGGTCTCAGTAGAGGCCTGCGAATCTGTAGAAGTGGGTATCAGGGGCTGCAAAAGCACCTCACTGAGTACCAGTGGACTGGCGACTAGCTTAACGGTAGCATTGTCGGCATTTTGAACCTATGTGGTCTGTCTCTGTCTTTATCCTTACGTATTTTCAGAAGATCGGTAGTCAGATGGCTTACCGATGCCATTTCGGAGTATGGAGATCGAGAGGGAATGTATTTAGCTACAAAAATTGCCCAACAATGGATAGTTCGAGCATTGAACAAGGCACAAAACTGACAGTGAGGGATGTCGTGGTCTCGGTGTAAACAGGTGACGCAGTAAGAATGGAAATCTCTATGAGGTATTTGCTTTCCACAGGCAAGACAATTATTAATTTTTTCTGACATTGGTTAGAGCAAGAAAAAAGGATTCCCAACGAGGTACTTAAGACTTCAGGTCTGAAACTCCAAACAAAAATTTCAGGTGTCGGCCAACCGGCATTTGCGAACTGCTTCTGCTTTGGGCACTGCACAGCAAGAAAGACTGGTGTAATGGCGTTGGCTGCATGTTTTATACCCCTGAAGACCTGATGTCATGGAAGAAGTGACAGCATGCAATGCAGAAATCCCAAGACTCTGGTATTAAGGCCGGCTGAGGGCTACCTGCAGGCAGATAACCCAAATGTGATAACTGCAGCAGTGAAACATGAAGAACATCGTAGGTATTTCCTGCATGAGTCCCTCATAAGGATGTGCTGATAGGCTTCTTTTAGGTCTAGGGTGGCTAACCAGGCATCTTTGGCCAGCATAGGAAGAAGCTGCTGAAGGGTGAGCATTTTGAATTTTGGTACCACCAGGAAGGTGTTTAGAATTGAGAGAACTAGGACTGGGCACCAAGTGCCCTCTTTTCTGGGTAACAGGAAAAGTTTGGAATAAAACCCTTGACCTATCTGTTCTGCAGGATCAGGTGGAATAGCCCTTATGGAGAGCAGGGATTGAACTTGGTTTTGTGCCTCTGCCTACAGGTTTGGAGGAAGTTCTGGGAACCCTTCTGCGGTTGGCAGTGAGTGGAAGTAAAATTTGTACCCCTGGGACCCTGGGATACAATGTTGAGGACCCATCGGTCTTTGGTGATGGAGGTCCAGTTTTTTGCATGATGGGCAAGTTTTCCTCCTAGGGGCATGAGCACTTGGGCAGAGGTGAGGAGTGGAGTTGAGAAGTCATTGTGAATTCTTTCCATAAGGGGGTGGCTTAGCACTCTGTTTTAGAAGTGGACATACTCCATTGCTTAGATTTCTGCATACCCTGAAACTGTAATCTGGGGGGTCTGTTTCCCCTGGGTCTAGGTTGAGATGGCCTTGACGGGGCTGGAAAGGACCAATGTTTCAAGGGACAATGCCTACTGAATCTTGGAGGCTGCACTTGCAAAAAATCTTTGACTGTCTGCATAGACTTAGCCTTTTCTTCCATCTTTTTTAGAACCTCTTCTGCTTTGGTGCCAAACAGATTGTCCTTGTTCAAATGTGCGTCTAGTAATTTTGATTTGACATGGTCTGGCAAGGTCTGCTCCTTAAGCCAAGCATGCCTTCTCAGTACAGAACTGGTGACTGCTGCCCTGCAAGATGCTTCTAGGGTGTCAAAGCCACATTGCAAGGTATGCTTGCTGACTTGGCTTGCAGAATGCATAAGCTCATGTAATTCTTTATTTTCTGCACAGTCTGTAAAGGTAGATAATTTTTGTTTAATAAGTTCCATAATATGTTGCTGGTATTTCAGCATGTGAAAATGGCAATTCAGTGCCCTAATGGCTTGAGTTGCAGAGGTGTATACTTTTTTCCCCATCTGTCTAAAGCTCAGGAATCCCTATCCGAAGGGGTGGGATTCTTAGCTGTGGTTGCTTTTATACCTTTTGGTCTCTTGGAAATTACCTCTGGGTCAGCAGTAGGATTTTTGAAAAGAAATTTGTGAGAGTCAGGGACTCTGTAGTACCTGTCTGGTTTCCTTGGAGCAGGGGTTAAAGTATCAGGAGTTAGACTGGATTCCATAAAGACATCATCCACAACATCCAGAACATGAGGGATAGCTTAAGGTCCATGTTGCGGCAAATCTAAAAATTCTCTGAGTCTCTTTTTGGATTGAGGATAATCCTGACATTCCCAGTGGAAATGCTCTCTTAAAGTATATAGGTTTTCACCAAAAGAAAAATCCTCTGGAGGAGAAGCAGAGGGAATGCAGTCCTCTGTATCAGAATCCTCATAAGCAGATAAAGGCATGTCTTCATATTCAGAAACCACAGAGTCATCGGACTCTTAGTCAGTTAACGCTGCTGGGGACAGGTATCTTTTTCTCTTAGCAAGAGAAGGCTGGCTTCCCCTACTCAGCATAATCAGGTCCTCTGCCATCTTAAGCATTTGATGTTGTGGCAAGGAAGCAGGTGCTTGAGTTTGGGTCGTCATTTTTTTTTAGGCATAGCTCGTACTCTTGGCCTTAGAAACTCAGTAGTTTTAGACAGCACTGAAGATACAAAAGAACTTGTCGGTTTGTGTTGACTATCGGTAATGTGAAGAACTTCCTCGGAAGCTGGTGCCTGCACAGTGGCTCCAGACCCATCCAATGTAAAGACATCTGCAGGTTCTGTATTCAAAAAAGAGTCTCGTGGCATACCGGACTCTGAACGGATCTCAGTAGCAGCATCAGGGGCTGCGAAAGCGCCTCACTGAGTACCGGTGAACTGGCAACTAGTTTAATGGAAGCATTGTCGGCAGTTTTGGATCTGTGTGGTCTGTCTCTGTCTTTATCCTTACGTTTTTTCAGAAGATCGGTAGTTGGATGGCTTACTGAAGCCATTTCAGAATATGGAGATCAAGAGCAAAAATATTTAGCTACAATAAAGGCCCGATGGCATATAGTTGTGGCATTGAACAAAGCACAAAACTACAGCGAGGGACTTCGTGGTCTGGGCCTAAACAGGTAACGCAGTAAGAATGAAAATCTCGGTGTGGCATTTGCTTTTCACAGGTGAGACAATTGTTAACTTTTTCTGACATCAGTTAGAGCAAGAAAAAAGGATCCCCAATGGGGTACTTAGCTTTAGAAGAGTTCAACTTCAATTTGGAAACAGAAACTCAGGTAGCAGCCAACAGGCACTCATGTGAACTGCTTCTGCTTTAGGCTCCTCAGCAAGAAAGACTGATGTAATGGCATTGGCTGCCTGATTTTATACCACTGACGACCTGACGTCAGTCCTGGAGTGACAGCAACCGATGCAGAAACACTAAGCCACTGGTATTCGGGCAGACTGAGGGCTACCCCTGGCAGGATAACCCAAGTCTGATGACTGCAGTAGTGAAACACGAAGAACATTAGGCTGTATTGCCCTCATGGAGAGCAGGGAATGGACTTGTTTTTTTTTTTGGCCTCTGCCCACTGGTTTGGAGGAAGATCTGGGAAGCCTTTTGGGGTCAGCAGAGTGTGGAAATAAAATTTGTATCCCTGGGACACTATATTGAGGACCCATCGGTCATTGGTAATAGAGGCCCAGTTGTTTGCATGGAAGGAGAGTTTTCCTCCTAGGGGCACAAGCAGGTGGGCAGAGGTAAGGGGTGGAGGTGTAAAGTCATTGTGAGTTCTTTCCATAAGGGGGTGGCTTAGTACTCCCTGTTTTTGAAGTGGAGGAACTCCACTGCTTAGATCTCTGCATTCCCTGAGACTGCTGTCTGGGGGGGGGTCTGCTTCCCCTAGGTCTTGGCTGAACTGGCCTGGAAGGGGCCAGAAAGGACCAGTGCTTGGATGGGAAATGCCTACTGAATCTTGGAGGCTGGACCTGTAAGAAGTCTTTAACTGTCTGCATAGAGTTAGCTTTTTCTTCCATCTTTTTAAAACTTCTTCTGCCTTGATGCCAAACAAATTGTCTTTGTTCAATAGTGCGTCCAATAGTTTTGATTTGACATCTGTCTAAATCTTTAAATTTCTAGTCTCCCACCAGGACACAAGTGCTCCTCAGCAATTACATTCTGCTTGCCGAGCACACTCAAGCAAATCTGCAGTCTGCGGCTACCACTCCACCCATACAGTATAAGAAGGAATCAGTACTGAAAACTAAACAAGGATATGCATTTTGAGCCTCAAGAGCAGGAGTACACTCAAGCAAATCTGCAGTCTGCGGCTACCACTCCACCCATACAGTATAAGAAGGAATCAGTACTGCAAATTAAACAAGGATATACATTTTGGGCCTCAAGAGCAGGATCACACTCAAGCAAATCTGCAGTCTGCGGCTACCACTCCACCCATACAGTATAAGAAGGAATCAGTACTGCAAACTAAACAAGGATATACATTTTGAGCCTCAAGAGCAGGAGCACACTCAAGCAAATCTGCAGTCTGCGACTACCACTCCACCCATACAGTATAAGAAGGAATCAGTACTGCAAACTAAACAAGGACATACATTTTGAGCCTCAAGAGCAGGGTCAGTCAACCCAGGCATTCTACTTGTATGTTTTATGAGAGTGAAGCTATTACATTAGCAGTATTTCTTAGTAGTTCTCAGCTTGCTAATCAAACTGACTGTTGTAGACTTGTGTCCCCCCCCCCGCTAGTACAGTAATCCTAACTGTCCAATAGACAGTATACATTTAATTCACATCCCCCTGACTAAATTAACCATCAAGCAGCCCTCTCAGTGCTTTCTGCCTTAGTTTGTATCACTTGGAGGCCCACCTGTTTATTTGCATCTCTATACATTCCCCTTCATTGCTAATGTATCTCCCTACTCTAATCTGTGCACAAACTGGTTACTAATCAACAAGTCAATGTGAAGGCACACTCCCAACCTTAATAAACTTTGCTGTCTCTTCTCTCCTTCACTTTACAGGTAGTTTGAATTATTACTTACCCCCTCTGAGGCCTTCACTGATTTCCATTGATTGCCTCTCTGGTTTCTTTGCATTCCACCTGGTTTACACCCCTTGTGCTATCTCCCTCCCGCAGTACAAAGTCTATATTAGAATCCTGCTGACCATGGAGCCATCTTTAAATTTCTAGTCTCCCACCAGGACACAAGTGCTCCTCAGCAATTACATTCTGCTTGCTGGTAAGCCATTAGACCTCAGGAATTTGTTTTAAAAGTGTTCAGATTTGTAAAGTAATACTTACCTTTTCTTTTGTCTTGGTTGGCTCTGCCCTGCTCCGTTCGCCCTCGCTAATGCTCGGGCTCTCTCCGCTCCCCTGCCCTGGCCCCTATTACCTCCCGCCCCCACTACCTCTACATTTATAGTAATCATAGCCACACCCACAGCTCACCCTCACATCACCTCCACCAATCACAGCTCCTCAAGTCATATCACATTATACCACACCAACTTGCTCCACACAAAATACTCCCAATCACTCTCATTCCCATTAGGCATTTTTTACATCACCCACACTACTTCCTCATCCACATATAGTGCAACCCTATAATTCCTATTCAGACCCCCCACCTAGAAACAACTTAAACTTTATAACCATGACTATCACGCAACTAAGTCTAGTCTGTCTTCTCATAATTCTTTACAACACCACAAGTTATCACTCTAGCAATATCCCTAAACTTAGTAGCATAACACTGCATTATGCACTCCCGTATACAGACACCACACATTATAATAATATCTGCCCACAGTTATTCAAGAACTACATAACGGACCAATTCAGGACTAAACACATATGCTCTCATTCCTACTCCAAAACAACACAATACTTTCTCACACTCCTCACCAAACTTCAATCCAACATCTGTATAACCATTTTAACTCCATGCTCACCATAAGTGGGGATATCCACCCCAACCCAGGCCCAAATCCACCCTGTCCAACTCAAACTGCTCCAACACAAATGTCAGAACATAACATTTCCACTGTCTTCATCCCTGGGCAAATCAACAACAGCAGCAAAACCAACCATCTTTTAATGCTAAATATTAATATTATAAGTATCAAAAATAACATACCTGAACTCCAGGCCACAATAGCACACTACTCCCCAGACATATTTGCTTTAACAGAAACCTGGCTAAATAAAAACATAGCTAACTCAGAAGTTCTCCCTACCAGCTACAATATCATTAGACAAGACAGACCACTTCATAAAGGGGGTGGAACTGCCTTATTGTACAAGTCAAACTTAACTGTCCGTCAATTACCATACTCCTCCCCCAATAATTGGGGCATACTTATCTCACAACTTCAACTTCACCCTAAAAAGGTCATCACCACAATTGTGATCTATATTCCACCTGGTAATACACCTGCTAGCCTTGAAGACTTCTTATCCTGGTGTTCTTCCACATACTCACAAGAAACCCTTATTCTGGGGGACTTCAACCTAGATTGGTTCACCTGTATATCAGAACCACCAAGTAATCTAATAAATCTCCATGGCTACCAGCAGCTAGTGCAAATTCTAACTAGATGTGATAACAATTCTAAAAGGGAATCCATCCTTGACTGGGTCCTAACTAACAACCCCACATTGTACCCTCACACAGGCAGTCTCCCAGACACCTTAAGTGACCACAACATAATATACATTATACATAGTAGAACAAGCATATGCAAAACCACTAACTATATATCCACTAGAAACACAAAAAAATTCTTTCCTGAGGTCCTCAACACTTTACTCTGTAACTGTGACTGGACCCCCCTAAAAACCCTCCCACTTGACCAGGCTGTAGCATATTTCAACAAAACATTTCTACAACACCTAAACACTGTCGCTGCATTGCGCAAAATCAAGGTTAGAACCTCTACAAACCCCTGGCTCAGTAAAGAAACCAAACAAATCCTCAAGTCCAGAGACACTGCCTGGCTTTACTATAAAAAAACAAAGAAACACAAAGCCTAACTAAGTACCAAGAACTGCGCAACCGTGCAAAAAATGCATTAGGCTGGACAAAAAATCCTACTACACAACATTACAAACTAAATACCAACACAACCCGCAAAAATTTTGGAAAAATGTAAACCAGCTACTAAAATCCACCCAAAAGGCTACCCCGAAACCAACCACCCCTGACACTAAAGTTCCCATCGAAACACAATTCAACTCCCACTTTGTAAACTCAATTCTATCCTTAGTATCACAGGACAGTTCCTTCCTCACTATCCCCCCCAACACAAATAACACTAATACAAGCTTTACCCTCAAAACAGTTTCCACCACTTCAATCAAAAGCATGCTCTCCAAACTAAAAGCCTCATCAACAGCAGCCAACCTACTCCCCAGCTATGTCTTGAAACTCACAGCAGATACTATTGCTATCCCAGTCTCCACTCTCATAAACAGATCAATTGTTGAAAACTATGTGCCCAAACTCTGGAAAATATCCTATGTTACACCCATACATAAAGGCGGGACCTCCACTGGACTTAATATCTACAGAACCATTGCTTTACTCTCCCCCTGGCCAAAATTCTAGAAAAATGTATCCATGCCCAGATGCTAAACTATCTCCTAGACAGCAACATCCTGTCACCTACTCAGCATGGTTTCAGACCTGCCCATAGTACCACTACAGCCCTCCTCTGCTTCACAGACACAGTAAGCCATCTCAAAAATGAAGGCCTACAAGTGTCAACTCTTTTTTTGGATATGTCCAAAGCATTTGACACAGTCTCACACCAAATCCTGCTAAACAAACTAAACCAATATCATCTATCAAATTCCACTCTTACCTGGTTCCAAAGCTACTTAACTGACAGGTACCAAGCTGTGAAATGGGAAAATTCTCTCTCTCCTCAGCTGCCCATAACTATAGGAGTCCCACAGGGTTCTATCTTAGGACCACTACTATTCACAGTCTTCACAAATGACCTCCATACCTCCACACAGCATGCATCTATAATTCAGTATGCAGATGACACTACCTTAATCTGTGCTGCACAAAACATTCCCACCCTCCTGCAAACAACTCCACTAGCATTCTCTGATGTTGAAAACTACCTTACCAAAGCCCAACTTATCCTCAATCCAAAGAAAACTCAGCTTATGATTATAACCAGTTCTAACAAAAAGACTAACAGTCAATTCACTATCTACCCCACTAATGCTACTCCAATTGCTCCAGTGGCACAGGCTAAGCTATTGGGAATAATCATAGACTCCCACCTAAAATTTGATAGTCATCTCAACTTAGCTATTAAAAAAGTACATGCCAAACTGGGGTCGCTCTACCGTATCAAACCATTTCTTACCAACAACACAAGATCAGCCATTGCTCGCTCCCAACTTCTATCCACCCTACTCTATGCATCTCCCATTCTGACTAATCTCAACAAAACTGAACTAAGCAAAATGGAAGCCTGCTATAACAAAATTGCCCACTTTGCTGCAAATTGATCATATAGAACTCATCACTGTACTGCTTTGAGACAGCTCCACTGGCTTGAACTGCCCAACCTCCTAACCTACAATCAGCTCTGCCTCTGTCATTCTATCTATTACCTCCCCAATAAGTGTCCTGCCCTCAAAAACCTAGTACAACATCACTCAGCCAAAAGGCCTCTTAGATCATCAAGCAAACTACTACTAGAAGTCACCAACAGCTACAGTAGCTTTGGAGATGCACTATATAGTAGTTCAGTGGCTAAAAAATGGAACTCTGATCCTACAAGCATTCAAAACACATCATCCAAAGCCTCCTTTAAAGACCTCATCAGGCAACATCTCAAGGAAAGTTGGCAGTGTCATGATTGCTCCCCAGGCTAGTGAAAGCGGATAATATATACATACAAAATCTAGAGCACTTGATAATAGTTTTCAATCTTACTCACAAACACTGGCTAATCTACAATGTATGTACTGTACCTGTGTACTACGTATGTATTCTACCTATGTTCCAAATTTCAGCTGTACACCACAAATCTATTAATTACCTTTATTTTTAAAATTAATATTTTTTTGTTTGTTCTCTCCACTGTAACTGTTTATGTGCCGCATACCACTGTAAAAACATGTCTCCTGTAATTTGTGTGTATACTGATCATGTCTAAATAACTAAATGTTTCTGTAATTTTTCTTTGTGGAGCTTTTCTCCCTGGGCCTCTGCTGAGGAAGGGCCTTTTCGGCTCAGTCAGACACCCCCAGTTAACAAATGTAAAATAAAATAAAAATAAATATGGTCTGGCAAGGTCTGTTCCTTAAGCCAAACATGCCTTTGAAGTACAGAACCAATGACTGCTGCCCTGCAGTATGCTTCTACGGCATCAAACCCACACTGCAAGGTGTGTTTAGTAACTTGGCTTGCAGAATGCATAAGCTCTTGTAATTCTTTATTTTCTGCACAAGCAGGAAAGGTAGATATTTTTTGTTTGAGGAGTTCCATGGTATCTTGCTGGTATTTCAGCATGTGGAACTGACAATTTAGCACTCTAATGGCAAGAGATACAGAGCTTTATACTTTTTTACCCCATCTGTCTAAAGCTCGGGAATCCCAAGAGGGTGGGATTCTTAGCTGTGGTTGCTTTAATTCTTTTATGTCCTTGGGAGATGACCTCTGAGTCAGTAGTAGGATTTTTGAAAATACATTTGTGAGAGTTAAGGACTCTGTGATACCTGTCAGGTTTCCTGGGAGCAGGAAGAAGGGTGTCAGGAGTCAAACTGGATTCCATAAAGACATCATCCACAACATCCAAGACAGGAGGAATGGCTAAAGGTCTGTGCTATGATAAATCTAAGAATTCCCTGAGTCTCTTTTTGGACTGAGGATAGTCCTGACATTCCCATTGAAAATGCTCTCTTAAAGTATATAGGCTTTCACCAAATGAAAAATCCTCTGGAGGAGGGGCAGAAGGAATGGATTCATCTGCAGCTGAATCCTCATAAGCAGATAAAGGTTGCATATCTTCATATTCAGACACCTCAGAGTCATTCTGGTCAGATAATACTGCTGGGGACAAGTCTCTTTTTTTGGGAAGGGGTAGGTTGGCTTCCCCTAATAAGCATGAAAAGGTCTTCTGCCATTTTAAGCATTTGAGACTGAGGCATGGAAGCAGGTGCCTGAGCTTGGGTCATCGGTTTTTTAGGCATAGTTCATACCCTGGGCCTTAGAAACTCTGTAGTTTTAGAAAGAACTGAAGACACGAAAGAAGTCATCAGTTTGTGTCAAGTATCAGTAGTGCGAAGAACTTCCTCGGAGCCGGTGCCTGCTCAGTGGCTCCGTACCCATCCAAGGTAGAGACATCCGCAGGATCCTTAGTCAAAGAAGAGTCTCGTGGCATACCGGACTCTGAACGGGTCTTTGTAGTGGCCTGCGAATCCACAGAAGCAGGCATCAGGGGCTGCGAAAGCACCTCACTGAGGACCAGAGAACTGACGACTAGCTTAACGGAAGCATTGTCGGCAGTTTTAGACCTGTGTGGTCTGTCTCTGTCTTTATCCTTACGTTTTTTTGAAAGATCAGTAGTCGGATGGCTTACTGAAGCCATATCGGAATACGGGGACTGAAAATGAAAATATTTAGCTACAATAAGGGCCAGATGATGTATAGTTCTGGCATTGAACAAAGCACAAAAGCGACAGTGAGGTACATCGTTGTCTGGACCTAAATAGGTGACGCAGTAAGAATGGAAGTCTTGGTGTGGTATTTGCTTTCCACAGGCGAGACAATTGTTAACTTTTTCTGACATCGGTTAGAGCAAGAAAAAAGGATCCCCAACGGGGTACTTAGCTTTATAAGACTTCAACTTCAATTCAGAAATGAAACTCAGGTAGCGGCCAACCAGCACTTGTGCGAAATGCTTGTGCTTCGGGTTCCTCAGCAAGAAAGACTGATGTAATGGCATCGGCTGCCTGATTTTATACCACTGATGACCTGATGTCAGTCCTGGAGTGATAGTAACAGATGCAGAAATACTAAGCCTCTGGTATTCAGGCCAACTGAGGGCTACCCTTGGCAGTATAACCCAAGTGTGATGACTGCGACAGAGAAAAATGAAGAACATCATCCTCCACAACATTCAGGACTGGAAGCATAGCCAAAGGTCTGTGTTGCAAAAGATCCAGGAATTCCCTGAGTCTCTTTTTAGACTGAGGGTAGTCCTGACTCTCCCATTGGAAATGCTCCATTAAGGTATGCAGGGTTTCCCCAAAGGAAAAATTCTCTGGGGGAGAGACTGAAGGAATGTAATCCTCTGCATCAGAATCCTCGTAAGTGGAGAGGAATGCAGGTCTTCATATTCAGATGCATCAGATTCATTTGACTCTTGTTCAGGCAAAAGTACAGGTGACAGATCTCTTTTCCTTTTGGAGGAGGTAGCTTGGCTTCCCCTGATCAGCATGATAAGGTTTTCTGCCATTTTAAGCATTTGAGACTGAGGCAAGGTAGCAGGCATCTGAGAGTGGGTCGTCGGTTTCTTGGGTGTGGTTCATACCTTGGGCCTATGAAACTCGGTAGTTTTAGAAAGGACGATAGTCGTGAAAGAAGACCTCAGTTTGTGTCAAGATTCGGTAGTATGAAGGACTTCCTTGGAAGCTGGTGCCTGCTCAGCAGCTCCAGACACACCCAAGGTTGTGACGACCACAGGATCCTTAATCGAAGAAGAGTTTTGCGGCATACCGGACTCTGAAAGGGTCTCAGTAGAGGTCTGCGAATTAACTGAAGTGGGCATCAGCACTGTGAAAGCACCTCACTGAATTCTGGAGAACTGATGACCAGCTTGGCGGAAGCATCGTCGGAAGGTTTAGTCCTGTGCGGTCTGTCTCTGTCTTTATCTTTACATTTTTTTGGAAGGTGTGCTGTTGGATGGCTTACGGAAGCCATATTGGCATTTGAGGACTGTAAACAGAAATATCTGGCTACAATAAGGGCCCAACGATGAATAGCTCTGGCATTAAACAAAGCACAGAACTGACAAAGAGGGATGTCGTGGTCTGGGCCTAGACTTGTGATGCAGTAGGAATGGAAGTCCCAGTGTGGTATCTGCTTTCCACAGGTGAGACAATTATTAACTTTTTCTGACATCGGTTAGTGCAAGAAAAAAGGATCCCCAATGGGGTACTTAGTTTTCGAAGATTTCAACTTCAATTCGGAAACGAAACTCAGGTAGCAGCCGACCGGCACTCATGTGAACTGCTTCTGCTTCGGGCTCCATGGCAAGAAAGACTGATGTAATGGCGTCGGCTGCCTTCCTTTATACCCCTGATGACCTGACATCAGTCTTCAAGTGACAGCAACTGACGCAGAAATACTAAGTCTCTGGTATTCAGGCCGGTCGAGGGCTACCCCAGCAGGGATAACCCAAATGTGATGACTGCAACAGTGAAACATGAATAACATATGGAAGATTCCAGAAACCCCCACAGGATTGCTCTGGGAAAGCCTGCCCTGGCTCTGGAGACTTGGTCTAATTTGTAGTGTTTGGTGAAGGTGTGAATACTGGACCAGGTGACTGCTTCCATAATGGATGCTGTGTCCAGCCCTTTAAGGAAGGCTTTGGAAGTAGCCATGCCTCTGGTGGAGTGAGCTCTCATACTATGGGGTAAATGCTTGCCATGATTTGAGTAGCAGAAGGAAATGCATTTTCTGATCCAACACAAAATAGTTTGTTTGGAGACTGCCTTGCCCAGAGCCCTGGGATGGAAGGAGACAAGAAGTTGGTTACATTTTCTGATTGACTTAGTTTTGTCTAGGTAGAATCTAAGTTGTCTGTGTACATCTAAGGAATGGAAAATCCTCTCACTATTAGTTGGAGAGGGGAAAAAGGTAGGTAGGTGAACAGATTGATTTAAGGACAGTTCGTTGACCACTTTGGGCATGAAGGAAGAATTAGAGCCTAAGGTCACCCTATCCTTGTGGAAGGTTATGTAGGGGGGGCAGGCCATGAGAGCCTGTAACTCTGAAACTCTCCTAGCAGAAGTAATGGCCACCAACAGTACAGTCTTCCATGTACAGAATTGTAAAGTGGCATTGCTAGCTGGCTCAAAGGGGGCCAGTGTTAGTTTTTCCAGGACAAAATTGAGGTCCCAGGGTTGTGGGATGGGTTTTCTAGGTGGTCTGATGTACAAGACCCCTCTCAGGAAAACTTTTATATCCAGCCTGGATAGCAAAGGGGGTCTAGAAACAGGCAAGCTGAAAGGGTTGAAAGGTGGAATTTCAATGAAGAGTAAGAAAGGCCATCTTTAATGAATTCACACACAAGCAAGAAAGTACAGTTGTGTACACATCATAAATTTAGATGTCCAAGTGTATTCACTGTTGCAGTCATCACATTTGGGTTATCCATGGCAGGGTAGCCCTTGGCCAGCCCAAATACCAGTGGCTTAGTATTTCTGCTTCGGTTGCTGTCACTTCAGGACTGATGTCAGCTCATCAGGAGTATAAAGTAAGGCAGTTGATGCCATTACATCAGTTTTTCTTGCCCTAATTGTCAGGGGCCCCCAAGTGGGAGCCAGGTTCTGATGGAAGAACCCCACCAGTAGAAAGTAAATACCAAAATGTCCCTTCTAAGGAGAGAGAAGAAAGAAGAGGGGGATGGAGGGAGGGAAACGAGGACTGCAACAGTAAATACACTCGAACATCTACATTTATGGTAAGTGTACACAAAGTACAGTTGTGTACACTTACTATAACTGTAGATGTTCGAGGGAATTCACTGTTGCAGTCATCACACTTGGGTTTTCTGCCTGCAGGTAGCCCTCAGTCAGCCTGAATACCAGAGACTTAGTATTTCTGCATCGGATGCTGTCACTCTAGGACTGACGTCAGTTCGTCAGGGGTATAAAAACAGGCAGCTGACGTCATTACATCAGTTTTGCTTGCCCGAAATGCCAGGAGCCCCCCAAATAGGGAGCTAAGTTATGTTAGGGGAAAAACACCACCAGTAAAAAGTAAATACCTATACCCCAGAAGGGGTGAGTAATAGCTATAGAGAGGAGAGAGAGAGAGAGAGAAAGTACAGTTCTGTGCATTTACCATAAATGTAGATGTTCGAGTGTATTCACTGTTGCAGTCATCAAACTTGGGTTATCTGCCTGCAGGTAGCCCTCAGTCAGCCCAAATCCCAGAGTCTTGGGATTTCTGCGTCAGTTGCTGTTGCCTTTTCTATGATGTCAGGTTGTCAGGGGTATAAAACATGCAGCCGATGCCATTACATCAGTTTTTCTTGCCCCAGATGTCAGGAGCCCCCAAAATAGGAGGCTATTACTTGGTGTGGAACACCTCCAGTAAAAAGTAAATACCCCTGCCATAAAAGATGGCCATAAAGAGGATAGGTAGAAAGGATATAGAAAACCAGGGGGATAGAGGGAGGGGAAACCAGGACTGCAACAGTGAATACACTTGAACATCTACATTTATGGTAAGTATACACAACTGCACTATGTTCTTTGTGTTTTACTGTTGCAGTCATCACACTTGGGTTGATTCCCAAAGCTGAGGAAGGGTGGAGGCAGTCAAGAGGTGTTAGGGCTGGCTAGCAGGCCTTGTAAGACAGCTGTAGCAAATCCAGCTCTGGATTTGGAAAAAATAGGTAGGTGGTAATTCTTGGTGAAGGTGTGTACAGAAATCCAGGTTGCAGCTTCCAGGATGTCCCTGGTAGGGACTCCCCTGAGAAATCTGTAGAGGTTGAAGTAGCTGTAGTGGAATGAGTTCTGATCCACAGAGGGGAAGGTTTTCCATGGTGCTTGTATCAGAAATGGATACAGTGTGCTATCCATTTGTAAATGGTTTGCTTTGAAATGGCTTTGCCCCCTGTCCCTGTAGCAAAGCTGACTAGCATCTGGTCAGATTTTCTGAAAAGCTTAGTCATTTCAAAGTAAAACCTGAGCTGTCTGTGCACGTCCAAGGAGTGCAGGATCCTTTCCCCTTTATTCTGAGGATTAGGGAAAAAGGTTGGCAAATGTATGGATTGGTTTAGAGCCACACTGGATACCACCTTGAGCATAAAGGAAGGGTTAGTCCTGAGGGAAACAATGTCAGCATGGAAAATAATGAAAGGTTCCACCGCCATTAGTGCCTGTAACTCAGACACTCTTCTTGCTGAAGTAATAGCTAGAAGTAAGGCTGTTTTCCAAGAGAGGAATTTTAACTCTGCTGAAGCAGCAGGTTCAAAGATGGGAAGTGTGAGCTACTCCAGTACAAAGTTAAGGTCCCAGATCGGGGTGGGAGCTCTCCCAGGGGGCCTTAAATTGTTATCTTCTCTCAGGAACTGTTTGATGAGAGGGTGGGAAAAGAGAGGAGGCTCTGTATTATAATGAGCTGAGAAGGCAGAAGCATGAATCTTAATGGATGAGAAGGATAGGCCTCTGTGGAGCAGCCCTGCTATATAATTAAGGATTTGAGGTACGTTGGGCACAGCTGTGTCCCTTCCTTGAGACTGATTCCAAGAACAATATCTTTTCCACTTTTCAACATAGGATTTCCTACTACTAGGCCTTCTGGCCTCAAGGATGACATCCAGCACCTGTTTGCTGAGGGATGCTGGTGGTGCATTTAGGGAACAAGCCAGGCTGCAGGGTTTATGGTTTGCAACTGTGGATGCAAAAGCTGTCCCTCGTGCTGAGACAGCAGGGAAGGTGTGTGATGTAGGTGCCAGGGTGGCACTGCAGTCAGACTGTGTAAGAGTGGGTACCAGTGCTGGCGTGGCCAGTCTGGTGCAATAAGGATTGCCCTTGGCCTGTCCTGTTTGATCTAGAGTAGTACTCTTGAGAGGAGGGTCAGAGGAGGAAAGGCATAAATTGAGAGGTTTTCTCATGTATAGGATAGGACGTCCACCTTTCAAGCTCTGCTGTGAAGGTTCCTGGTGCAAAATTTGCTCAATTGGTGGTTTTGAGGGGGAAGCAAAAAGGTCTACCTCTGGTGTTCCCCACCTCTGGGTTAGAAGTTTGAATGAGTTGGGGTCCAGTTTCCACTCATGAGGGTCCAGTAGATTTCTGCTTAAGTCAACTGCCAGTGAATTTTGCTTGCCTGGCAGGAATTGAGCTTGTAGGTGCACTTGGATGCTCAAGGCTGTGTTCCAGAGAGCCACAGCTAACCTGCAGAGTGGGTAAGAATGAGTTCCACCCTGCTTGTTTATGTAGCACATAACTGTGGTATTGTCTGTCATTATCAGGAGCTGTCCTAGAAGGATACGGTATTTGAAGACTCTCAGAGCATTCTGCACAGCTAGCATCTCTTTTTGATTGATATGCAGGGGAATTTGTTTGGGGCTCCATTTGCCTTGAATGCATTTGCCTGCCATGTTAGCCCCCCTGATGCATCTGTTGTCAGGGTTTGGGTGGCGAGGGGTTGAGTGAAAGGAAGTCCCTTGTTGTGGTTGCATGATTCTGCTCACCAAAGGAACTCTGCCCTTAGACAAGGTATGATAGGAATCACTGTTTCCAGGTCCTGAGAATGTTGACACCAGAGATTTTTGAAGTACCACTGAAGTTTCCTCATATGCAGTCTTGCATATGGAATTAGCAGAATGCATGAGGCCATGACCTCTAGGGCTTACAGTATTTTCCTTGCAGACAGCTGGGTTTTGTTGGCCAATAGTTTGAAATAGTTTGCCAAATGGACCTGCTTTTCTGGAGTGAGGAATGCCAGCTGGGAAGTTGTGTTCAAGCTTGCTCCCAGGAATAAAATTTGTTGGCTGGGCACCAGTTGTGATTTCTTTTCGTTGATGGTGTATCCCTGTGAAGTTAGAAGTCTTTTTACAAATGCCAGGTGCTGAAGTAGCAATTCCTGACTGTCCACCTGAATCAGGCAATCATCCAAGTATGGGTAGATTTAAATATTTATCTGCCTGCAGTATGCAATTGCTGGAGCCAGGCATTTTGTGAATAATCTGGGCACAGTAGATAAGCCAAAGGGAAGTGCAGAGAACTGAGAGTGAATAGAGGCTGCCCTGAAATGTAGATATTTCCTGCAAGATTCCCTTATGGAGATGCACAGATAAACTTCTTTTAGGTCTAGGGTGACTAGCCAGGATTCCTTGGCTAGCATAGGAAGCAGCTGTTGCAGTGTAAGCATTTTGAATTTTGGAACCACCAGAGAAAGATGTTGACAATAGATAGATTCAGGATAGGATGCCAAAAGTCCTCTTTTCTGGGCACCAGTCTGGAGTAGAAACTCTGTCCCCTTTGTTCTACTGGAACAGGTTGAATAGCCCTGATATGGAGAAGGGAAAGTACTTGCTTTTGAGCCTCTGCCCACTGGTTTGGAGGAAGGTCTGGCAACCTGTTTGGAGTTGGCAGTGAGTGGAAGTAGAATCTGTATCCGTGGGATACAATGTTTAGAACCCATCGGCCCTGAGTAATGGACATCCAGTTTTTTGCATAAGGGCGAGTTTTCCTCCTAGGGGCACAAGTACTTGGGCATGGCTGGGAAGGATAATTGGAAAGTCATTGTGAACTTTTTCCATATAGGGGTGGCTTACCACTCTCTGGTTTTGAGGTAGAAAAGTACAGATCTGATATTGTTAATCCTCATTCATTCCTTACGTATGGGTATCGGTTCCGACCTCGGAACTGAGACGGCCATTTTCCAAGCTTGCGTCAGCTTGAAACTCTCGAGCTAAACTCTTACCTGCAATTCCCCTCTCCCTGTTACCTCAGATTTCATTTGCCATGTTGCCATCCGGTCATGTCAAGCTGCTTCTCTTGAGCTAAGTACAGTTATTTGTTGTTTAATAACCATTTATTTTACTTTTCTGTCAGAAAAGTTTCTATTTCATTGTCTCTTACCCTATCGCATCTAGCTTCTTCAGGTTTTTCTTCTCTTTTCTCTATGTTTTACCGCAAGGAAAATTCCCTTTACCATTGTTGGTAATTCTTACCTTTTTTCTCATACCTTAGGGTATTCCTTTGTACCATTGCTGGTACCCTTTTCTGCTTTCTTTTTAGCTATTATGGCAGATAAGAAAGGTAGTCCGGGGTTTAAACGGTGTTCTGATTGTGGACACAAACTACCTACTTCTGATGCACACTCTTTGTGAGTTTATTGCTTGGGTGTGTCCCACTTGTCTGTAGATCTGCCCTGTACTATTTGTGAGAATTTTTCAAATAGAACCTTGTTGGAAAGGAAAAACAAGCTGTTACTGAAGGGACTTCTTAAATCTCCCTTTTCAGAGGCTATTTCTGGGTCGGAGGCCTCAACCCCTCCTAGAGCCCATACGAAAATTTTGGATGTTCCTACCAAGGCTAAATCTTTGCCTTTGTCCCCAGCTGGGAACTCCCACCAACCAAACTCTAAAAAGGCTAAAGTTTTGGCTCTGGAGCTCACTCAGTCAGCCCCAGTGCTTTTGGTGCCTAGACCTTCAGCACCGAGGCCTTTGGCTTCATTAGTGATCTCGGCTCCGTCTTCTCCTGCAGCCTTCACTATATTGGCACCGAGGGACTCCTCGGTTCAGACTATTACTACTGTATCAGCACCAACCATTCAGTCGGCGCAGACTTTGACCACGTCGGCTCCGAGATTTTCCACAGAACCGACACCTTTATTGTGGACTCCAGTTTTGTCGGTTCCATCTTCGGTACTGACAACCACTTCGGCACCGATCCCTGTGTCGGTGCAGACCATGACCTCAGCACCGATGACTTCTTCGGTGCAGACCCCCATAGTCCAGTCTCTCTCGGCACCGTTGTTCTCGGTGCGGACTGGTGAGATGGGCACCGAGTTTGCCTCTTCTGTGGACAGGCCTGTTTCTCCCTCAGTCTCCGTGAGGTCCACTAGAAGCCTTTCCAAACATGATGTGTTGCATCTTGTGGATCAGGTACTCTTGGTCAGAGGTATCCCACCCCCCAGGAACTATCCTTCCTTGGGAGGTGATCACCCATCTCCAAAGATCCCTTCTTATTTTCCTCCTTCATTGCCTTTAAAGTCCATGCATATAGCACAGTCTTCCCCTTCTACAGTTCCCTTTATGGATCTCACTAAGGAACCGCAGTTGCCGTCTTGGCAGGAAATTTTTGCTATGACCCAGGATGTCAGTTGTGACACGCATAGTTTGCTGCTCCACAGCCATCCAGGGACTCCGGATCAGCAGGCTGAGCCACTTAGGGGAGGGGTGATCCTGGTCCTAGACATTTGCTCCTCTTCAGGTGGACCAGCCTTCCAATTGATGGAGAAGGCTTTCGCTGCTGGTGGCAATACTGGAATGTCTATCCTTCCGCCCTCCTCTGGTACACTGGTTTCACAAGTGGCACTGTGCGGACACCGGGTGCAAGGGTCTCAGGACATATTCCCACAGGAAACCCCTTACCTGTGTAACAAAGAGTCCCGGGCCCTGGGCAGGATAGGGAAGTGCACCTTTGCATCAGCAACCTTTACTATCAGGTCCCTGAATTACATAGCACACTTTACCAGGCTTCAAAGGGATCTGATTTCTGTGCTCTCTGAAACCTTGGCTGGTGCCGTGTCTGATGAGGTCTGTGACAAAGTGGCCTCTCAGCTGGCTACCACTGAGTCAATATCTTACTCCTCTATGTGACTGATATCTCACGCATCAGAAGGAGTAGCTAGAGCAGCGGGTTCAGCTGTGGTCTTAAGACAACATGCATGGATGCGCTTCTGCAATTTCAGGGAACCCTTTAAGGCTTCCTTTCTTAATGCTCCCATTAAACCCTCCTTATTGTTTGGACCCAAAGTTAAAAGCACACTGGCCAGATATAAACAGGACAGTAAGACCCTTTCTGCCATAGGTGTCCGTTATTCTTCCCCTCAACGTACTTTCTTCCGAAACCAAAAGAGTGGGAAGATATGGTTCAAGAAATCTCAGGGTCCTTTCTGTGACACACAGGCCGAGTTGTCCCCTAGAGGCAGAGGGTGAAACTCTCAGGGAAGACACTCCTTTTGGGGCAGAGGGGGTCCATGTAACCAGTGTTCTAGGGATTCTTTCCCTGGCCAATCCTACCAGCGCTTCTTAAGAGTGGCCCAACTCCTTTCCTCTGGAGATGGTTGGGGGATGTAATAGTGGTTCGTGTTTTAACATTGACAACACGGGCAGTGCCGGTTCATTTTTGTTTAACATCAGTGATTCTCCAGTAACTGTGAATGATGGCATTTTTCATCATCAAACACCATGCGAACAAGTGACTATCAGTCGGCATGTTTTTTCTGATCAATTGGCTATTATAGGTACCAATGACCGGTTGGATCGTGACAATGGCATATATAACTTGCCAACACACGAGGTTAGCACTACAGGGTTGTCTTCCGGTTACACTATTTGGAACACGGATGAGTGTAGTACGGCTGACTTGACTCGACCTTTAATTTTACAGCGTTTTAGACGGAATGACACAGGTATTCTTCAAGCGTGTGGAGGACAAGCCAGTGTCCCTGATACAAATGACAATTTTCCATCAAGCATTATTAATTATTTGGACGGTGCTAATGAAAGTCTTATTGACATTTCAGAAAGTCTAGACATTAAGGACAATAACAATTTTTTAATGTTTTCAACATTTTTAGGTGGTGACAACCAGAATTCAATGGTTGACGCAAGTGAGCCTAATGCTTTTACATGTATTTGTAACCACTGTGACCCGGGATTGGGTAGTGACAGTGATATGGGTAGGGGTTATTCATGCACATGTGTGGCTGCCCATGGGGATGTATTATCAAACATTATGAATACTAGTGATTTTTTGTTGAATTTATCATTTTATGACTATGAAGAACAAGAGAAAACAGGGGTACCGACTGAGGTCAATTTAAACAATGTGGAGAATTTCAACGGGCCAAATATAAATTTTACAGTAGACAATGATGGGCATACTCAAATTAACGACCCTTCATTTTTAAGTAAAGATAAGGGATGTGGGTTGTTCTTTAAACCAACGGTTGTCGTGAATGACAACGGTGACTTTAAGTTATATAATTACACTAATCACTTATTGGACAGAGACTGTGTAGAATTGTTCTCTAAGGGGTTTAGTTTTGTACCCAAAAGGAGGGGTAATTTAGTTAACAGCATAATAGATTTGAAGTTATTTACCCGAAAATTAAATTTGAAAATATTATATCAGAGTAACACTTGGGGTAATGTAGGGATTGTAAACAACGGGTTGTCCAAACCCAGTACCTATAATCCTCCTATGAATGATAAAATAGCAATGTTTGAAAAGGTTACTGAAAATGATTTTAGGGATGCCTATTACAAATATGATCGGAAAATTGGTAAAAAGAATAATTTATCCAAACAGGAGGAACTTACTTTAGGTAGGATTTTGGCTATGAGGAACATTAGAGTCATGAAGCCCGACAAGGGCAATGGCATTGTGATAGTGGATAATAATGATTATGTATCCTACATGAATACCATGTTAGTGGATGACACATACATAGAGGTCAGTAGAAATGAGATTAATATAGCCAACAGGAGGATAGATACTACACTTTTTGATATGCTTTATCAAGGGGAATTGGATGAAAAAGAATGGCAATTTTTACAGAATGAATTTCCTGTGATCAGTGGTATTTTTGGCATCCCCAAAATCCATAAAGGGTTGGACAACCTCATGTTTAGACCAATAGTAGATGGCAAGCGGAGTAAGACGCATTTTATTAGTAAATATTTGGACTACCATTTAAAGCCAGGAATTGCATTTTTTTCTTACATCCTCAAGGACTCTTGGGACTTTTTGGGTAAAATTAAGGATGTAGAGTTGCAAATTAATGATATTTTTGTCACCTTGGACGTGTGCAACTTATACACAGTCATACCTCAAGATTTAGGACTGGAGTGGTTGGAGGAACAATTACATTACACCAACTTGTATGAACAGAACAAGATTAATGTTTTAGTGAAACTTATGGGGATTGTATTAAGAAACAATTTTATATTTTTCGACGGGGCTTATTATAAACAGGTTAGTGGTGTAGCCATGGGGGCAGCCTGTGCCCCAGGTTTCGCCAATTTTGTGTTAACCTTTTGGGAGGTCAACTATGTGTTTAATTCAGAATTTAACCAATACATCAAATTTTATGGCCGGTTTTTAGATGATTTATTTATTATATGGAAAGGGGATACGTGTATTTTGGATAGGTTTATAGAATATATTAACAACAATGTATCATTTTTAAGATTCACACATTCTATTAATGAAGAAAGTATCAATTATTTAGACATTAAGTTAACTTATGACAAGGCTAACAAAAAATTGGTGTCAAACATATATAGAAAGTCCACTTTCTCAAATTCGTATCTACACTTTGATAGCTGGCACCCTCACCATCAGAAAAAAGCAGTGGTGAAAGGACAGATGGTGAGGGCAGCAAGAATGGTCAGCGAGGAAGTGGACTTTAATCAGGAAATTGCATTTATTAGTCTCCTTTTTATGAACAGGGGTTATCCATCTGAATTGTGTGGAAACATAGCTAAGGAAGTGGTATACAAAAGGAAAAATGGTGTATACAAACCCATTTTACTTAGCAACGACCTCACCCCTAAGGAAAAAGATTTAAGTGGAGGTGTAGAAGTGGGTAATTTTATTCGTAACAACATTCCCCTATATATTACCACTTTCAATGGTATCTCTTCAGATATAAAGGACATAATTAATAAAAATTGGAAATTAATTAGTTCAGATAAAATTTTGGGGGACATGTGTACAGGAAATATACAATATGTGTTTAGGAAGGACATTTCCTTCAAGGACATCTTTGAAGGTATAAATAACAACACAGGTAGTGAGTCCTTTAAACCGGTGGGCAACCATAAGTGTGGTAGATGTTCAACCTGTAAATATATGATTAACACAGATAGTAACATAACTATTAATGGATATAATATGAGGATTAAACAATATATCAATTGCTACACAAAAAATGTTGTTTACATAGCTAAGTGTCAACAGTGTGAGGGATTTTATGTAGGCAAAACCAGTAGACAACTTAGGGCAAGGGTTAAAGAACATTTAATGAATATTAAGAATAATAAATTAACAAATGCCCTTGCTAGACACATTAATCAATTTCAAAATCATTCTTTTAAGTTTTTTGGGATTATTCATCAACAGTTTGATTCACAAGGGAAGATTACTAAATATAATTTAGATGTGTTAGAATTAAAATTACAGATATTACTTAATGCCAACCATAACCCTGGTCTTAATGAATTTACTAGTATAAAGCCTATTTTATGGATGAAAAGCATCAAGGGGTTTTAGTGGTTGTGCATGTATGGAATGGTTTAATAATTATCACCACACGTTACATATATATAATTTAAAGAATATTATATTGTATACCACACACAACACACCATTTATAATATTGGGCATTTTATGTTTTTCCTGATTGTTAATCTTGGAATGGGATTTCTAATATAATTGATTGACTCTTTATATTATACATTGGACACTAAGAGACCTTACAATTAATTAAATTAGTCAATTATAACCATTATTTACTACATTAGAATTATTATTAATACTATTTATTCTGTATTTATTAACAATTATTAATATTTATTCATTATATTTATTAATATATTACCAATATATTTTCAATAATACCTTCGTGTACATACACATACACCTACCTCCCCATTATTATATATATAGTCATTTTTTATACATTTTAATCATTTTATATTTATATATCATTGTTATTTATTATATCACCATTTATATTTGCATATTTTTATCTTTTTATACGTTGTTACATATTTTCATATTTATACAGTTGATAAACATAAAATAAATTTATAAAATAAATCATTACACAATTATATAGGTGTTACATGTGTAATTTTACTTGCAGAAACATATTTACCTATTTGATTATATATTTGGTTGTATTTACAACAGGTTTATGATTGGCAAGTTTACACAAAGGAAGATATATGCAAAGTATATTTATTTTTATAACATGTTTTAACGTACTATACTATGTGATTATAAATGTACATTGAGTTTTTATAGGTACCGGCGGATGGTTGTATTTGTTGTTAGTCTAACGTCAATTCATTTTATTTTACTCTCATATTTCATATTTATTATTTAAATTTTGTTTGTAAATTAGTCATATTTATCATACCATATAGCATGAATATGGTAATTATGCAATTTCATGCACATGGGTAGAAACAGGGGTAAATGTTTGTTATTATTACATATATATATATATAAATTTTTTTTACCATATGGTACAGGTGGGTCAAGCTTATGCATTCTGCTTTTGGGTATGTTGTATACCGATGCATGTGATGTAACTCACTGTTTAATTTAGTTTTAATTAAGTTATTTAATTCAATTCATTTATATCAGTGCATAGTTGTTCAATTTCATTGGTTAACAGGTCCAATTAGTTCCTTAGGCATTTATATTTAAAGTCTCAGTATGCATTCAGATGTGTTCTGATGAAGTTCGTTTTTCGAACGAAACCTAGGTCGACGTTTTTTGTTTATTTTAAGTTTTCTTGTTTAATAAAGTCTTTTGGAACGTTTATGGGCCTGGATATTTTTGGAGAGCTGAACATTTGTGAGCTGGTCTTTCGTTGTATTTGCGGTGGATCCGCTTAGATTGGTGACACCTTCAGTGGCTATATACTTGGCTGGTGCCGTGTCTGATGAGGTCTGTGACAAAGTGGCCTCTCAGCTGGCTACCACTGAGTCAATATCTTACTCCTCTATGTGACTGATATCTCACGCATCAGAAGGAGTAGCTAGAGCAGCGGGTTCAGCTGTGGTCTTAAGACAACATGCATGGATGCGCTTCTGCAATTTCACGGAACCCTTTAAGGCTTCCTTTCTTAATGCTCCCATTAAACCCTCCTTATTGTTTGGACCCAAAGTTAAAAGCACACTGGCCAGATATAAACAGGACGGTAAGACCCTTTCTGCCATAGGTGTCCGTTATTCTTCCCCTCAACGTACTTTCTTCCGAAACCAAAAGAGTGGGAAGATATGGTTCAAGAAATCTCAGGGTCCTTTCTGTGACACACAGGCCGAGTTGTCCCCTAGAGGCAGAGGGTGAAACTCTCAGGGAAGACACTCCTTTTGGGGCAGAGGGGGTCCATGTAACCAGTGTTCTAGGGATTCTTTCCCTGGCCAATCCTACCAGCGCTTCTTAAGAGTGGCCCAACTCCTTTCCTCTGGAGATGGTTGGGGGATGTTTCTCCTTGTACCCTTCTGCCTGGCTAACCATCACCACCGATTCTTGTGTACAAAGGATTATAACCAGAGGTTATCATATCCCCTTCGATCTTTGTCCAGTCCCTTCAAAAAACCTTCCCGATGTTCCACCCAGTCAAAGGGAAGAAGCAGCACTAGAGCTAGAAAAGCTGCTAAGAAAGAGAGTCATCCAGATAGTCCCTCCAGACCAGATAGGATCCGGATTCTACTCAAGACTATTTTTGGTGCCAAAGAAAACCGCGGACTGGAGACCAATTTTGGATCTCAGTGTATTGAACAAGTTTGTGAAAGTACAGAAATTCTGGATGGTCACAATACAGTCTATCCTTCCGCTTTTGGAAAAAAAGATGATTGGATGTGCTCGATAGATCTTCAAGATGCATACTACCACATAAAAGTGGGCAGGCCATCAAGAAGATTTCTGCACTTCTGTGCAAGAGCCAGTAACTACCAGTTCAGAGTACTGCCCTTCGGACTCTCTACAGCCCCCAGAGTGTTCACAAAGTGCATGGCAGTTGTCACAGCTCAATTGCGACTTCAAGGATTCCAGGTGTTTCCATACCTGGATGACTGGCTCATTTCCACCCCCACCAGACATCTATTGGAAGAAGCCCTGGCATACTCTCTCCTTGCTGCAGAAAGGCTAGACATAATCATAAACTGGCAAAAATCCAATCTCACCCCATCTTAGTCCACAGAATTCATAGGGGTCATCTTGGACACAAAGAACTGCAGAGCTGCCATTCCAGAGCACAGAATTTTAAGGATAAAGCAACAACTGAATCCAATCCTTTCAAGGGAGAAATCCACGGCTCACTTGGTTCTATAGCTGTTGGGTTCCATGACAGCCTTCATCACCATTGTCCCCCTGGCCAGGTTTCACGTGAGGCTTCTACAATGGCTACTGCTCACCCAATGGTATCCCTTTCAGCATCCTCTTTCAGCCATGATTCAAGTAACCCACAGGTGAAAACAGGATTTAAATTGGTGGATGACACACAATCTGTCACAATGGTCTCGCCCTTTTTTCCCCCCAGCAACCCAAGGCCACAGTGACCACAGATGCCTCCCTGATGGGGCAGGCTATGTCAGGGACAGACAGTCCAAGGCACTTGGTCTGAACTGGAGGCCCATCTGCATATAAATGTTCTAGAACTGAGGGCGGTGCTTCTGGCATTGCAAGCATTCCATCCCCTGCTGCCGTCTGGGACAATTGCGATTCAATCAGACAACATGGCGCTGGTCTGGTACATCAACAAACAAGGTGGAACCAAATCTTACCCCCTTTGTCGAGAGGCCAAGAGGATATGGCAATGGGCAATGGCTACCAACTGTTTTCTTCTAGCAACGCACATTCCCGGGAGTTCCAACGTGATAGCAGACAGACTCAGCAGGTGTATTCTTCAACCTCATGAGTGGTCCCTGAATCCCTTGATAGCGGCAGAGATCTTCCACCGCTGGGGCCATCCTTGCTGCGACCTCTTTGCATCCCCGACCAACTACAAATGCAGCAACTACTTCTCCCTGATTCCCCCTCCGGGACAGTCACCCAGGGATGCTCTAGTCCACGATTGGCCCTTGGGTCTTCTTTACGCATTCCCACTCTTTCCCCTCATTCCCCAGTTTCTGAAGAAAGCCCATCGGTTGAAGAGCAAGGTGATCCTCATAGCTCCATATTGGCCTCAACAGATTTGGTTCCCATTCCTTTGGCCTCACCTACTAGATCGACCATGGATTCTCCATCCAACCCCGGAGTTGATCTCACATCCACAGAACCTGATTCATCCCAACTTGAACAGCCTGAAGCTTACAGCTTGGCTACTCCAATTCCCCTTGATTGCCAGGCAGAATGATCTTTCTTTACCAGTACGTGACATTCTCTTTGCATCTCATAAGTCTTCCACTAGAATTACTTATCTGAGCAAGCGGAAAAGATTTACCTGTTGGCTGAAAGATAAACAAGTAGATCCCTTCTCAGCACCAGTGTTCTATAATACTAGACTCTCTGGCCGACCTTTTCCAATTGGGTCTATCGGCCTCTACCATTAGAGTTCATTTGGCTGCAATTTCTAATTTTCATGAGGGTGTCCAAGATTCCTCTCTTATGTCCCACAAATTGTGCAAGACCTTCATAAAAGGTGTGAATCATCTGAAGCCACCTTTTAGAGAACCTTTTCAACCATGGGATTTATCATTAGTTCTACAAGCTCTGACAATGCCACCTTTCGAACCAGCCTCTTCTTGTGACCTCAAGCATTTGTTATGGAAAACCTTGTTTTTGGTCGCCATTACTTCTGCCAGACGTATTTCTGAGCTTCAAGCTTTATGTATCAAGAGTCCATACTTGATTTTTCATAGAGATAGAGTGTCTCTGAGAACTAATCCATCATTTCTGCCCAAAGTGATCTCTGAAATGTCCATTAATCAAACCATTGAATTGCCAGTTTTCTTTCCCAATTATTCAAACAGAGGAGAGTATTGCCTACATACCCTAGATATCCACAGGCAAATCTGTTTTTACTTAAACAGGACTAGGTCCTTTCGTAAATCTGACCAGTTATTTATGGCCTTTTCTGGACCTAGATTAGGATCTGCTGTTGCTAAGGTCACGTTAGCTAGATGGTTGAAGGACTGTGTGACTATTATTTACACACAATGTAATATCTCATTGCCTACTACCATGAAAGCTCATTCAACAAGGTCGGTGGCAATTTCTGCTGCCTTCCATGCCAGAGCTTCTTTACATGACATCTGTGCAGCTGCAACTTGGGCTATGCCTCATACCTCCATCAATCATTCCAGGGGAAGAGCATCTTTCGGTTCTATGGTGCTCAGGAATGTCCTTCCATGAGAGCCTGCTAGGAATAGAGGTAGCTGGGGAATCTGTCCCATACATAAGGAATGAACGAGAATTAACAATATCAGCTAAAGAAGTTATGTCTTACGATAGCGTTCCATCTGTATTGTTGATCCTTGTTCAGTCATTACGACCCTCCCTCCTTCCCCCTCCTGTGGTTTCTAGTGGATCTCACCATCCGGTTCACTTAGGTTATTTGACCAGAGGTAGCCTCTACCTTCTTTGACTTGCAAACTCAATCTGAGGTAACAGGGAGAGGGGAATTGTGGGTAAAAGTTTAGCTCGAGAGTTTAAAGCTGACGCGAGCTTGGAAAATGGCCGGCTCAGTTCCGAGGTCAGAATCATTACCCATACGTAATGACTGAACGAGGATCAACAATACAGATGGAACATTATGGTAAGACATAACTTCTTTTTATATAAACTTATCATAAATATAGATGTTTGAGTGTATTCACTGTTGCAGTCATCATATTTGGGTTATCTGCCTGCAGGTAGCTCTCAGCTGGCCTGAATACCAGAGTCTTGGATTTCTGCGTCGGATGCTGTTGCTTCTTCCATGACGTTAGGTCATCAGAGGTATAAAACATGCAGCTGATGCCATTACATCAGTTTTTCTTGCCCCAGATGTCAGGCACCCCCACAATAGGAAGCAATTATATGGTATGGAACATCCCCAGCAAAAAGCAAATACACATGATATAGTATATGCCAAACAAGGAGGAAAGGTAAAAGTCAAGAGAAGTCAGGGAGCTGGACGGAAGGTAACCAGGACTGCAACAGTGAATACACTCGAATATCTACATTTATGGTAAGTGTACACAACTGTACTATGTTCTTCATGTTTCACTGTTGCAGTCATCACATTTGGGTTGATTCCCAAAGCTAAGGAAGGGTGGAAAAGGTTAAAGAACATTAGGGCTAGCAATAAGGCCCTGTAAGACTGCTGTGGCAAATCCAGCTCTGGATTTAGAAAAGATAGGAAGGTGGTAATGCTTGGTGAAAATATGCACAGAGCTCCAGGTTGCAGCTTCCAGGATGTCCCTGGCAGGGACTCCTGAAAAATGCAGTAGAGGTAGACGCAGCCCTGGTGGAATGTGTTCTTATCCCCTGTGGGTTAGGTTTTCCATGGTGTTTGAAGCAATAATGGATATAATGTGCTATCCATTTGGAAATGGTTTGCTTTGAAATGGCCTTCCTCTCTCCCCCCTGCAGCAAAGCTAACCAGTAGCTGGTCAGATTTTCTGAGAGGCTTAGTCCTGTCCAAATAGAATCTAAGCTGTCTGTGTATTTCCAGAGAATGCAGTATCGTTTCCCCTTTATTCTGAGGACTGGGGCAAAAAGTAGGCAAATGAATGGACTGGTTTAGAGCCACACTAGACACCACCTTGGGCATAAAGGATGGATTAGTCCTGAGTGAAACCCTGTCCGCATGGAAGATAATGAAGGGTTCCACTGCCATGAGGGCCTGCAGTTCAGACACTCTTCTTGCTGAAGTGATGGCTAGAAGTAAAGCTGTTTTCCAAGCAAGGAATTTCAACTCTGCTGTAGCAGCTGGTTCAAAGGTGGGAAGAGTGAGTTTTTCCAATACAAATTTAAGGTCCCAGGCTGGAGTAGGAGCTCTCCTGGGGGGGGGGTCCTTAAATGTGTGGCCCCTCGAAGGAATTGTTTTAGCAGGAGATGAGAGAAGAGGGGTGGCTCAGTATTATAATGTGCTGATATGGCAGAGGCATGAATCTTAATTGAAGAGAAAGATAGGCCCTTGTGGAGCATTTCTGTTAAATAATCTAGAATATGAGGTAATCTGGGCACCGCTGTGCCCATCCCCTGAGTCTGGCACCAGGAACAGTATCTTTTCCACTTTTCTGCCTCCTTGCCTCAAGAATGACATCCAGCACCTGCTTACTGAGGGTTGCTGGAGGTCAGCTCAGGGAATTAGCCAGGCTGCAAGGTTGAGGGTTTGAAGCTGAGGGTGCAGAATCTGGCCCACCTGCTGGGACAGCAGGGAAGGAGTCTGAGGCAGGTGCCAAGGTTGCACCTCTGTCCGACTGCACAAAAGGGGGTACCAGTGATGGCGTGGCCAGTCTGGTGCAATCAGTATTGTCTTTGGCTTGTCCTGTTTGATCTTTAGTAGATCCTTCGAAAGGAGAGGCAGAGGGGGAAAGGCATAAACTGAGAGGCTTTCCCAGGAAAAGGACAGGGCATCCACTTTCCAAGCTTGACTGTGGGGAGTTCTGGTGCAGAATTTGTTCAATTGGTAGTTCTGAGGGGAGGCAAACAGGTCTACCTCTGGTGTCACCCATTTGCTCCTCAAGAGCTTGAGTGTTTTGGGTTCCAGTTTCCATTCGTGTGGGTCCATGAGATTTCTGCTTAAGTCATCTGCCACTGAATTTAGTTTGCCTGGCAGGAATTGAGCTTATAGGTTCACTTGGTAGCTCAAGGCTGTGTTCCACAGACCCATGCTAGTCTGCTGAGTGGGTAGGAATGTGTTCCCCCCTTGCTTGTTTATGTACCACATAACTGTGGTGTTGTCTGTCTTTACCTGTAGTTGTCCTGGAAGAATAAGGTCTTTGAAGGCTGTCAGAGCATTCAATACAGCTAACATTTATTTTTGATTGATATGCAGGTGCATCTGTTTTAGGTTCCATTTGCCCTGAATGCACTGCCCTGCCATGTAAGCCCCCCATGCATAGTCTGATGCATCTGTTGTTAGGGTTTGGGTGGCAGGGGATAGAGTGAAAGGGAGTCCCTTGCTGTGGTAGCAGGCCTTTCCCACTAAAGGAACCCTGCCCTTAGACAAGGAATGATAGGAATCATTTTTTTCCATTTCCTGAGAATGTTGACACCATAGACTTTTTAGAAACCATTGAAGTTTCCTCATATGCAGTCTTGCATATGGAATTAACAGAATGCAAGAGGCCATGAATCCCAGGGCTTGCATGATTTTCCATGCAGATAGCTGGGTTTTTGTGGCCAGTAGTTTGAAGTAGGTTTTCAAATGCACTTGTTTCTCTGGAATGAGGAATGTCATCTTGGAAGTTGTGTTCAAGCTTGCACCCAGCAATACAATCTGTTGGCAGGGTAATAGGTATGATTTCTTCTCATTGATGGTGTACCCCAGTGAAGTTAGAAGTATCTTTACAAATGCCAGGTGTTGTAATAGCAAGTCCTGGCTCTCTGCCTGAATCAGGCAATCGTTCAAGTATGGGTATATCTGAATATTTCTCTGCCTGCAAAATGCAATGGCTGGAGCTAGGCACTTTCTGAATACCTTAGGTGCAGTAGATAAGCCAAAGGGAAGTGCAGAGAACTGATAGTGCATGGAGCCTGCCCTGAAGTGTAGGTATTTTCTGCAGGATTCCCTTATTGGGATGTGCAGGTAAGCTTCTTTTAAGTCTAGAGTTGCCAGCAAACATCCTTGGCTAGCATAGGAAGAAGCTGTTGAACTGTTAGCATTTTGAATTTTGGAACCACCAGAAAGGTGTTGAGAATAGAAAGATCCAGAAGATCCAGGATAGGACACCAGGAGTTCTCTTTTCTGGGAACCAGGAACAGTCTTGAATAAAAACCTTGTCCCCTTTGTTCTGCCAGGACAGGTTAAATAGCCCTTATATTAAGGAGATAGAGTACTTGTTTTTGGGCCTCCATGCACTGGTTTTGGGGGGAGGTCTGGCCATCCACTTGGAGTTGGGAGTGAGTGGAAGTGGAATCTGTATCCTAGGGAAACTATGTTTAAAACCCATTTGTCCTGGGTAATGAGTTCCCAGTTTTTTGCATGCAGGACGAGCTTTCCTCCTAAGGGAGCAAGTAGTTGAACAAGGCTTGGAAGAGTTAAGGATAAGTCATTGTGCCATTTTTCCATAAGGGGTGGCTTACTACTCCCTGCTTTGGAAGTGGGAGCCCCCCAGTGCTTAGATCTGTGCATAGCCTGAGACTGAAGTCTTGGTGGTCTGCTGCTCCTGGGTTTGGACTGAGAAGGCCTGGAAGGGACTGGAAAGGACCAGTTTTTGAAAGCCAATGCCTACTGAATCTAGGTGGCTGTACTTGTAAGAAATCTTTAACAGTTTGCATAGATTTAGCTTTTCCCTCCATCCTTTTGAGGACATCTTCTGCTTTGTTGCCAAAAAGGTGCTCTTGGTTTAAGGATGCATCCAGTAATTTAGCTTTAACATTATCTGGCAAGTTTTGTTCCTTAAGCCAAGCATGCCTTCTAATTATAGACCCAGTAACAGCAGCCCTGCAAGATGCTTCTAAAGCATCAAAACCACATTGCAAAGTATGTTTACCTACTTGGTCAGCAGAATGCATTAACTCTTGTAAATCTTTTTGTTCAGCACAGTCAGAAATGAACATCATTTTCTGTTTAATTAATCCCATAATATGCTGCTGATACTTTAACATATGAAACTGGCAATTTAATGCCCTAATGGCCAAAGTAGCAGAAGTATATACCTTCTTACCCCATCTGTCTAAAGCTCTAGAATCCCTATCAGAAGGGGTAGGATTTTTGGCAGTTATAGCCTTAATGCCTTTTGGTCCTTGGGGAAATGGTCTCTAGATCCCCAGTAGGATTCTTGAATAAGAATTTGTGAGAGTCAGGTACTCTGTAGTACTTGTCAGGTTTCCTGGGAGCTTGAGGCAAAATGCCTGGGGTAAGGCTGGATTTCAAGAAAACATCATCTACAATCTCCAGAACAGGAGGGATAGCTAGAGGCCTGTGTTGAGGCAGGTTTAACAATTCCCTAAGTCTCTTTTTAGACTGTGAAAAGTCCTGGCTTTCCCAGCGGGAATGCTCCCTAAGGGTATGCAAGGTTTCACCAAAAGAAAAATTTTATGGAGGGGAAGCAGAGGGAATGGAATCCTCTGCATCAGAATCCTCATAAGTAGATAAGGGTAAATCCTGGTAGTCAGAAGGACTAGAGATATCAGATTCCTGATCAGAAGAATCAGAAAGAAAATCAGTTCTAGGTCTCAGAGGGGGAATGCTGGCTTCCCCTAATTAAGGTAATAAGGTCTTCAGCCATTCTAAACATTTGTTTTTGAGGCATATGGGCCTGAGAATGCATTTTGGTCATCGGTGTTCTAGGCTTAGTGCGAGCTTTAGGCCTGAGGAATTTGGTATTCTTAGCTTGAAATGAAGTCGTCGGTTTAATATGAAAAATGGTAGGTCTGAATACACCCTCGGAAGCCGGTGCCTGCACAGTGGCTCCGGACCCATCCAAGGTAGAGACATCCACAGGTTCCACAGTCGAAGAAGCATCTCACGGCATACTGGACTCCGAATGGGTCTCAGTAGAGGCCTGCGAATCTGTAGTAGCAGGTATCAGGGGCTGCGAAAGCACCTCACTGAGTACCGGCGGACTGGCAACTAGCTTAACAGTAGTGTCATTGGCAGTTTTTGGACCTAAGCAGTCTGTCTCTGTCTTTATCCTTGCATTTTTTTTGGGATCGGTAGTCGGATGGCTTAATGAAGCCATTTTGGAGTATGGAGATCGAGAACAAAAGTATTTAGCTACAACAATATCAAGACAACGAATAGTTCAGGCATTGAACAAGGCACAAAACTGACAGCGAGGGACATCCTGGTCAGGGCCTAAACAGGTGACACAGTAAGAATGAAAATCTCTATGAGGTATTTGCTTTCCACAGGCAAGACAATTGTTAATTTTTTCTGACATCGGTTAGAGCAAGAAAAAAGGATCCCCAACGGGGTACTTATCTTTTTGAAGACTTCAGGACTGAAACTCGAAAACGAAAATTTTAGGAGTCAGCCAACTGGCACTTGTGAACTACTTCTGCTTTGGGCACCGCACGGCAGGAAAGACTGGCATTCAGGCCGGCTGAGGGCTAACTGCAGGCAGATAACCCAAATGTGATGACTGCAACAGTGAAACACGAAGAACATCACTCCATTGTTTAGATCTCTGCATACCCCGAGACTGTAGTTTTGGTGGTCTGTTTCCCCTGGGTTTGGACTGAGAAGGCCTGAGAGGGACTGGAAAGGACCAGTTTTTTGAAGGCCAATGCCTACTGAATCTAGGTGGCTGCACCTGTAAGAAATCTTTGATAGTTTGCATAGATTTAGCTTTTTCTTCCACCTTTTTAAGCACTTCTTCTGCTTTTGTGCCAAACAAATGCTTCTGATTTACTGGAGCATATAAAAGAATACACAAAGATCAATGCACGTTAGGTTCAAGCAAGGCATACTTTATTACTTGCAGCAAGGAGACAAAGCATGTAGGTACAAGGTTTGTCTGATTTTCCATAGTTCAGCCTACAGTTTTTATACAGTTTTCTGCAAGTTCACAGAAAGATGCTATTATTAGATTTGCTGCTGACATGGTCAGATAATTGCTGTCTTGCAAAAACATATTTGAGAAAAACAACCTGGCCTTAGGCTTGTTTCAGCTTTCCTTAGTTTCTCACAATTCTTTTTCTAGTTCTGATATGATGCATTCAAGGTACAGTCCTGGCCTCAATACACATTCTACTGACCATGATGGATTTACAGACATTAATTGTTCTTCTTTCAGAGCTTCTAGCAGCTGCATATTTTCACACAGAATAAGCAGAATAAATGTATTAACTCCTTTTAACCCTTAATGCACTAAACCTGCATATTGCAGTTATATATTTCAGTACACTAAGCCTACATATTGCATTGCAGTTATACATTTTCCTAACAGAGCATCTAGTAATTTTGCTTTGACATGATCAGGCAAGACTTGTTCCTATAGCCAAGCATGCCTTCTCAGTACACACCTAGTGACAGCAACCCTGCAAGATGCTTCTACAGCATCAAACCAGCACTGCAAAGTATGTTTACTAACTTGGTTTGCAGAATGCATTAACTCTTGTAAATCTTTATTTTCTGCACAATCTGGAAGTAACACCATTTTTTGTTTAATTAGTTTCATAATATGTTGCTGGTACTTCAACATGTGAAACTGGCAATTCAAAGCCCTGATGGCAAGAGTTGCAGAGGTATATACCTTCTTACCTCATCTGTCTAAAGCTCTAGAATCCCTGTCTGAGGGGGTAGTGTTTTTGGCTGTAGTAGTCTTAATCCCTTTAGGTTCCTGGGAAATGGTCTCTGAATCCACAGTAGGATTCATAAAGAGAAATTTGTGAGAGTCAAGTACTCTGTAGTACCTGTCAGGTTTTCTAGGAGCTGGTGGTAAGGTGTCAGGAGTAAGACTGGACACCAAGAAGACATCATCTACAATATCCATTATGGGGTATAGCTAGAGGCCTGTGCTGAGGCAAATCTAAAAATTCCCCGAGTCTTTTTTTGGACAGAGGATAGTCCTGCCATTCCCAGTGGAAATGCTCTCTTAAGGTATGCAAGGTTTCACCAAAAGAAAAATCCTCTAGACAGGAGGCAGAGGGAATGGATTCCTCTGCATCTGAGTCCTCATAGGTAGATAAGGGTATGTCCTGGTAATCAGAAGGGTCAGAGTCACCAAACTCCTGGTCTGTAGAATCAGAAGGAAATTCAATTCTTTGTCTTTTGGCAGGGGAAGGCTGGCTTCCCCTAAGTAGAGTAATAAGGTCTTCAGCCATTCTAAGCATTTGTTTTTGTGGCATGCGAGCTTGAGCATGTTTATTTATTTATTTATTTTATTTTATTTTACATTTGTTGACCGGGCTAGTCTAGCTGGAGAAATTTCCATTTTCAGTAGAGGCCCGGGGAGAAAAGCTCCACAGAGTGAGATACATTCAGAGACAAAAAACAAAAATTATCATACAAAAATGTAATAACAATAATCATTATAATGAAAATATTAGAGTTAGTAATAGAGTTTGCAAGCAAAAATTAAAAATAAAAGATAGTAAACTCTTCAATGTAAATAAAAAACTACTACAAGAGTCAGTTACTAAAACACTCAATACAGTCGAATTCACAATTAACCAGTTGAAAATACTAATTGGATTAAAATAGAACAAAGGAGTGAGCGTATGGAGAATAAAGTGAAAAGAGAGTAAGGGGAAAAAGGTAGTAATAGAAAGTGGAGAAAATAAAAGAGCAAGTAATGCAGAATAACAGGTAGAGAAGTAGTGGGAGGAGAAAAGAAAGACAAATAGTACGAAGAGTAAAAAGGAGAAGAGAGATGGTTTTATTTAGGTAGTAATAGTGAAAGACTAATCAGGTTTATTACAGGAGCAAAGCCAGTGATTTTGGAAATGCACTTTAATATTTTATTTGAAAAGAGGCAATGAAGTTATCTTTGTTATGCTAGTGGGTAACAAATGCCATTTTGTCCCTATAGCATTGGTAAATAGAGAGTCACCAGCATTATTATTTGATTTGATTGAACTTGTCAGAAGTTTGCTGGAAGAGCGGAGAGAGTTGAGATTTTTATAAGGAATTATGAGTTGTGAGAGTATGGGGGTATTATCAGGTTGGTATTGTATTTTATGGGCAATACAGAGTTGATGGATTAAAAGATAGTTCTGAAACTCTGGCCAGCCTAGAAGTTTTAAGTTAAGACAGTGATGAGTTTTATAGGGATTACCAGTAGCAAAGCGGGCAATGTTATTATAACAGGTTGCCAGTTTGTTAAGGCTGTTTTTTTTTGAGGTTAGTGAAGATAGGCACAGCATATAGAAGAGTTGAAATAAGATGAGAGTGAGCAATCCTTGTTCTGGTAGATGGTGTAAGAAATGGTCTAATTCGATATAAGGATCCTATCTTTCTGTTAACTAGTTTTATGGAGTTGTTAATGTGTAGGTCGAATGAGAGATTATTGTCAATTGTAATACCTAACAATTTAGTTGATGTGTCGGGTAAGATAACAGTGGCGCTGTTTGAAGAGATGGAGAAATGTAAGGGGGAGGTTCTAGATGTGGGAGTAAAAAGAAGAAGTTTGGTTTTTTTGGCATTTAGTAAGAGGAAATGACTAGAGAACCATGTTTCTACTGTACTGAACACTTTTTGGGTGAGAGAGATAAGTTATGGGGTAGATGGAGCTGAGCAGATGAGTGTCGAGTCATCCGCATATTGAATGCAGGTTGCTTGAGGGATTATTGTTTGAAGATCATTAATGAAGAGGGAGAAGAGAAGTGGGCCAAGGATAGAGCCTTGAGGAATGCCAATGGAAACAGGCAAGAGAGAAGAGATGTGGTTATCTCAGAGAACAGCTTGTTTTCTGTTTGTGAGGTAAGATTTAAACCATTTAATGGCTGGGGCATCAAACGAGATGGATTCAAGAGTATTAAGTAATAAGGGGTGGTTTACCATATCAAATGCTTTGGAGAGGTCAATGAAGAGGGCAGAAGAGAGTAAGTTGTTGTTTCGGTTCTGGTTAATAGTATCTACAAAAGAAAGCAGGGCAGTGGTAGTACTGTGATGTGGTCTAAAGCCATGTTGGCAGTTTGCTATTATGTTATGCTTTGAGAGATATTGTACAAGTTGAAGGTGGATACACTTTTCCATAATCTTGGACAAAGGTGAGAGGAGAGCAATAGGCCTATAGTTGGAGTAGTCAGTTGAGTTTCCACCTTTGTGAAGTGGGATTATATGAGATACCTTCCAAACTTCAGGGATGATTCCTTCTTTAATTGTACTATTTATAAGAATAGATATAGGATATGCAATAACCTTAGCAGCCTTTTGAAGAAAAAGGGAAGGGAGCTTATCAGCAGAGGGGTGCATGGTTTTAGTTTGAGAAGAAGTCTGTGAATGCGATGTAGAGATAGGTTGTAGTGAAAAGTTAAAGGAGGAGTTTGTTAGGTTACTTAGTGGACAGAAGTTGTTGGCATTAAGTTGTTTAGCTAGTGCTTGAATAGTTTCTGTGAAGAATGAGTTAAGAGCATCTGCAGTCTGTTGTGGGGTATCAGGGTCTGCATTTAGTGGGGAAGGTGTTTTGGAAGTTCCTGGGGAGAGGAGTTTATTGATTGAGGACCAGAATAGTTTAGAATTATTAAGATGGGTTTGTTGTAGTTCAATATAGAATTTATTTTTGTCAGCTATAACTGCTTTTTTATAGATTTCTATGCTGTCGGAAGAGTAGGAGATCTGTATTATTTCTGTGGGATTTCCAGCTAGCCCAGACTTTATTCCTAGTGAGAATAAGCTTTTTGGTTTCATGGGAGAGCCAAGGGGCTGTATTGGATTTCATTCTAATAGTACGTTCCGGTGCATGTGTGTCAAGAATGGATAAAAATATTTTGTTAAAATGTAGTACTGCATTTTCAAGAGGGAGTGTTTTTAAGGGGTTCCAGTTACATGCACTGCGTTCAGCTTGAAATAGGTCAGGATTAAAATGTTTGATGGTACATATTTTTCTAGTAATGTGGGGATTTGGACAGTCAGTTTTTTCTCTTGTTATAAAAGTTAAAGAGTGGTCACTAACATCGTCTGGCAAGGTTCCTACTTTGTAATCAGTTTTTAGTCTGTTTATAAGTATCCAGTCTAAAATGCTTTCTCTATTAGTATGTTTATTGAGCCTAGTAGTCAAGGTAATGGTTTGGGTGAAACCGTGAAGGTTAATATGAGATTAAGGATTTTCTGCATTAATGCTATTCCAGTCTATGTTCAGGTCTCCTAGTATGATGGTTTCCTGTGGATAAGTAGCTGATACGCAACTAAGATAATCTTCAAGTATTGGTATATTGTTACCAGGAGGCAGGTACATACAGATGATATATATGGATTTTTTGGAATTTAATTGGAGTTTGATAATGATGACTTCTATTTTGCTATCTTGAGATGGTAAGGGTGGAAAGGTAGTGATATTCAGATGTTTTTTAAAAAGAATAGCAACACCACCACCTTTTCTTTTGGGACAGTCGAGTCTTACTATGTTATAGCCTTGGGGAATAATCTCAGTGTCTTTAGTGCTAGGTTTTAGCCAGGTCTCTGAGAGGCATAGAATATCAAATGAGTGTGTGTGAAGGAGGGCATGTAGGTATGGTACTTTGTTGTTTAAGCTTTGGGTATTAAGATGCCCAATTAAGAAGCTATTATTGGTTCTAGGCATAGATACTGTGGGGGAAGAGAGAGAAGGGCCAGGGTTAGGGTGGATATCACCATCTTGAAGGGTAGGATTACTACATTTGATTACCAGGTAGAGCCTTTGTAAGGTTAGAATTTTATTTTTGTTATAAGTTGTTATGACATAGTTGAGATGTCTAAGTCTGTGAAATTTAGGTAGTTGATAATTGGGGGTAGATGAAGTAAAAGGATAAGAAATAAGTGGAATGATAAATGCTGAGGTGTGTTTATGTAGAAGGAGGGATTGAGCATCAAGTGATATCTCGTAAGAGGATGGGAGATAGACTGAGCATAGGGTAGAGAGTAGCAGGAATGAGAGTAAATGCTGGCTTGGCAGGTAGGGAGCCATGGTAAGATGAGTATGAGAAGTTAGAGAAGGCTATAGAGTGTATGAGAGGCAAGATGTAGAAGGGGTATTCTACTGTTGAGTAGATATAAAGATATAATAGGAATAGGCAAAGAGTGGATAGTAAAGTGGTAAAGGTTAAAGTGGGATAGTTAAGTAAAAGCTGTAGAGAGGAGGAGTGGGAAAAATATAGTGGGAGTGTGTAGTATAGGTGGGGTGTGTGTGGATGGAAGGAAGTTTGAGCGGGAAGGAGAAGGATTGGATGGGAGGGATAGGGGAGTGGCTAATAGCACTATAAGGTTAGCACCCCTGGGGGTGGGTGGGAATTGGGGGTAGGGAGGGGAGCGGAGTGAGCCCGCAGGGCGAACAGAGCGGGTAGACACAACAGGAGGTGGAGAGAGGAGACAATCAGAAATGCAGGTAGGTACGGCAGGAGCAGAAAGTATATGGAATGAAGGGTAAGAAAGGAGACCAAAGTAGACCAGTGGAATAGGAATAGGTATGCAGGAGTAGGTAGAAAACAAACAGTAGGAGGTAAGGAAGAGAGGGGTGAGGTGGAGCTGAGAAGTCAGGCAGGGTACTGGAGCAGTACCAGCACTATTAGCAGGGAGATAGGCAGACTGTAAGATAGAATATGGAGCTTAAAGGAGATAGGAAATTTAACAATAACTTTAAGGGCTGATTCTAGGCATGAGAAGTAGCGATGAAGAAAGAGAGTGAGGAGAGCGCCACCTGGTGGCTAGGGCAGGTAAAGAGAGGGAAAAGTCACAAGAAAAAAGAGAGTAGTGTAGAGGCAGGAGAAGGCAAGAGTAAGGGGGTAGGGGAGGATATGAGAAGGAGAGGTACTGGCTGCTAGGCACACAAGCACAGGGAACTAGTGGACTCTATAGGTTGACTTGAGCAGAGGCTAATAAATCATCAGTGCAAAGCCCATAACCTACTTTCAGTTCCTTGAATGAGGAGTAAATAAGGGAGGCAGATAGTCTTTCAGTTACTGTAGGCAAGGCAGGAATCGTCCGACACCAGTAGGGCGTGAGGCAGGTCAATATTCAGAAGGGATTGAGCTAAAAAATTTCTAGGGGGAAGGGAAGACGGGCAGGGAGGAAGAAAAAAATAACAGAGTTAGCATTGGTATTAGAGTGAATGTGTATAGTGAAAACAAGTAACAAGGAAAATCAAAGGTAAAACAGCAGAATAAACTTGCAATCTAACACAAATCAATAATGCTTGACTGATACAAAAGGTCACATGGGCAAAAAAAGCTAACATAGAAATGACTCTATCACTCTAGCATTCATATCTAATTAACAGACTCTAAAGACTCGGTATTGTATGTAACAACGCTCATAAGAACAGGCAGGTAATAGCAGGTATATAATACATTGTATCCAATTCACTTCAGAGATAAAGAGGTAATAAGTGTTATAGGACTTATGGGCAATATAATGTAAGCCTGGTCAGTTTCGCTATAGGTAGGTCAGCCTCGCTAGAGGTACATGTACTATAAGCTACTGCGTTAGCTGTAAGGGGTAAACCAGAGCATTAAGCACAATGTACTGTTTAAAGTAACTGCAGGGGTTTTAACAGAGGTATTCCGGAGAGGACACCGCTTAAATTAGTGAACGCTGACTCGCAAGGAGCATTTAGCGTTTTCACACAGCAAGGTTTACTAAGAGCCTTAAAAGAAAAAAAATGGCAGAATGGCTAGTAAAACACATAAAACAAGGTTAGCGACAGAGGCGCCTTTAGCAACATGCCATTAGTGCAAGGTCATTTAATAAGTTGAATGGCAGTTAGCGTTTTTGCAATATCAAACACGCCAGGTGTAGATGTAGAAGCACCACGTGGGTGGTGCAGGTAGGTAGTAAAAGGCTGTAACTACTAAAAGTCGGAATAGCTCTATAGCCATATAAGGATTAGACCCAGACAGTACGCTTAACCATATGGTCACCCTTAGCATTATAAAGAATGCAGGAGAAACCCAGATGGCAGTTAGCGTGTGCCAGTTGTAGATATAGAGAGCACCACGTGGATGGCGCAGGTAGGTAGTAAAAGGCTGTAACCATAAAATAGTGCTTTGAATGTCGGTTTTCTAGGCAAAGTGCGAACTCTGAGCCTGAGAAACTTGGTAGTTTTAGTTGGAAATGAATTTGTCGGTTTAATATTAATATCGGTAGATCGGAATACAACCTTAGAAGCCGGTGCCTGCACAGCAGCTCCGGACCACTCCAAGGTAGAGACCTCCGCAGGTTCCATAGTCAAAGAAGCATCTTCCCACCCGACTGGGTCTCAGACACCAAGAAGACATCATCTACAATATCCAGGACAGGGAGTATAGCTAGAGGCCTGTGCTGAGGCAAATCTAAGGGTATTAACTCCTTTTAACCCTTAATGCACTAAACCTGCATATTGCAGTTATATATTTCAGTACACTAAGCCTACATATTGCATTGCCGTTATACATTTTCCTAACAGAGCATCTAGTAATTTTCCTTTGACATGATCAGGCAAGACTTGTACCTATAGCCAAGCATGCCTTCTCAGTACAGACCTAGTGACAGCAACCCTGCAAGATGCTTCTACAGCATCAAACCAGCACTGCAAAGTATGTTTACTAACTTGGTTTGCAGAATGCATTAACTCTTGTAAATCTTTATTTTCTGCACAATCTGGAAGTAACACCATTTTTTGTTTAATTAGTTTCATAATATGTTGCTGGTACTTCAACATGTGAAACTGGCAATTCAAAGCCCTGATGGCAAGAGTTGCAGAGGTATATACCTTCTTACCTCATCTGTCTAAAGCTCTAGAATCCCTGTCTGAGGGGGTAGGGTTTTTGGCTGTAGTAGTCTTAATCCCTTTAGGTTCCTGGGAAATGGTCTCTGAATCCGCAGTAGGATTCATAAAGAGAAATTTGTGAGAGTCAAATACTCTGTAGTACCTGTCAGGTTTTCTAGGAGCTGGTGGTAAGGTGTCAGGAGTAAGACTGGACACCAAGAAGACATCATCTACAATATCCAGGACGGGGTATAGCTAGAGGCCTGTGCTGAGGCAAATCTAAAAATTCCCTGAGTCTTTTTTTGGACAGAGGATAGTCCTGCCATTCCCAGTGGAAATGCTCTCTTAAGGTATGCAAGGTTTCACCAAAAGAAAAATCCTCTAGACAGGAGGCAGAGGGAATGGATTCCTCTGCATCTGAGTCCTCATAGGTAGATAAGGGTATGTCCTGGTAATCAGAAGGGTCAGAGTCACCAAACTCCTGGTCTGTAGAATCAGAAGGAAATTCAATTCTTTGTCTTTTGGCAGGGGAAGGCTGGCTTCCCCTAAGTAGAGTAATAAGGTCTTCAGCCATTCTAAGCATTTGTTTTTGTGGCATGCGAGCTTGAGCATGTGCTTTGAATGTCGGTTTTCTAGGCAAAGTGCGAACTCTGAGCCTGAGAAACTCAGTAGATGTAGTTGGAAATGAAGTTGTCGGTTTAATATTAATATCAGTAGATCGGAATACAACCTTAGAAGCCGGTGCCTGCACAGCAGCTCCAGACCACTCCAAGGTAGAGACCTCCAAGGTAGAGACCTCCGCAGGTTCCATAGTCAAAGAAGCATCTTCCCACCCGAATGGGTCTCAGACACCAAGAAGACATCATCTACAATATCCATTATGGGGTATAGCTAGAGGCCTGTGCTGAGGCAAATCTAAAAATTCCCCGAGTCTTTTTTGGACAGAGGATAGTCCTGCCATTCCCAGTGGAAATGCTCTCTTAAGGTATGCAAGGTTTCACCAAAAGAAAAATCCTCTAGAGGGGAGGCAGAGGGAATGGATTCCTCTGCATCTAAGTCCTCATAGGTAGATAAGGGTATGTCCTGGTAATCAGAAGGGTCAGTCACCAGACTCCTGGTCTGTAGAATCAGAAGGAAATTAAATTCTTTGTCTTTTGGCAGGGGAAGGCTGGCTTCCCCTAATTAGAGTAATAAGATCTTCAACCATATTAAGCATTTGTTTTTGTGGCATGCGAGCTTGAGCATGCACTTTGAATGTCAGTTTTCTAGGCAAAGTGCGAACTCTAAGCCTGAGAAACTCGGTAGTTTTAGTTGGAAATGAAGTTGTCTGTTTAATATCAATATCGGTAGATCGGAATACAACCTTAGAATCCGGTGCCTGCACAGCAGCTCCGGACCACTCCAAGGTAGAGACTTCCGCAGGTTCCATAGTCGAAGAAGCATCTTCCTGCATACTGGACTCTGAATGGCCTGCGAATCTGTAAAGGGGGGCATCAGGGGCTGCAAAGGCACCTCATTGAGTACCGGCGAATTGGCGACTAGCTTAGCGGAAGCGTTGTTGGCAGTTCTTGAACTATGCGGTCTGTCTCTGTCTTTGCGCTTTTTCAGAAGATCGGAGTCGGATGGCTTACCAAAGCCATTTCAGAATATGGAGAATGAGAGCGAAAGAATTTAGCTCCAAAAATAGCCTGACAACAAATGGTTCAGGAATTAAACAAGGCATAAAACTGACAGAGAGGCACATCGTGGTCTGGGTCTAAACAGGTGATGCAGTAAGAATGAAAATCTCTGTGCGATATTTGCTTTCCACAGGCAAGACAATTGTTAATTTTTTCTGATATTAGTTAGAGCAAGAAAAAAGAATCCCCAACGGGGTACTTTACTTTAGAAAACTTCAGGTCTGAAACTCAAAAAAATGAAAATTTCAGGTAGTGGCCAACCACCACTTGCGAACTGCTTCTGTTTCAGACTCCGTCTCGGCAAGAAAGACTGATGTAATGGCATTGGCTGCATGTTTTATACCCCTGACGACCTGACGTCATGGAAGAGGCGACAGCAACCGACGCAGAAATCCCAAGACTCTTGTATTCGTGTCGACTGAGGGCTACCTGCAGGCAGATAACCCAGGTGTGATGACTGCAATGGTGAAACACAAAGAACATTCAGGGGGCTGGAGGGAGGGAATCCAGGATTGCAACAGTGAATACGCTCGAACATCTACATTTATGGTAAGTGTACACAACTGTACTATGTTCTTCCTGTTTCACTGTTGCAGTCATCACACTTGGGTTGATTCCCAAAGCTGAGGAAGGGTGGATTTAGTCAAGAAGTGTTAGGGCTGGCTAGTAGGACTTGCAAGACTGCTGTAGCAAATCCAGCCCTGGATTTGGAAAAGATAGGTAAGTGGTAATGCTTGGTGAAGGTGTGTACAGAACTCCAGGTTGCAGCTTCCAGAATACCTCCGGTAGGGACTCCTCTGGGAAATGCTGTAGAGGTGGAAGTACCCCTAGTGGAATGTGTTCTGACCCCCTGTGAGGTAGGTTTTCCATGGTGCTTGTAGCAGAAATGGATGCAGTGTGCTATCCATTTGGAAATGATTTGTTTAGAAATGGCCTTACCCTCTGCCCCTGTAGTAAAGCTGACTAGCAGCTGGTCAGACTTTTTGAAAGGCTTAGTCCTATCAAGGTAGAACCTGAGCTGTCTGTGCATGACCAAAGAGTGCAGGATCCTTTCTCCTTTATTCTGAGGGTCAGGGAAGAAGGTTGGCAAATGGATGGATTGGGTTAAAGCCACACTGGACGCAACTTTAAGCATAAAGGATGGGTTAGCCTGAGGGAAACCCTGTCAGCTTGGAAAATAATGAAGAGTTCCACAGCCATTAGTGCCTGTAACTCAGGCAGTCTTCTAGCTGAAGTTATGGCTAAAAGCAAGGCTGTTCTCCAAGAGAGGAATTTTAACTCTGCTGAAGCAGCAAGTTCAAAAGGGGGAAGCATGAGCTTTTCCAGTACAAAGTTAAGGTCCCAAGCAGGGGTGGGTGCTCTCCTTGGGGGCCTTAAGTTGTTAGCCCCTCTCAGGAACTGTTTGATGAGAGGGTGAGAAAATAGAGGTGGCTCAGTATTATAATGAGCTGAAATGGCAGAGGCATGAATCTTAATGGAGGAGAAGGATAGGCCTCTGTGGAGTAGCTCTGTTAGGTAATCCGGGTTTAGAAGTAAGGAGGGCACTGCTGTGTCCATTCCTTTAGACTGAATGAAAGAACAATATCTTTTCCACTTTTCAGCATATGATTTCCTAGTACTAGGCCTTCTGGCTTCAAGAATGATTTCCAGCACCTGTTTGCTGAGGGTTTCTGGTGGGGTATTCAAGGGATAAGCCAGGCCGCAAGGTTTAGGTTTTGCAAATGTGGATGCAAAATCTGTCCATCCTATGGAGACAGCAGGGTACGGGTCTGGTGTAGGTGTCAGGGTGGCACCATCGTCAGGCTGCACAGGAGTGGGTACCAGTGCTGGTGTGGCCAGTCTGGGGCAATCAGAATTGCCCTTGGCCTGTCTTGTTTTATCTTGAATAGTACTCTTGAGAGAAAGGGCAGAGGGGGAAAGGCATAAATTGAGAGGTTTTCCCATTGAAAGGAAAGGGCATCCACCTTCCAGACCCTGCTGTGAAGGTTCCTGGATCAGTATATGCTTAACTGGTGGTTCTCGGGGAGGCAAAGATATCCACATCTGGTGTCCCCCACCTCTGGATCAGAAGGTAGAAGGTGTTGGGCTCTGATTTCCACTCATGTGGGTCTAGGAGATTTCTGCTTACGTCATCTGCCAGTGAATTTTGTTTGCCTGGCAGGAATTGAGCTTGTAGATGGACTTGGTTGCTCAAGGTTGTGTTCCACAGGGCCAGGGCTAACCTGCAGAGTGGGTAAGAATGGGTTCCCTGCTGCTTGTTTATGTACCACATAACTGTGGTGTTGTCTGCTTTTATCAGCAGTTGTCCTGGAAGGATTAGGTATCTGAAAGCTGTCAGAGCATTCTGTACAGCTAGCATCTCTTTTTGATTGATTTGCAGGAGAATTTGCCTTGGGCTGCATTGGCCCTGAATGCATTTGCCTGCCATGTGAGCCCCCCCATGCATAGTCTGATGCATCTGTTGTCAGGGATTGGGCGGCATGCGGTTGAGTGAAATGCCGTGCCTTGTTGTGGTTGAATTCTTCTGCCCACCAAAGGAACTCTGCCCTTAGACAAGGTATGATAGGAATGACTGTTTTCAGGTCCTGAGAATGCTGGCACCAAAGACTTTTTAAGTACCATTGAAGTTTCGTCATATGCAGTCTTGCATATGGAATTAGCAGAATACATGAGTTCATGAACCCTAGGACTTGCAGTATTTTTCTTGTAGATAGCTGTATTCTGGTGGCCATTTGTTTGAAGTAGTCTGTCAGATAGACCTGTTTTTCTGAAGTGAGAAATGCCATCTGGGAAATTGTGTCCAAGCTTGCTCCCAGGAATACAATCTTTTGACTGGGTACCAGTTGTGATTTATTTTCATTGATGGTGTACCCCAATGAAGTGAGAAGACTTTTTACAAGTGCCAGGTGCTGAAGCAGCAATTCCTGACTGTCTGCCTGAATCAGGCAGTCATCCAAGTACAGGTAAATTTGGATATTTCTCTGCCTGCAGTATGCAATGGCTGGAGCCAGGTATTTTGTGAATACTCTGGGCACAGTAGATAAGCCAAAGGGAAGTGCAGAGAACTGATAGTGCATAGATCCTGGCCTGAAACTTAGATATTTCCTGCATGACTCCCTTATGGGGATGTGCAGACAGGCTTCTTTTAAGTCTAGAGTGACTAACCAGGCATCCTTAGTTAGCATAGGGAGAAGCTGTTGCAGGGTAAGCATCTTGAATTTTTGGACCACCAGAAAGGTGTTGAGAATTGAAAGATCCACGGTTGGGCACCAACAGCCCTCTTTTCTGGGTACCAGGAAAAGTCTGGCATAGAAACCCTGACTCATTTGTTCTAATGGAACAGGCTGAATAGCTCTGATATTGAGCAGGGAAAGTACTTGCTTTTGAGCCTCTGCCCACTGGTTTGGAGAAAGGTCTGGAAACTCACTTGGGGTTGACAGTAAATGGAAGTAGAATTTATACCCCTGGGATACAATGTTGAGGATCCATTTGTCCTGAATGATGGACATCCAGATTTTTGCATGAAGGGCAAGTTTTCCTCCTAGGGGTACAAGCACTTGGGCAGGGTTGGGAAGTAGATTTGAGAAGTCATTGAGAACTTTTTCCGTAGGGGGGTGGCTTACCACTCCATTGCTTAGATCTCTGCATACCCTGAGACTGTAGTCTGGGTGGCCTGTTTCCCCTGGGTCTGGTCTGGGAAGGCCTGGAAGGGGCTTGAAAGGACCAGTGTTTTGAAGGGAAATGCCTACTGAAGCTAGGTGGTTTTACTTGCAAGAATTATTTTACAGTTTGCATAGATTTAGCTTTTTCTTCCATTTTTTTAAGAACTTCTTTTGCTTTGGAGCCAAACAAACAGTCCTTATTTAAAGGACCATCTAGTAATTTGGATTTGACATGATCTGGCAAGGTTTGCTCCTTCAGCCAAGCATATCTTCTCAGTACAGAACCAGTGACTGCAGCCCTGCAAGATGCTTCTAGGGCAACAAAACCACACTGCAAGGTATGCTTACTAATTTGGTTTGCAGAATGCATTAGCTCTTGTAAATCTTTATTTTCTGCACAATCTGGAAATACTACCATTTTTTGTTTAATTAGTTCCATAATATGTTGCTGGTACTTCAGCATGTGAAACTGGCAATTCAATGCCCTGTTAGCAGTAGTTGCAGAGGTATATACCTTCTTACCCCATCTGTCTAAAGCTCTGCATTCCGGTCCAAAGAGGTAGGATTTTTGGCTGTAATAGCCTTAATACCTTTAGGGCCCTGGGAAATGATCTCTGGATCAGCAGTAGGATTCTTGAAAAGAAATTTGTGGGAATCAGGTACTCTGTAGTACCTGTCAAGTTTTCTAGGGGCCGGGGATAATGTGTCTAGCGTAAGACTGGATTCCATAAAAACATCATCTACAACATCCAGGACAAGGGATATAGCTAGAGGCCTGTGCTGAGGCAACTCTAAAAATTCTCTGAGTCTCCTTTTGGACTGAGAATAGTCTTGGCATCCCCAGTGGAAATGCGCTCTTAAAGTATGCAAGGTTTCACCAAAAAATAAACCTCTGGAGGGGAGGCAGAGGGAATGGATTCCTCTGCATCTGAATCCTCATAGGCGGATAAGGGCATGTTTTGATAATCAGAAGGGCCATAGTCATCGGACTCCTGGTCTGTAGAATCAGAAGTAACTCAATTCTTTGTCTGTTAGCAGGGGAAGGCTGGCTTCACCTAACTAGCGTAATAAGGTCTTCAGCCATTCTAAGCATTTGTTTTTGTGGCATGGGAGCTTGAGCATGCACTTTGGTCGTCGGTTTTCTAGGCGTAGTGCATACTCTGGGCCAAGAAACTTGGTAGTTTTGGCTAAAAAAAGAAGTTGGTTTGATTCAAACATCGGTAGGATGGAATACACCCTCAGAAGCTGGTGCCTTCACAGTGGCTCCGGACCCATCCAAGGTAGAGACATCCATTGGTTCCATAGTCAAAGAAGCATCTTGTGGCATACCGGACTCTGAATGGGTCTTAGCAGAGGCCTGCAAATCCATAGAAGTGGGCATCAGGGGCTGCAAAGGCGCCTCCCTGAGTACTGGTAGACTGGCAACTAGCTTAACAGAAGCATCGTCAGCAGTTTTTGACCTATGCAGTCTGTCTCTGTCTTTATCCTTACTTTTTTTGGAAGATTGGCAGTCGGATGGCTTACCAAAGCCATTTCGGAATATGGAGAATGAGAGAAAAAGACCTTATTGACAAAGATAGCCCGACAATGAATGGTTCGGGCATTAAACAAGGCACAAAACTGACAGCAAGGGACATCGTGGTCTGGGCCTAAACAGGTGATGCAGTAAGAATGAAAATGTCTGAGAGGTATTTGCTTTTCACAGGCAAGACAATTGTTAACTTTTTCTGACATCGGTTAGAGCAAAAAGAAAGGATCCCCATTGGAGTAATTAGCTTTAGAAAACTTCAGGATTAGCAACTTGAAAATGAAAATTTCAGGTAGCAGCCGACCGGCACTTGTGAACTGCTTTTGCTTTGGGCTCCTCCTCGGCAAGAAAGACTGATGTAATGGCATCGGCTGCCTGTTTTATACCCCTGACGACATGATGTCATGGAAGAAGTGACAGCATCTGATGCAGAAATCCCAAGACTCTGGTATTCGGGCCGACTGAGGGCTATCTGCAAGCAGATAACCCAAGTGTGATGACTGCAACAGTAAAACATGAAGAACATCTAATAATACATAGATCCTGCCCTGAAACGTAGGTACTTCCTGAATGACTCCCTTATGGGGATGTGCAGATAGGCTTCTTTTAAGTCTAGGGTGACTAATGAAGACTTCAGGTTTGAAACTCGAAAAATGAAAATTTCAGGTAGCTGCCGACCTGCACTTGTGAATTGCTTCTGCTTTGGGCTCCAGTGCAGCAAGAAAAGCTGATGTAATGGCATTGTCTGCATGTTTTATACCCCTGACAACCTGACATCATGGATGAGGCGACAGCATCCGATGCAGAAATCTCAAGACTCTGGTATTCGGGCCGACTGAGGGCTACCTGCAGGCAGATAACCCCAGGTGTGATGACTGCAACAGTGAAACATGAAGAACATCCAGGCATCCTTGGCTAGCATAGGAAGAAGCTGTTGCAGGGTAAGCATTTTGAATTTTGGTACCACCAGGAAGGTGTTAAGTACTTGGCTTTGAGCCTCTGCCCACTGGTTTGGAAGAAGGTCTGGAAACCCGTTTGGGGTTGGCAGTGAGTGGAAATAAAATTTGTACCCTCGGGATACAATGTTGAGGACCCATCGGTCCTGTGTGATGGACATCCAGTTTCTTGCATGAAGGGCAAGTTTTCCTCCTAGGGGCACAAGCAATTGGGCAGGGCTGTGAAGTGGAGTAAAGAAGTCATTGTGAGTTTTTCCATAAGGAGGTGGCTTACCACTCCCTGCTTTAGGGGTGGGGGCACTCCATTGCTTAGATCTCTGCACACCCTGAGACTGTCGTCTAGATGGTCTGTTACCCCTGGGTATGGTTTGAGAAGGCCTGGAGGGGGCTGGAAAGGACCAGTGTTTGGAAGGGCAATGCCTACTGAATCTAGGGGGTTGCACTTGTAAGAATTCTTTAATAGTCTGCATAGACTTGTCTATTTCTTCCATCTTTTTAATAACCTCTTCTGTTTTGGTGCCAAACAAACTGTCCTTATTCAAAGGAGCATCTAGAACTTTGATTTGATATGGTCTGGCAAGGTCTGCTCCTTGAGCCAAGCATGTTTTCACAGTACAGAGCCAGTGACTGCTGTCCGGCAAGATACTTCTAAGGCGTCAAAAAGTACAGTTCATATGTTCATAGTTAGGTACCAGGCTATCGGCCCAAGGGCCTACATAAGCCTAGCCAGCAAGGTTCCATAGCTTACGCCACCCAAGAAAGTTATTTTCCTGTGACACTGTCCAGGAGAGACACAGAAATGATCCCCGGGGTGTATTTCCTATTTCCCATCCACTCATCAAGATTTTTCTTGAAGATTGCTAATGAAGAACTTTGCTTGACATAGATGGGTAGCTTGTTCCAGAGTATAGGAAGTCTCTGGGACAGGAATCTATCCCTCCAGCATGTCCTGTTTATTGTGGTGACATGGTTTAGTTCCCTAGAGCATGTAGCTCAGAGGGATTGGGATTTAGGTGTAGCATGTCCAACAGCTCTGGGTTTGACATAGCTTTATATGTTAGGCAGAGATCACCTTGGAGTAGGCAATATGTTATGGAGTAAAGCTGGAGTTTTTTGAGGCGATCAATGTAGGGCATTTGTTTGAGGCCAGTAATCCCCTTTGTGAGGTACTTCTGTGGCCTTCCCAGTTACTGCAGATGTCTTGTGAGGTACATTCCAAAAGGGGCGTTGTACTCTATAATGGGTCAAATGAGTGACGAGTAAAGGGGAACAATGATCTATTTTTTCCTGGATTAGAACCCTTTTATGATGAGGTGTGCCATGTAGAAAGACTTCCTGACTACTGTGGTGATATGACTATCAAAGGAGAGACTACTGTCCACCTGGGTCCCAAGGTCTCTTATCACGCATTTGGTGTTAAGTAGATTGCTGCCTATGTGGTAGTTCGTGGGTACAGAGTTTCTACCAAAGGGGATGACTGCACCTTTTGGCATTGAGCTTGAGGCCATGGCTCTGACACCAGGCATCTGTCTCAGTGAGGCCCTTCTGTAGGATGTCCACATCATTTGGGGACTTGACTATGGCTCCTAGTTTGCAGTCATCTGCGAACTTCATTAGCCAGAGGCCTTCTGTGTTAGCCTGTACTTCAGAGAAGTAGATACCAAACAGGAGAGGTCCCAGGACGGAACCCTGTGGTACTCCACTTGTCACTGCTTTGAGGTCAGATTTGGAGTCTGCAACTTTTACAGTGTGGGTTCTGTCAGTGAGCCAGTTGGCAACCCATCTTGTGACATAGGGATTTATACCTAGTTTAGTGAGTTTGGCTATAATTCCAGAATGGGGGATGGTGTCAAAAGCCTTGGTGAGGCCAAGATAGGCTGTGTGAACCACCTTACCCTCATCCATGGCTTTGGTGACTGCCTGAAAGAAGTCGATCAGGTTCAGGAGGCATGATCTGCCTTTCACAAACCCGAACTGGGTGGGATCCAGAGTTTGGAGGTTACCAATGTCTTTGTTTATGAGTTCCATGATGATACGTTCCATGGCCTTGCAGACCAGGCTCATCAGGCTAATAGGTCGATAGTTCCCAGGATCAGTGGTGGCTCCCCCTTTGTGGTGTGGGATAACTGTTGCTGTGTGCCATTCAATGGGCCAAAGCCTGATGCGAGGCTATTATTGAACATGGTGCTTAAGTGGGGAGCCAGTTCATTCTGAAGTTCGTGTAAAACGCAACCTGGGATGTTGTCCGGTCCTATGGATGCTGTATTTTTGGCTTTAGAGACTGCAGCTTTTAGCTGCATAGTTGTGATTACAGGGACTCTGCATTCTTCCTGTATAGATATGGGCCCTTTAGGGGGTGAGAGGGGGTAAAGTTAGCACTGAACCTATCTACCAGGAAGTTGGCAATATCAGTTGGTTCTGTAATTTTTGTGCCTTTGTACTGTAACTCAGAGCAGATCTGGGTGTTGCCATCTAGATTCTTGACATACCTATAGAATGCTTTGTGGTTGTCCTTGGATTTAGTGGCAATTTTGTTTTCGTAGCTAGCTTTGGAGGATCTTATAAGGGATCTCAGCTTCTTACTGAGGCTGACTAGGGAGCTCCTCCACTCATGGGATTTTACTCTCTTTTGCAACAGTTTCTTCCTTATGTTGTACAGTTTGTTTATGGCAGGGGACCACCAGATTGGCTTCCTTTTTTGGAGGATAGTGTCTTGGTTCTGTTTGGGATAGCACGATCCATACACTCATGTAAGTGCTTATAGAGTGCATTTGTGTAAGATTCAGCAGTTGTAACTGTACTGTCCATCTGCATGGGTGTCATGAAGTTCACCACTTCTGTCTTAAGAAGCATGAAGTCGGCTTTGGAGAATTCTTTTACTATGGTTTCCTTAATGGGTTGTGGGATGTGGATATCAAGGGTGATAAGCTTATGGTCAGATCGGACCAACGAGGAGTTGACTTCAGGTGTGAAACACCGGACACTCATGTTGGTAATGACTAGGTCTAGGATATTGTTGCCCCTGGTGGGGGTGTGGATAAGTTGTTCTAGGGCATTGCAGTTTATGAATTCCAGAAAGCGTTGAGCTAAGGAGTTGGTACACGAGTAGTTTTCCCAGTTAATGGTGGGGTAGCTGAAGTCGCCCATTATTAGGGTGTTTGGCTGAACACTTGCCATAAATATAGATGTGAGAGTGTATTCACTGTTGCAGTCATTACATTTGGGTAATTTGCTGGCAGGTTGCCCTCAGTTGGCCTGATTAACAAAGTCTTGGGTCCTGCATCGGATGCTGTCCCTTCTTCCATGATGTCAGGTCGTTAGGGGTATAAAACATGCAGCCAACGCCATTACATCAGTTTTTCTTGCCCCAGATGTCAGGTGCCCCCCAAATGGGGAGCAAATAAAATTAAAAACACAAAATTATACCTCCAGCCAAAAGCAAATACACCAAAAAGGCTTTTAAGCATAGTAATAGAAAGTAGAGGTATAGTAAGAGAAAAAACAGGGGCTGGAGGGAGGGTAACCAGGACTACAACAGTGAATATACTCAAACATCTACATTTATGGTAAGTGTACACAACTGAACTGTGTTCTTCATGTCTCACTGTTGCAGTCATTACATTTGGGTAGATTACCAAAGCTATGGTTGGGAGGTTGGATTTATACAGCATTAGGACCAGCTATAAGGCCCTGCAAGACAGCAGTGGCAAAGCCAGCTCTGGATTTAGAGAAAATTGGTAAATGATAATGCTTGGTGAAAGTATGTACTGAACTCCAGGTAGCAGCTTCTAGAATATCCCTGGTAGGAACACCTCTGAGAAAGGCTGCAGAAGTAGATGCAGCCCTGGTGGAATGAGATCTGATCCCCTGGGGAATAGGTTTTCCATGGTGCTTATAGCAGAAATGAATGCAATGGCTTATCCATTTAGAAATGGTTTGTTTTGAAATAGCCTTCCCCTCTGCCCCAGCAGCAAATGACATTAGTAATTGGTCAGATTTTCTTCGAAATTTACTTCTGTCCAAGTAGAATCTAAGTTGTCTGTGCACGTCCAAGGAATGAAGAATCCGCTCCCCTTTGTTCTGTGGATTAGGATAGAAGGTTGGCAAATGAATGGACTGATTAAGAGCCACACTGGAAACCACCTTGGGCATGAAGGATGGATTGGTCCTCAGGATACCCTGTCTGCATGAAAGATGATGAAAGGCTCCACTGCCATAAAGGCCTGTAATTCAGATATCCTTCTAGCTGAAGTAATTGCTAAGAGGCAGGCTGTTTTCCAAGAAAGAAACTTTAAGTCTGCAGTAGCAGCTGGCTCGAAAGGAGGTAAAGTGAGCTTTTCCAAAACAAAGTTAAGGTCCCAGGCAGGGGTTGTAGCTCTACTGGGTGGTCTCAAGTTCTTTGCCCCTCTGAGATACTGTTTGAGCAGAGGATGAGAAAAAAGGGGTGGTTCTGTGTTATAGTGAGCTAAAACAGCTGAAGCGTGGATTTTAAGAGGAAAAAGACATGCCCTTGTGAAGCATCTCAGTTAAGTATTGCAAAATCTGAGGTAAATTGAGCACTGCTGTGCTCATCCCTAAAGACTGGTTCCAGGCACAGAATCTTTTCCATTTGTCAGCATAAGATTTTCTAGTACTAGGTCTTCTCGCCTCCAAGATGACATCCATCACAGTTTGCTGAGGGATGCTAAGGGTGAATTTAAGTGATTAGCCAAGCTGCAAGGTTCAATGTTGGGAGCTGAGGGTGTAGAATTTGGTTCTCCTGCTGAGACAGTAAGGAAGGTGTCTGAGGCAGGTGCCATGGAGATATTTGTGACACACTGCACAGGAGTGGGTACCAGTATTGGCATGGCCAGTCTGGAGCAATCAAAATCATCCTTGGTTTGTCCTGTTTGACTTTTAGCAGAACTTTAGAGAGCAGAGGCAAATGGGGAGGAAAGGTGTAGACTGATAGGTTTTTCCAGCTGAAGGACAGAACATCCACTTTCCAGGCTTTTTTGTGAGGAGTCCTTGTGCAAAATTTGTCCAACTGGCAGTTCTGGGGGGAGGCAAAAAGATCTATGTCTGGGCTCCCCCATTTGCTTGTCAACATGTTGAAAATCCGTGGTTCCAGTTTCCACTCATGTGGGTCCATGAGATTTCTGCTTAGTCTGTCTGCCAGTGTATTCAGTTTTCCTGGCAGGAATTGAGCTTGTAGTTGTGCTTGGTAGCTCAAGGCCATGTTCCACAATGCCATGGCTAGTCTGCAGAGGGGGTAGGAATGTGTACCCCCTGCTTGTTTATGTACCACATAGCTGTGGTATTGTCCGTCTTTACCATTAGTTGTCCTGGATGAATGTAGTCCTTGAATGCTGTCAGAGCATTCTGTACAGCTAACATTTCTTTTGATTGATATGTAGGTGCATTTGATTTGAGTTCCATTTGCCCTGAATGCACTTCCTGCCAGGTGAGGCCCCCATGCATAGTTTGATGTGTCTGTAGTTAGGGTTTGGGTGGCAGGGGGTAGTGTGAATGGCAGTACCTTGTTTTGGTGGCAGGCCTCTGCCCACCATAGGAACTCCAGGTGTAGGAAAGGTATGATAGGAATCATTGTTTCCAGGCTGTGACAGTGTTGACTCCATAGAAATTTTAAGTACCACTGACGTTTCTTCATATGCAGTCTTGCATATGGAATTAGAAGAATGCAGGAGGCTATGATCCCCAAGGCTTGCAGTATTTGTCTTGCAGATAGCAGGGTCTTTCTGGCCACTTGTTTGAAGTAAGTTACCAAATGAATTTGCTTTTCTGGCATGAGGAAAGCCATCTGGGCAGTTGTATTCAAGCTTGCACCCAGAAATGTAATCTGTTGAGAGGGTACCAGTTGTGATTTATTTTCATTTATGGTGCACCCTTTTTACAAATGCCAGATGATTTATAAGTGTGGCCTGGTTTTCTGCCTGAATTAGACAATCGTCCAGGTATTGATATATTTGAATATTTCTTTGCCTGCAAAATGCAATTACTGGAGCCAGGCACTTTGTGAGTACCCTGGGAGCAGTAGACAAGCCAAAGGGCAGTGCAGAGAACTGATAATGCAAGTAGCCTGCTTTGAAGTCTAGGTATCTTCTGCAAGATTCCCTGATTGGGATATGCAGGTAAGCTTCTTTTAAATCTAGAGTTGCCAACCCGGCATCTTTGCCTAGCATAGGAAGTAACTGGTGAAGAGTCAGCATCTTGAATTTTGGAATGTCCAGAAAGGTGTTTAGAGTAGACAGGTCCAGAATTGTACACCATGATTTGTCTTTTCTGGGTGCCAGGAAAAGCCTGGAATAGAAACCTTGTCCCTTTTCCTCTTCTGGTACCAGTTGAATAGCCCCCATGTTTAAGAGGGAAAGTACTTGTTTCTGAGTCTCTGCCCACTGATATGGGGGCAGGTCTGGCCACCCATATGGTGTTGGCAACATGTGGAAATGAAATCTGTATCCCTGGGTCACTATATTTAAAACCCATTTGTCCTGGGTTATGAGTTCCCAGTTTTTTGCATGAAGAGCAATCTTTACCCCAAAAGGGGCGACTGAAAGGTAAGTGCTTGGCAATTTTAAAGGAAAGTCATTGAGACTGTTTACCATAGGGAGGTGTCTTGTTATTTCCAGATTTGGAAGTGGAGCCCCCCCCGTTGCTTAGTTCTGAGAGTCTCTTGGGACTGAAAACTGGTGCTTTTGGAGTGTCTGGGTTTGGCTTGAGTGGATCTGGAAGGAGATGGAAAGGACCAATTCTTAGTAGGCCAGTGCCTACTAAATCTTGGAGGCTGCACTTGTAAGAAATATTTAACAGTTTGCATAGATTTAGCCTTATCTTCCATCTTTTTTTTAGAACTTCTTCAGCCTTATTGCCAAACAGGCGGTCCTGGTTTAAAGGAGCATCCAGCAATTTTGCTTTAACATGATCAGGCAGAGATTGCTCCTTAAGCCAAGCATGCCTTCTAAGTACAGACCCAGTAACAGCAGCCCTGCAAGAGGCCTCTAAAGAATCAAAACCACATTGCAAAGTATGTTTTCCAACATGTTCAGCAGAATGCAATAAATCCTGTAAATCTTTATTTTCCACACAGTCAGAAATCAACATCATTTTCTGTTTAAGCAGTCCCATAATATGCTGTTGATATTTTAGCATATGAAATTGGCAGTTTAAAGCCCTGATTGCCAAGGTTGCAGACGTATAAACCTTTTTACCCCATCTATCCAGCGCTCTGGAGTCTCTATCAGAAGGGGTAGGATTTTTAGCAGTAGAAGCCTTAATGCCCTTGGGCCCCTGAGAAATGGTTTCTGGATCTGCAAAGGATTTTTGAAAAGGAATTTGTGGGACTCAGGAACCCTGTAGTATCTGTCAGGTTTACTAGGAGCCAGAGGCAGGGAATCAGGGGCCATACTTGATTCCAAAAACACATCATCAACAATGTCTAGTACAGGAGGTATAGACAAAGGCTTTTGCTGAGGTAGAAGAAGGAAATCCCTAAGCCTCTTTTTAGATTCAGAAAATTCCTGACTTTCCCAGTGGAAGTGCTCCATTAAGGTATGTAAAGTTTCCCCAAAAGAAAGGTCCTTGGGGGGGGGGGGAGCAGAGGGAATGGAGTCCTCTGCATCAGAATCCTCATAAGTAGGTATGGACAAATCCAGGTCATTGGAAGAATTAGAAGAAACAGAGTCCTGACCAGAAGATTCATAGTCAAGCTCAGTCCTAGGCCTCTTAAAAAAGGGGGGGGGGGGTTGACTACCCCTGATTAGAGTAATAAGATCTTCAGCCATTTTGATCATTTGTTTTTTAGGCATAGGGGCCTGAACATGTGGCCTGGGCATCGTTTTTTTAGACACAGATCGAGATTTAGGCCTTACAATAGAAGGTGGAGTCGGTTTAATATGCAAGTCTGTAGGCCTGAATACACCCTCAAAAGCCAGTGCCTGCACAGCGGCTCTGGACCTATCCAAGGTAGAGACATCCGCGGGTTCCATAGGTGAAGCATCTCGCAGCATACCGGACTCCGAATGGGTCTCAGTAGAGGTCTGCGAGTCAGAAGTAGTGGGTATCAGGGGCTGCGAAAGCACCTCACTGAGTACTGGCGAACTGGTGACTGGCTTAGGAGAAGCGTTGTCGGCAGTTTTGGACCTCGATGGCCTGTCTCTGTCTTTTTCTTTGCATTTTTTCAAAATTCCAGTAGTCAGATGGCTAACCGACATCATTTCTGGATAATTAAACCGAGAGCCAAACTATTTAGAGGCAAAAATGTACCGACGACGGATAGTGCACTGATTAAATAAGGCACAAAACCGACAGCAAGGTTCATCGTGGTCAGGGCCTAGGCAGGGAATACAGTACAAATGAAAATCTTTATGAGGTATTTGCTTCCCACAAGTAATGCAATTATTAACTTTTACTGACATCAGTAAGGAGCAAGAAAAAGTTTCCCCAAAGGAGTACTTAGCTTTAAGTTGAAGACTTCGGTTCTGAAACTTGAAAATGAAAATTTCAGGAGTCGGCCAAACGGCACTTGGGAACTGCTTCTGCTTCAAGCACTGCATGGCAAGAAAGACTGATGTAATGGCATCGGCTGCATGTTTTATACCCCTGATGACCTGACGTCATGGAAGAAGGGACAGCATCCGACGCAGGACCCAAGACTTTGTTAATCAGGCCGACTGAGGGCAACCTGCCAGCAGATTACCCAAATGTAATGACTGCAACAGTGAAACACGAAGAACATCCACACTGCAAAGTATGCTTGCTGACCTGGCTTGCAGAGTGCATAAGCTCCTACAATTCTTTATTTTCTGCACAGTCTGTAAAGGTTGTCACTTTCTGGTTAATAAGTTCCATAATATGTTGCTGGTACTTCAGCATGTGAAACTGAAAATTCAATGCCCTAATAGCCAGAGTTGCAGAGGTATATACCTTCTTACCCCATCTGTCCAAAGCTCTGGAATCATTGTCCGAAGGGGTGGGATTCTTGGCTGCAGTTGCCTTGATACATTTAGGCCCCTGGGAAATTATCTCTGGGTCAGGAGTAGGATTCTTGAAAATAAATTTGTAAGTGTCAGGTACTCTTTAGTACCTGTCTGGTTTCCTAGGGGCAGGAGGTAAAGTGTCAGGAGTAAGACTGGATTTCATAAAAATATCATCAACAACATTCAGGACAGGGGGTATTGCGAAAGGCCTGTGCTGAGGCAACTCTAGGAATTCTCTGAGTCTTTTTTTGGACTGAGGATAGTTTTGGCATTCACAGTGGAAATGCTCTCTTAATGTATGCAAGGTTTCTCCAAAAGAAAAATCCTCTGGATGGGAGGCAGATGGAATAGATTCCTCTGCACCTGAATCCTCATAAGCAGATAAGGGCATGTCTTCATAATCAGAAACCTCACAGTCATTGGACTCCTGGTCTGTAGAAGCTGTAGGGGACTGGTCTCTTTTTCTCTTAGCAGGGGAAGGCTGACTTCCCCTAATCAACATAATAAGGTCTTCTGCCATTCTAAGCATTTGTCTTTGTGGCATGGGAGCAGGTGCAAGCGCTTTGGTTGTCGGTTTTCTAGATGTAGCGTGTACTCTGGGCCTAAGAAACTCGGTAGTTTTAGATAAAAAAGAAGTCATCAGCTTGAGTTGAATATTGGTTGAGCGAAGAAAGTACAGTTGTGTACACCTACCATAAATGTAGATGTTCGAGTGTATTCACTGTTGCAGTCATCACACTTGGGTTATCTGCCTGCAGGTAGCCCTCAGTTGGTCCGAATACCAGAGACTTAGCATTTGTGTGTTGGATGATGTCACTTCTTCCCTGATGTCAGGTCGTCAGGAGTATAAAAGCAGGCAGCCCACGCCATTACATCAGTTTTTCTTGCCCCAAATGTCAGGAGCCCCCAAATAGGGAGCTAGGATATGGTAGGAAAAACACCACCAGTAAAAAATAAATACCAATACCAGTAGGAATAGCCATAGACAGGAGAGACAGAGAGATAGAGAAAACCAGGGGGCTGGAGGGAGGGAAACCAGGACTGCAACAGTGAATACACTCCAACATCTACATTTATGGTAAGTGTACACAATTGTACTATGTTCTTCATGTTTCACTGTTGCAGTCATCACACTTAGGTTGATTCCCAAAGCGGAGGAAGGGTGGAGGCAGTCAAGAAGAGTTAGAGCTGGCTAGTATGCCTTGGAAGACTGCTGTAGCAAAACCTGCCATGGATTTGGAAAAGATAGGCAGGTGGTAATGCTTCGTGAAGGTGTGTACAGAACTCCAGGTAGCACCTTCCAGGATGTCCTTGGCAGGGACTCCCCTGAGAAATGCTGTAGACATAGATGTAGCCCTAGTGAAATGTGTTCTGTCCCCTGTAGGGTTGGTTTTCCATGGTGATTGTAGCAGAAATGGATGCAGTGTGCCATCCATTTGGAAATGGTTTGTTTTGAAATGGCCTTGCCCTCTGCCCCTGTTTAAAAGATGACTAGCAACTGGTCAGATTTTCTAAAAGGCTTAGTCCTATCAAGGTAGAATCTGAGCTGTCAGTGCACGTCCAAAGAGTGCAGGATCCTTTCCCCTTTATTTTGAGGATTAGGGAAGAAGGTTGGCAAATGGATGGATTGGTTGAGAGCCACACTGGACACCACTTTAGGCATAAAGGAAGGGTTAGTACTGAGGGAAACCCTGTCAGCATGGAAAATAATGAAGGGTTCCCACAGCCATCAGTGCTTGTAATTCAGACACTTTTCTAGCTAAAGTGATGGCTAGAAGCAAGGCTGTTTTCCAAGAGAGGAATTTTAACTATGCTGAAGCAGCAGGTTCAAAAGGGGGGAGCATGAGCTTTTCCAGTACAAAGTTAAGGTCCCAGGCAGGGGTGGGTGCTCTCCTTGGTGGCCTTAAGTTGTTTGCCCCTATCAGGAACTGTTTGATGAGCAGGTGAGAGAATAGAGGTGGCTCAGTATTGTAATGAGCCGAGATGGCAGAGGAATGGATCTTAATGGAGGAGAAGGCTAGGCTTCTGTGGAGTAGTTCTGCTAGGTAATCCAGGATTAGAGGTAAGGAGGGCAGTGCTGTGTCCTTTCCCTTAGACTGAATCCAAGAACCATACCTTTTCCACTTATCAGTATAGGATTTCCTTCTACTGGGCCTTTTGGCTTCAAGGATGATGTCCTGTTTGTTTAGGGTTGCTGGCGGAGTATTCAAGGGCTAAAACAGGCCGCAAGGTTTAGGGTTTGCAACTGTGGATGCAAAATCTGTCCCTCCTGCTGAGAGAGCAGGGTTGGGGTCTGTTGTAGGTGCCATGGTGGCACTATTGTCAGGCTGCACAGGAGTGGGTACCAGTTCTGCCATGGCCAGTCAGGGACAATCAGAATTGTCCTTGGTCTGTCTTGTTTTATCTTGAGTAATACTCTTGAGAGAAGGGGCAACGGGGGAAAGGCATAGATTGAGAGGTTTTCCCATTAAAAAAATAGGGCATCCACTTTCAAGGCTCTGCTGTGAGGGTTCCTGGTGCAGAACTTGCTTTGCTGGTGGTTTTAGGAGGAGGCAAAGAAATCCACCTCTGGGGTCCCCCATTTCTGAATCAGAATGTTGAAGGTGCTGGGCTCCAATTTCCACTCATGTGGGTCTAGGAGATTTCTGCTTAAGTCATCTGCCAGTGAGTTTTGTTTGCATGGCAGGAATTGAGTTTGTAGATGGACTTGGATGTCCAAAATCATGTTCCACAGGGCCATGGCTAACCTGCAGAGTGCGTAAGAATGGGTTCCCCCCTGCTTGTTGATGTACCACATAACTGTGGTGTTGTCTGTTTTTATCAGCGGTTGTCCTGGAAAGATTAGGAATCTGAAGGCTGTCAGGGCATTCTGTACAGCTAGCATCTCTTTTTGGTTGATGTGCAGATGAATTTGACTTGGGCTCCAGTGGCCCTGAATATATTTGCCAGCCATGTGAGCCCCCCCCCATGCATAGTCTGATGTGTCTGTGGTCAGGGTCTGGGTAGTGTGGGGTTGAGTAAAAGGCAGTCCCTTGTTGTGGTTGCATGCTTCTACCCACCAAAGGAACACTGTCCTTAGGCAAGATATGATAGGAATGTCTGTTTCCGGGTCCTAAGAATGTTGGCACCAAAGACTTTTTAAGTACCATTGAAGTTTCCTCATATGCAGTCTTGCATATGGAATTAGCATTATACATGAGGCCATGAACTCTAGGGCTTGCAGTATTTTTCTTGCAGATAGCTGGGTTCTGGTGGCCATTTGTTTGAAGTAGTCTGTTAGATAGACCTGTTTTTCTGAAGTGAGGAATGCCATCTGGGAAGTTGTGTCCAAGCTTGCTTTCAGGAATACAATCGTTTGACTGGGCACCAGTTGTGATTTCTTTTCGTTGATGGTGTACCCAATGAATAAGAAGGCTTTTTGCAAATGCCAGGTGCTGAAGGAGGAATTCCTGACTGTCCGCCTGAATCAGGCAGTCATCCAAGTAGGGGTAAATTTGGATATTTCTCTGCCTGCAGTATGCAATGGCTGGAGTCATACATTTTGTTAAAACCCTGGGGGCAGTAGATAAGCCAAAGGGAAGTGCAGAGAAGTGATAATGCATAGATCCTGCCCTGAAACGTAGATACTTCCTGCATGACTCCTTTATGGGGATGTACAGATAGGCTTCTTTTAAGTCTAGGGTGACTAGCCAGGCATCCTTAGTTAGCATAGGGAGAAGCTGTTGCAGGGAAAGCTTCTTGAATTTTGGTACTACCAGGAAGGTGTTGAGAATTGAAAGATCCAGGATTGGGTGCCAAGAGCTCTCTTTTCTGGGTACCAGGAAGAATCTGGAGTAGAATCCTTGACCCCTCTGTTCTACTGGAACAGGCTGAATAGCTCTGATATTGAGCAGGGAAAGTACTTGGTTTTGAGCGTCTGCCCACTGGTTTGGAGGAAGGTCTGGAAACCCGCTTGGGGTTGGCAGTGAATGGAAATAAAATTTGTACCCCCGGGATATGATGTTGAGGACCCATCGTCCTGAGTGATGGACATCCATTTTTTTGCATGAAGGGCAAGTTTTCCTCCTAGGGCCACAAGCAATTGAACAGGGCTGGGAAGTAGAGTGAAGAGGTCATTGTGAGCTTTTTCCATAAGGAGGTGTCTTACCACTCCCTGCTTTAGGGGTCGAGGCACTCCATTGCTTAGATCTCTGCATATCCTGAGACTGTAGTCTGGGTGGTCTGTTTCCCCTGGGTCTTGTTTAGGAAGGCCTGGAGGGGGCTGGAAAGGACCATGTTTTGAAGGTCTATGCCTACTGAATCTAGGGGGTTGCACTTGTAGGAATTCTTTAACAGTCTGCATAGATTTAGCTTCTTCTTCCATCTTTTTAAGACCCTCTTCTGCTTTGGTGCCAAACAAACAGTCCTTTTTCAAAGGAGCGTCTAGTAATTTAGATTTGACATGTCTTCTCAGTACAGAGCCAGTGACTGCTGCCCTGCAAGATGCTTCTAGGGTGTCAAAGCCACACTGCAAAGTATGCTTACTGACTTGGTTTGCAGAGTGCATAAGCTCCTGCAATTCTTTATTTTCTGCACAATCTGGAAAAGTTACCACTTTTGTTTAATAAGTTCCATAATATGTTGCTAGTATTTCAGCATGTGAAACTGGCAATTCAATGCCCTGATAGCAAGAGTTGCAGAGGTATATACCTTCTTACCCCATCTGTCCAAAGCTCTGGAATCCCTGTCCGAAGGGGTGGGATTCTTGGCTGTAGTAGGCTTAATACCTTTAGGCCCCTGGGAAATGATCTCTGGGTCAGCAGTAGGATTCTTGAAAATAAACGTTTGAGTAGCAGGTACTCGGTAGTACCTGTCTGGTTTCCTAGGAGCAGGAGGTAAAGTGTCAGGAGTGAGAATGGATTCCATGAAACCATCATCCATGACATCCAGGACAGGGGGTATAGCTAAAGGCCTGTGCTGAGGCAACTCTAAAAATTATCTGAGTCTCTTTTTGGACTGAGGATAGTCTCGGCATTCCCAATGGAAATGTTCTCTTAAAGTATGCAAGGTTTCCCCAAAAGAAAAATCCTCTGGAGGGGAGGCAGAGGAAATAGATTCCTCTGCATCCAAATCCTCATAGGCTGATAAGGGCATGTCTTCATAATCAGAAAGGTCAGAGTCACCAGACTCCTGGTCTGTAGAACCTGAAGGGGACTGGATTATTTGTCTCTTTGTAGGGGAAGGTTGACTTCCCCTAATCAGCGTGATAAGGTCTTCAGCCATTCTAAGCATTTGTTTTTGTGGCATGGGTGCCTGAGCATGTGCTTTGTTCGTCGGTTCTCTAGGCATAGTGCGCACTGTGGGTCTAAGAAACTCAGTAGTTTTGGTTAGAAATGAAGTCATTGGTTTGTTTCCAACATCGGTAGAGTGAAAAACTGCCTCAGAAGCCAGTGCCTGCACAGCAAATGTGATGACTGCAAAAGTGAAACACGAAGAACATCCGACAGTGAGGGATGTCGTGGTCTGGGCCCAAACAGGTGATGCAGTAAGAATGAAAATCTCTGTGAGGTATTTGCTTTCCACAGGTAAGACAATTGTTAACTTTTTCTGACATCGGTTAGAGCAAGAAAAAGGGATCCCCAATGGGGTACTTAGCTTTAGAAGACTTTAGGATTATTCAACTCAAAAACAAAAAATTCAGGTAGCGGCCAGCCAGCACTTGTGAACTGCTTCTGCTTCAGGCTCCTCCTCAGCAAGAAAGACTGATGTAATGGTGTCAGCTACCTGTTTTTATATCCCTGACAACCTGACGTCATGGAAAAAGTGACAGCATCTGATGCAGAAATACTAAGTCTCTGGTATTTGGGCCAACTGAGGGCTACCTGCAGGCAGATAACCCAAGTGTGATAACTGCAACAGTGAAACACGAAGAACATCTGCCTCAGAAGCTGGTGCCTGCACAGCGGCTCCAGACCCATCCAAGGTAGAGACATCCACAGGTTCCATAGTCAAAGAAGAGTCTCGCGGTATACCGGACTCTGAATGGGTCTCAGTAGAGGCCTGTGAATCCATTGCAGCGGGCATCAGGGTCTGTGAAAGTGCCTCACTGAGTACTGGTTAACTGGCGACTAGCTTAACGCAAGCATCGTCATCAGCTTTGGACCTATGCGGTTTGTCTCTCTCTATCCTTAGGTTTTTTCAGAATATTGGTAGTTGGATGGCTTACCGAAGCCATTTCGGAATGCAGAGATCGAGAGCGAACGAATTTAGCAACAAAGAGAGTCCGATGATGAATGGTTCTGGTGTTAAACAAGGCAAAAAACTGACAGCGAGGTATGTCGTGGTCTGGGCCTAAACAGGTGACGCACTAAGAATGAAAATCTCGATGAGGTATTTGCTTTCCACAGGCAAGACAATTGTTATCTTTTTCTGACATCGGTTAGAGCAAGAAAAAAGGATCCCCAATGGGGTACTTAGCTTTAGAAGACTTCAGGATTATTCAATTCGTAAACAAAAATTCAGGTAGCAGCTGTCCGGCACTTGCGAACTGCTTCTGCTTCGGGCTCCTCGGAAAGAAAGACTGATGTAATGGTGTTGGCTGCCTGTTTTTATACCCCTGATGACCTGACGTCAGTCCTGGAGCAACAGCATCCGACGCAAAAATACTAAGTCTCTGGTATCAGGGCCAACTGAGGGCTACCTGCAGGCAGATAACCCAAGTGTGATTACTGCAACAGTGAAACAGGAAGAACATCTTGTAGTCATCAGGGACTTTGTAAAATCTATCCGCCCTCTTAGGGGCAGGAGGTTGAGGTAAGAGTCTGGGTTCTTGGAAACAGAAAGTACAGTTGTGTACACTTACCATATTCACTGTTGCAGTCATCACATTTGGGTTATCTGCTGTAGGTAGCCCTCAGCCAACATGTATACCAGAGTCTTGAGATTTATGCATCGGATGCTGTCGCTTCTTCCATGACATCAGGTCGTCAGGGGTATAAAACATGCAGCCAATGCCATTACATCAGTTTTTCTTGCCCCAGATGTCAGGTGCCCCCAAAATAGGAAGCAATTATATGGTGTGGAACAACCCCAGCAAAAAGCAAATACACATAGTATAAGATATGCCAAACCAAAAAGGATAGTTGAAAGCAAAGACAATCAGGGGGCTGGAGGGAGGGTAGCCAGGACTGCAACAGTGAATACACTCGAACATCTACATTTATGGTAAGTGTACACAAAGTACAGTTGTGTACACTTTACATAAATGTAGATGTTCAAATGTATTCACTGTTGCAGTCATCACATTTGGGTTATCTGCCTGCTGGTAGCCCTCAGTCGGCCTGAATACCAGAGTCTTGGGATTTCTGCTTCGGATGCTGTCACTTCTTCCATGACGTCAGGACGTCATGAGTATAAAGCATGCAGCCGATGCCATTACATCAGTTTTTCTTGACACAGATGTCAGGAGCCCCCCTAAATAGGAAGCAATTACATGGTGTGGAACACCCCCAGCAAAAAGCAAATACCAATGATATAGGGTATGCCAAACTAAAAGGATAGGTAGAAGTAAAGAGAAGTCAGGGGGGTGGAGGGAGGGTAACCAGGACTGCAACAGTGAATACTCTTGAACATCTACATTTATGGTAAGTGTCCACATCTGTACTATGTTCATGTTTCACTGTTGCAGTCATCACATTTGGGTTGATTCCCAAAGCTGAGGATGGGTGGATGCAGTCAAGAAGCTATAGGGCTGGCAAGCAGGCCCTGTAAGACTGTTGTAGCAAATCAAACTCTGGATTTAGAAAAGATAGGTAATTGGTAATGCTTGGTGAAGGTGTGTACAGAGCTCCAGGATGCAGCTTACAGGATTTCCCTGGCAGGGACTCCCCTGAGAAATGCAGTAGAGGTAGATATAGCCCTAGTGGAAAGTGTTCTGATCCCCTGTGGGGCAGGTTTTCCATGATGTTTGCAGCAGAAATTGATGCAGTGTGCTATCCATGTAAAAATGGTTTGCCCTCTGCCCCTGTAGCTGGTCAGACTTTCAGAATGGTTTAGTCCTGTCCAGATAGAATCTAAGCTGCCTATGCACATCCAGGGAGTGCAGGATCCTTTCTCCTGTATTCTGAGGATAAGGGAAAAAGGTTGGCAAATGAATGGATTGGTTTACAACCACATTAGATACCACCTTTGGCATAAATGATGGGTTAGTCCTGAGCGAACCCTGTCCGCATGGAAGATAATTAAGGGTTCCACGGCCATAAGGGCCTGCAATTCAGACACTCTTCTTGCTGAAGTGATGGCTAGGAGTAAAGCTGTTGTCCAGAAGAGTAATTTTAACTCTGCTGAAGCAGCAGGTTCAAAGGGTGGAAGCGTGAGTTTTTTCCCCAATACAAAGTTAAGGTCCCAGGCTGGAGTGGGACCTCTCCTGGGGGGTCTTAAATTTCTGGCTCCTCTCAAGAACTGTTTGACCAGAGGATGAGAGAAGAGGGGTGGCTCAGTATTATAATGAGCTGAGATGGCAGAGGCATGAATCTTAATTGAAGAGAAGGATAGACCTTTGTAGAACATTTCTTTTAAGTAATCTAGTATATGAGGTAAGATGGGCCCATTTGTGTCCATTCCTTGAGACTGGCTCCAAGAACAGTATCTTTTCCACTTTTCTGAATATGATTTTCTAGTACTAGGCCTTTTTGCCTCCAGGAAGACATCCAGCACCTGTTTACTGAGGATTCAGGGGATGAGCCAGGCTGCTAGGTTCAGGGTTTGTAACTGAGGATGCAAAATCTGGCCCTCCTGCTGGGACAGCAGGGAGGGGGGTCTGAGGCAGGTGCCAAGGTAGCACTACTGTCAGACTGTGTAAAGGTGGGTACCAGTGCTGGCATGGCCAGTCTGGTGCAATCAGGATTGTCCTTGGCTTGTCCTGTTTGATCTTTAGTAGAACCTTTGAGAGGAGAGGCAGAGGGGGAAAAGCATAAACTGAGATGCTTTCCCAGGTAAAGGACAGGGCATCCACTTTCCATGCTTGGCTGTGGGGAGTTCTGGTACAGTATTTGCTCGATTGAAAGTTCTGAGGGGAAGCAAAGATGTCCAACTCTAGTGCCCCCCACCTGTGGGTCCATTAGATTTCTGCTTAAGTCATCTGCCAGTGATTTTAGTTTGCCTGGCAGGAATTGAACTTGTAGGTGCACTTTGTTGCTCAAGGCGGTGTTCCACAGAGCCATGGCTAATCTGCAGAGTGGGTAGGAACGTGTTTCCCCCTGCTTGTTTATGTACCACATAACTGTGGTGTTGTCTGTCTTTATCAATAGTTGCCCTGGAAGAATAACGCGTTTGAAGGCTGTCAGAGCATTCTGTACAGCTATCATTTCTTTTTGATTGATATGCAGGTGCATTTGCTTTGGGCTCCATTTGCCTTGAATACCTTGTCCTGCCATGTAAGCCCCCCATGCATAGACTGTTGTTAGGGCTTGGGCGGCAGGGGGTAGAGTGAGAGGGAGTCCTTTGTTGTGGTAGCTGGCCTCTGCAAACCAAAGAAACTCTGGCCTTAGGGAAGGAATGATATGAATCATTGTTTCCAGGTCCAGAGGAAGTAGACACCAGAGACTTTTTAAGTACCATTGAAGTTTCCTCATATGCAGTCTTGCAAATGGAATTAGTAGAATGCAAGAGGCCATGAACCCCAGGGCTTGCAGTATTTTTTGTGCCGATAACTGGGTTTTGGTGGCCAGTAGATTGAAGTAGCTTGTCAAATACATTTGTTTTTCTGGAATGTGGAATGCCATCTGGGAAGCTGTGTTCAGTCTTGCTCCCAGGAATACAATCTGTTGGCTTGGTACCTGATTTCCTTTCATTGATGGTGTACCCCAGTGAAGTTAGAAGTCTCTTTACAATTGTCAGGTGCTGGAGTAGCAATTCCTGGCTGCCTGCCTGAATCAGGTAATCGTGCAAGTATGTGTAAATTTGAATTTTTCTCTGCCTGCAATATGCAATGGCTAGAGCTAGGCATTTTGTGAATACCCTGGGCGCAGTAGATAAGCCAAAGGGAAGTTCAGAGAATTGATAATGCATAGATCCTGTTCTGAAACGTAGGTATTTCCTGTAAGATTCCCTTATGGGGATGTGCAGATAAGTCCTTGGCTAGCATAGGAAGTAGCTGTTGGAGAGTAAGCATTTTAAACCTTGGAACCACCAGGAAGGTGTTGAGAACAGACAGATCCAGGATAGGGAGCTAAGAGTTTTCTTTCCTGGGGACCAGAAACAGTCTGGAGTAAAAATCTTGTCCCCTATGATCCACTGGGACAGGTCGAATAGACTTGATACTGAGAATAGAAAGTATTTGCTTTTGGGCCTCTGCCCACTGGTTTGGGGGGAGGTCTGGCCATCCGCTTGGGGTTGGCAGTGAGTGGAAGTAGAATCTGTATCCCTGGGATACAATGTTCAAGACCCATCTGTCCTGGGTGATGTAATCCCAGTTTTTTGCATGTAGGGCAAGTTTTTCTCCTAAAGGTGCAAGTACTTGGGCAAGGCTTGGAGGAATTAAGGATAAGTCATTGTGAGATTTTACCATAGGATGTTGGCTTACTACTCCCTGTTTTAGAGGTGGGAGTACTCCATTGCTTAGATCTGTGCATACCGTGAGACTGTAATCATGGTGGTATGCTGCCCCTGGGTTAGGACTGAGAAGGTCTGGGCGGGACTGGAAGGACCAGTTTTTTTTGAAGGCCAATGCCTACTGAATCTAGGTGGCTGTACCTGTAGGAAATACTTAACAGCTTGCATAGATTTAGCTTTCTCCTCTATCTTTTTGAGGACTTCTGCTTTATTGTCAAACAGGCATTCTTGATTTAGTGGTGCATCTAGTAATTTTGCTTTGACATAGTCTGGCATTTTATAAACTCACCTCCTTTCTAGGGGTCATCCGTTGTACTTGCAATCTATGTACTGCTCTATATTGAAAAAAATAGTCTCATACAAAGTGTACAGTGCTTGAGAGAACTTAGGGATAGATATTCAGAAAGAATAAAATGCAAAAGCAATACATAATGCAGCACCTACTATGTGTCCACTCACTCTGACAGAAAGGGGTAACTCAGGCATCTCTTAAACAGAAAAAAAAGGAAAGAAAAGGAAACTGCATTTAATCGCTGCTTTGGAAGTAATACGTGAGATTAGTAACCGCCATTTATGACTTCTAAATATGTCTAAATCTAAAATATATATATATATATATATATATATATATATATATAGAGAGAGAGAGAGAGAGAGAAAATAGTGCATATACAAATAAGCCATCTCCTTTGACTACAATGGGAATAACAGATTTCATTATGCATCTACTTAATCTAAAATTCCATTGTAGTAGTTCATGAGAAATAGACTTCCACAATGAGACATAAATTCCCCATTGTAGGAAAAACAGCAAGGGTAGCTAATCAAAAAACTATTAACTCTTGGCATTTGTCAGCTGAATTAGAGGGCCATGGACCAGTCTGATGAAGTTTCTCTATAACATTATCTGAATATGATGGTATAGGAATGCTTTTATATAGCATGTGCTCAAAGAAAGTCCTAACATGGATGTGTTGGAGGGTACTCCTGACACTCTTCTTGATTTAGTGGTACATCTAGTAATTTTGCTTTGACATAGTCTGGCAAGATATGTTCCTTAAGCCAAGCATGCCTTCTAAGAACAGGCCCAGTGACAGCAGCCCTGCAAGATGCTTCTATGGCATCAAAACCACATTGCAAAGTATGTTTTCCAACTTGGTTAACAGAATGCATTAACTCTTGTAAATCTTTATGTTATGCACAATCAGGAATCAACATAATTTTCTGTTTAGTTAGCTCCGTAATATGTTGCTGATACTTTAACATATACAACTGGCAATTTAAAGACCTGATGGCAAGAGTAGCAAAGGTGTATATCTTCTTACCCCATCTATCTAAAGCCCTAGAGTCCCTGTCTGAAGGGGTGGGGCTTTTAGGTATTGTAGCCTTAACGCCTTTAGGTCCCTGGGAAATGTTCTCTGGATCCGTAGTAGGATTCGTAAAGAGAAACGTGTGGGAGTCAGGTACTCTGTAGTACCTATCAGGTTTCCTGGCCGCCGGAGGCAAGGTATCAGGGGTAAGGCTGGATTCAAGAAGACATCATCTACAATCTCCAGAACAGAGGGTATAGCTAGGGGCCTGGGCTGAAGCAAGTCTAAAAATTCCCTGAGTCTCTTTTTGGACTGTGGGTAGTCCTGGCATTCCCAGCAGAAATGCTCTCTTAAGGTATGCAAGGTTTCACCAAAAGAAAAGTCCTCTGGAGGGGAGGCAGAGGGGATGGAATCTTCTGCATCTGAATCCTCACAGGTAGATAAGGGAATGTCCTGGTAATCAGAGGGATCAGAGTTATCAGACTCATGGTCTGTAGAATCAGAAGGAAAATCAATCCTTTGTCTCATACAGGGGGAAGGCTGGCTTCCCCTAATTAAAGTTATTAAGTCCTCAGCCATTCTAAGCATTTGTTTCCATGGCATCTGAGCTTGAGCATGCGCTGTGGTCGTTGGTTTTCTAGGTGAAGTGCAAACTCTGGACCTGAGAAACTCAGTAGTTTTAGTCAAAAACGAAGATGTCGGTTTAATACGAACATCAGAAGGTTGGAATACACCCTCAGAAGCCAGTGCCTGCACAGCAGCTCTGGACCCATCCAAGGTAGAGACATCCACAGGTTCCATAGTCAAAGAAGCAACTCGTGGCATACCGGACTCCAAAAGGGTCTCAGTAGAGGCCTGCAAATCTGTAGAAGTGGGTATCAGGGGCTGCGAAGGCACCTCACTGAGTACCGGCCTATGAGTCAGTCTCTGTCTTTCTCCTTACATTTTTTCAGAAGATCGGCAGTCAGATGGCTTATTAAAGCCATTTTGGAATATGGAGAATGAGAGCGAAAGAATTTAGTGACAAAAATAAACCAACGACGAATAGTCCAAGGGTTGAACAAGGCACAAAACCGACAGCGAGGACCATCGTGGTCTGGGCCTAAATAGATGGTGCAGTAAGAATGAAAATCTCTGTGAGGTATTTGCTTTCCACAGACAAGACAATTATCAACTTTTTCTGACATCTGTTAGAGCAAGAAAAAAGGATCTCCAACAGGGTACTTATATTTTAGAAGACTTCAGGTCTGAAACTCGAAAAACAAAAATTTCAGGAGGTGGCCGACTGGCACTTGCGAACTGCTTCTGCTTCGGACACTGCACGGCAAGAAAGACTGATGTAATGGCATTGGTTGCATGTTTTATACCCCTGACGTCCTGATGTCATGGAAGAAGCGACAGCATCCGATGCAGAAATCCCAAGACTCTGATATTCAGGCCGGCTGTGGGCTACCTGCAGGCAGATGACCCAAATGTGATGACTGCAACAGTGAAACACAAAGAATATGTGAAAGCATCCAAGAAAGCTGGGAGTACTGGAGAGATGGCTGAAGGTGAAGGGGAGTCATGCTGTAGAAGCTCAAAGTATCTCTTCTGGGTTTTAGAGACTAAAGAAGTATCCCACTTGAAATACTCTTTCATTTTTGAGATAGTCTCCCCCAAATAAGTCCTTAGTTGGGGAGTCCCCTTCAATAGAGTCCTCTTCAGGTGAGTAATAGTCTATGGGAGAGGCAATCTGTGAAACATAGGAGACAGATTCCTCAGAGGAGGAGTAAGACTAGTCTGGGTCTTCTTGGGTAACTGTTTGCTGAGTAGATGCTAGAGGCAGGGAGGAGGCAGAAGCCGGCCTAGGGCTCAGTACAGGGATGCTAGTGGGAGTAGGACCTGTAGGCTTAAGTGCCATAAAGACCTGCATCAAGGAGAAAGTGAAGGACTCCCAGTCTGGGGCTGCAAGAGGCATCGGGCTCAAGTATTTAGTTTTCTACTTCCTTTTAGAAGGAGTGTGCATCTGGGTGGGCAGGGAAACAGAGGCCTGCGCTGGTGTAGGAGAGGTCTCGGTTGGCCGGTTAAGTGATGGTTACTCCTCGACGTCGGTTATGACCGACATCTGAATCAACTCCGCTGACATGCTTTCCGTGGGTACTGACACAGCCTCTTCCAGAGGAGCCATCAGAACAGGAGTAATCGAGTGTCCCTCGGCCCCTAGAACGGTAGTTGGCGGGACATCCGAAGGCGGAGCTGCATCTGGAGAAAGCCTGCAAACCTTGGCTTTTTTCCACGGTTGTTTGGTTTGGGCAGCCAACTCAGGATCCATCCTTAGTGCAAGGTGTTTATGCCTTTGATTTTCTAAAAATAGATTTAATGCAGACAGATGGCTGCATAAGGTCTTGGGTATGAAGGATTGGCACATAGAGCAGGCCTTGTGGTCATGCTTTTTACCTAAGCAAAAGACAGCGGTTGTGGGAGTCTTTGTGTGGAATCTGGAACCCACAACTACATTTACACTTTTTCTCCAACATTGGCTAAAAGAAAAATAACTATAGCAACCAAGCTAAAGCTTAACTAAGTACGAAAAAGACAAACCCTAATGGGGTACTTATGTTTTAGAAGTCTTCAGACGTAGGAGCGAAGCAGTCGAAGTAATCATCATCTGAGGATGAAAAGTTCTGGGGTCTGTGCATGCTGATGTCACATTTATTCTACATGGTTTATGACCCTACATGTGACATCCCATGCACCTATGGCAGCCAGGCTTAAGCTTTTGCATAGGAGCCGACGTCGGGTCACCTGAGGGCTGGAAATTCCCACAGTATGAATACTGCAACATGAGAATAGAAGGACATCACTGAGTTCTTTGGAGGCTTTGTCTAGTAAGGCCAAGGAGTATTTGGTTATGTGTGACTGGTGATTATTAGCCCTAAAGGCTAGGGTGGCAGAAGTGTATATCTTCTTTCCCCACCTCTCCATGGCCTTGCTATCTTTGTCTGCAGGCAGGACAGTGGTAGTAGGGAGAAGTTTGTTTGCCCTATCAGTAGCAATAGAAATAGTAGCTTGGTCTGCTAGAGGGCACTTGAATAGGAATTTCTCTGCATCAGGTACCCTGTATAATCTGTCTGCCCTTCTAGGGGCAGGTGGCTGGGAGTCTGATTCATGCATCCTGCAGCAAAAGCATCCAAGAAAGCAAGCTGGACAGGTGGAATAGGAGCTGGGTTAGGAGATTCCATCTGGATCAGGTCATAGAATCTTTTTTGAGCTTCAGACATGTCTGAACATTCCCATTTAAAGTGTTCTCTCATAAGACTGACTGTATCCCTGAAAGTAAGGGCTTCCACAGGGGAGTCAGGTTCTGCACAGGCTTCTTCTGGGGATCCATATCCCAGGGGGGAATAAATCTTTGAAGAGTAGAACAAGGAATCCTCTTAGGAGTCCAATATTTCTTCCTCTGCAGGTTGGCTAGTAGCTCTCTCATGCAAGGGAAGCCTGGTACTGAGAAGAGGTGGAGCAGCAGGAGGAAGATCTGCAGTAGGCCTAAGGGCCAGAAGGCATTGTAGAGGCTCTGACTGAAGGCCTGCCAGTTGGGCAAGACCTCGGGCATTGGAGGAATATGCCTCATGTTTTGCTTTTTCTTGGTAGGCCTAGCAGGCGTCTGGCTGGCACTAGGCCTGGAAGTCATAGTAGGAGTGGCGAAGGCCTGGTATGAAGTGCCCATCCCATTTACTGGTTCCCCCTGGCATATGAATCAAGTGCTGGGATATCCTCCCCAGACTTTTCATTTTGGATTGTGCGGTCTTCTGATAGGTACCCGCTTTATCCGAAGTGGCGGACGCTGGTTCCTCGGCCAAGCTGATGACAGCTACAGGCTGAAAATCAGCAGAGTGAGGTGCAGTGGAAGTAGACGGCTGCGTGGGCATGGCCCTCTTCCTGGGTGGTTCAGATGGGGCGTTGGGAGCGGCTTCCATATCAACAGCGATCTAAAACTCTGATTCTCAAGGTATAAGTCAAGGGCCTGAAGTCAGCTCATGTGAACTGCTTCTGCTTTGGGCTCCTCTGCAAAAAAGACAGATGTAATGGCATTGGCTGCCTGTTTTTATACCCCTGATGACCTGACATCAGACCTGGAGTGACAGCAACCGACGCAGAAATACTAAGTCTCTGGTATTCGGGCCGACTGAGGGCTACCTGCAGGCAGATAACCTAAGTGTGATGACAGCAACAGTGAAACATGAAGAACATCTCTGATTCTCAAGGTATAAGTCAAGGGCCTGAAGTCAGCAATGAAGGGTCTTAGGGACACATGACTTACAGGTGGCACAGTTTTTATAATCGTGATCCTTGCCCAAACAAAAGAGACACTGGTCATGGGTGACTTTGTGGGGAATCTGGCAACCACAGTTGCACTTGCTCTTACCAGACATTAACAGACTATAGTACTACAAAAGGACTGAAGAAAATCCCCAACAGGGTACTTATCTTAATGCAAAACTGATCTGATGTCCACGAGTAGCAGAAACACCTGGCATATGGCTGGAGGCTGAAAAGTTCTGAGGGCTAGTGTGTGCAGACATCACATTTATGGCCCATGTACCTGCCAACACATCAGACGCCTGACACATCATCAGGGTGTTGCAGCTCATTGGCAATTCTGAATACCCATGACTTGTTTTGTCATTTTACTGGACAATTTTAAGCCAATAAAGCTAAACCCCACTAGCTGTGGATATGCATATTTTGGCCTTGTTATGACCTCGTCAGCACAGCACAAGCACTGGAGTGGGACTGGAAAAGCTTTGGAAACGTGGCCGAACAAGCTGATTGGAAGAAGGGTAAACCCACTAGTGAATACTGCAACACTGGAATAGAAGGACATCTGCTTTTATCAGCTCACACACATAAGCTAAGACTAAAGAGGCATCCACTAGAAGGGGTTCCTTACTTCTTTAGAGACACCATTTGGAGAATCTCTCCCATTTAGAAATATAGGATCTCATTGTATTAGGTTTCCTGGCCTCCTGCAGGATAGAAAGCATGTCCTCTGTGTAGCAGTGTCTGAAGAGTATTAAAAGTTTATCACCCAGAGAGTTAGGCTCAGCATCTCTAGGTGTGGATGGATGAGAGTTCCCTTCTGTTGCAAGTCCACCTTGTGAGGTAACTTATAGCGACTGCCCTTGGTGAGGGGTTGTAGTAGAAGGAGGAAAGAATAGTTGGGCAAAATCTTACCATAACCATAGATGTTCTTCTCTTCCATGTTGCAGTATTCTTAGTGTGGGATTACCCACCTCAGGTGACTCGAATGTTGGCTCTTATACAAAAGCTTAAGCCTGATTGCTGTAGGTGTGTGGGACATCACACGTAGGGCCATAAACCAGGGACCTTAAATGTGATGTCTGCATGCACAGAACTCAGAAGTTGAAGGACAGACAGTCCCAAAGAGAGTAAGTGACGTCAGCCAGAAGTCTCAAGTGTCATATGCTGGCTAGTCTGCTCTTTGTGAAGAGTAGAGTTTCCTAGTGCCTAAGAGCTATTTCCATAGTCAGAAGTTAATCCAGGGGGTTGAAGGGAGGGAAGTAATACTGCAACATGGAAGAGAAGGACATCTATGGTTATGGTAAGATTTTACACAACTATTCTGTGTCCTTCTATTCCTATGTTGCAGTATTCTTAGTGTGGGAGAGTACCACATCTTAGAAGGAAGGGTGGAGGTAGAACGTACATTTGTGTACACTTACCATAAATGTAAATGTTCGAGTGTCTTCATTGTTGCAGTCATCACATTTGGATTATCCCTGCTGGGGTAGCC